>NC_134800.1:45114344-45199344 GCF_046742065.1 Oratosquilla oratoria
CAAGTTAATCGGTCGGTAGTTACTAAGGTCCTTTTGGTCTCCTTTTTTATAAAGCAAAATCACCATAGCATTGCACCACGCATCAGGAACGCTTTCTTGACGTAAGCACTAGGTGTACAACTCAGCTAATCTAATGTGAACTAATTTCCCTGCGTCTTTCAATAGATCTATCGATATACCATCTTCCCCAGGTGTTTTTCCTCGTTTCATATTTTTTAGAGCAAATTCTACTTCCTTTGTAATCTCTGGTACACTATTAACGTCTAAACATAAATTTACTGATTCAACTACGGTCTTCGACGACTAAAGCTCTTGGTAAAATTCTTCTACTCTTTTTACCATTTTGTCTCTACATTTAATTATTTCTCCATTTCTATCTTTCAAACATATCATTTGCTGTCTTCCTAAAGCATGTTTGCGCTCGGTCACTTTAATGCTTTTACCCTTCCGAATAGTTTCCTCTATTTCGTCCCTGTTTCTCTTTCTTTTCTCTTATATCTGCCTTTTATTGATAAGCTTGTTTAGTTCTACTCTTTCTATTTCGTCTCTTCTGCTTTTAATCAGCATGGTCCTTCTTTTAATTAGGTCATTTGTAGCTTTGGAGTATTTGTTTTCTCTAATGTTTTTTGTACTTCCTATTTTCTTTGCCGATTCTCTAATGATATTCACTAAATTCAAATTAATATCTTCCACGCTGTTCTCATTAGTTCTTAGAGCTTCGAATCTGTTTTAAATTTCTAACTGAAATTTCTTATTATTATCCTCCTTTGCAAGGCTTATTTTCTTTCTTAAAAATTAGTTCATTTCTCTCAGCTCTGAAACTGAATTTAGCTGTGCAACCTACCATTCTATGGTCACTACCTATGTTGACTTTATTTATCACCGTAACATTGTTAACGCTTTTGCTCTCATCTCCTAATATGAAGTCTATTTCGTTCTTTGTTGTTCCATTTGGACTTCTCCACGTCCATTTACGACCTACACGCTTTTGGAAGAAAGTGTTATTATCCTCATGATGTAGTTCTCTGCAAAATTTACTAACATCTCACCTCTGTCATTTCTTTCACCTACTCCAAACTTACCAATGCACATCTCATCGCCCATCTTCCCAACTTTAGCATTAAAGTCGCCTATTACGAACGTGTACTTACTTTTTTCTTGATCCATTACCTGACTGAAATCATCATAGAACGACTCAATTTCCTTGTCTGAACTCTGTGAAGTTGGTGCATAAACCTGAACTATTTTTAGAGTGTACCTTTTACACAGCCTAATCACAATCCAAGCTACCCTGTCTGACAAAATACAGAATTTGACTATGTTACCAACAACCTCTCGGTTTATCAAGAATCCTACTCCACTAGATCTTTCTTTGTCCTTACCTCTATAGTAGAACAGGTGGTGACCATCTTGTAATTGTATCAGATTTTCTTCCGCTCTTCGGACTTCGCTCAGTCCTACGATGTCCCGCTTGATGTTTTCTAGTTCTTCCATTAAACTCTCCAGCCTGTGATCTTCTGAGAGACTTCTTACGTTGTAAGTATAGATCTTCATTTTCTTCATGTTGTTTAATGTCCAAGACTTGGATCTGCTTGGACAGTGCTTACTCACATTCGGTTGCACACTCCCCGTAAGCACACGAGGCAATGCGGTTGGACTTTTAGACGATGATCCAACAGGAACGCCCGGTTTTGTTTTGGTTGTGCTGTTCATATTGGCTACGAAGGGGGGTTGGCAGGAATCTCATCTCTGTGCCAACTGGTTTTTGGGGAGATATTTCTCTGGTGTCACCCTATTCATTATATTCGGTGAAGCCCCATATCCATAGGGTGCCCAATGGTCCACGCCGTCATTATGACGGTACCCCATATATCTATGAGGAGTTTCCCTGTTCGCCATCAGGGACGTGCCAGTTTGCAGTGGGTCCTGCGACTGTGTGTGTGAGCTGCTCTTTGTCTGTTCTTTCTTACAAAACATGTTCGATATGGGTGACCCTGCAGAGATTGTCACTCTATCGACATAGCTTTTGTAGTCACTAAGATTCTCAAGCCTATCCACCACGTCAAGGTGTCAACTCTGGGATATGATATATATATATATATATATATATATATATATATATATATATATATATGTATATATATTATATATGTATATATATGTATGTATATATATACATATATATATATACATATATATGTATACATATATATATATATGTATATATGTATATATATATATATATATATATATATATATATTATATATATATATATAAGCACAACACTGAATGGGTCCCAGTGAATAGAGATACCTTTTTATCAACCACAATGCACTTAAGTTCTAAGACATCAACATCGGGAGATCCGTGGAGGCCAACATACAGAAACTAAAACGTGGTACGGCCAAGGACTCGAACCCGGCTAGCACGTGACAAGTACTGTAGTGACTTAATCGATTGCTCCATCAAGCATCTCTCTTTATGGTGCAATCGGTTAAGTCACTACAGCACTTCTCACGTGCTAGCCAGGTTTGAGTCCTTGGCCGTACCACGTTTCAATTCCTGCATGTTGGCCTTCACTGATCTCCCGATGTTGATGGCTTAGAATTAAAGTGCATTGTGGTTGATAGTATATATGTATGTATATATATATATATATATATATATATATATATGTATGTATATATATGATAATATATATATATATATATGTGTGTGTGTGTGTGTGTGTGTGTGTGTGTGTGTGTGTGTGTGTGTGTGTGTGTGTGTGTGTGTGTGTGTGTGTGTGTGTGTGTGTCCGAGGGAAACCGATCTCAACGAAAAATTGAATAGGTTAAGCGGGATAGAACAGGACATTCAGTTCACAATGGAGCATGAAGAAAATAATAGATTGGCCTTCCTGGACACGGTGCTTTGGAGTAAAGGGAATAAGACCGCATTCTCAGTTTATAGGAAAAGCACCAACAAGGATGACATCGTGCATTTTTACTCGGCCCACAACGACAGAATTAAAAGTGGAATTGTCATTGGTTTCTTCCTGAGAGCTTTCCGAATATGTAGTGAGGAATTCCTCCAGGAAGAGATCAATCACATTTTTTATATTTTCAAAAAACTACGATATCCAGAAGGTCTTTTACACAGATTGAGGGAGAAGGCCCTAAGAATAAGTAAAAGAAGCAGAGGGGATAAAAGAGGAGAGAGTGAGGGTGACAGTGGTGGGTTTTTGTCCGTCCCCAACTCAAGACGCGCGAGTGAAATGGAACAGTTGTTCACCCGAGCAGGGCTAAAAATTGCGTTCGGCACTGGTACCAGGATAGGAGAGATTGTGAGGAGTAAGAACAATAGTAAAGTCGATACAGTAGAGAACAGCTTGATTTACAAAATTCCATGTAAAAGCTGTCCCATTAGTTATTTCGGAGAAACCAGCAGAGGGATAAAGAAACGTACCTATGAACACAAAAGCGACATCAGAGCTCACAGAACATCAAATTCGTTAGTGGTCCACCTTGACAACTTTGGCCACCTACCAGATTGGGAAAGAACAGAGGTGCTGCATAAAGGTCTAACAAAACAGAGAAGAAAAGTAATTGAGGCAGCCTATATCAATTTACATCCATGTAGCAACCACCGTGATGGATTTGTAAAGTTGGCGAGAGTAACGGCCAGCTTGGTTCTTCGTGATGCCGAACGGGGGTGCATGAGGAGCGAAGACGAACGGGGAGGAACGGGATAAGCTGTGGGTATATAAGCTGTTAATTATTTGTTTGTGTACACTCTGAGGAAGTCCTTTCAGGACGAAACGTTAGAAATAAAAACTCCAACGGTTCCTGGTGTTTACCTCACCACCCTTCCACTCATTCTATCCTACGTACTTCAACATATATATGTATATATATATATACATATATATATGTGTGTGTGTGTGTGTGTGTGTGTGTGTGTGTGTGTGTGTGTGTGTGTGTGTGTGTGTGTGTGTGTGTGTGTGTGTGTGTATTCACTTGGTCTTTGGATCACGTGTTAGACAGCTATTTCCCTCCTGGAAGAGAGCTCAGAGCTCGTAGGTCCGATCTATGGGTAATGCTATGACCTTGCACACACACACACCCCCAACTCCCCGCCCACGAGAGTTGGAGTAACACCCCTCAGCGCTGCGATACTGATATTATTTCAGCCCCGGGCGAGAGTCGAACCCGGACCTCCGTAGTGGCAGGCCAGAGCTCTAACCACAGCGCCATGTGTGTGTGTGTGTGTGTGTGTGTGTGTGTGTGTGTGTGTGTGTGTGTGTGTATGTATATATATATATATATATATATATATATCACTACCTCCCCGTGAGGTCCACCCTATGTATAAAATGCCCACAACTTTTTTGTACACCATTCCTTTAAAAAAGAATACCTGCGAAACTAGTCAGGAATTTACTCAATACTAAGACTATTGTGTTTCCTACTCCGCTTACGTCAACCTGTCAAAATGTCTCAGAATATATATATATATATATGTATATATATATGTGTATATATATATATATACATATATATATATGTATATATATATATATATATATATATTGGTTACAGTCCGTTAACACAAGAGTACGGAGTTCGCCCTTTGTTCAGGACCTGAAAGGTTGGACTTTACTACAAGCTGTTACTGTCCAGTTGAGCAAGGGGATGGATGTATGATGTGTGTGTATGTTCAAAGAGATTTACCCATAGGTCGAACAATGCGAGCTCTCATCCGAGAGAGAAAGAACTGTCCATCACGAGTGCAGCCCGTGATCCAATGTTATGGTGAATCATCAAAAGTAAGAGCTAGTACACACACACACACACACACACACACACACACACACACACACACACACACACACACTCTCTCTCTCTCTCTCTCTCTCTCTCTCTCTCTCTCTCTCTCTCTCTCTCTCTCTCTCTCTCTCTCTCTCTCTCTCTCGGTAGCGCAGTTGGTAGAGCGCTGAACTACTAGCATGGTGATGCCCGTAGTACTTGGTTCGAATCCTGCCCAGGGCCGAAATTATTTCGGTACCGCTGCGCTTCGGGTCGTTACTCTGACTCTCGTGGGCGAGGAGTTGTGTGTGTGTGTGTGTGTAAGGTCATAGCATTACCCATAGATCGGACCTACGAGCTCTGAGCTCTCTTCCAGGAGGGAAATAGCTGTCGATCACGAGTCCAACAAGTGATCCAAAGACCAAGTGAATACACACACACACACACTCTGATAAGGCCTAGACTAGAGTATGCGGCGACATTGTGGTCACCCAGTACCAAAAAGAATATAAAGAAAATAGAAAGAATCCAGAGAGCAACAACAAAAATGGCACCTGCTCTTGCAAACCTATCATATGAGGAGAGATTGGCTAAACTGGAGTTACTGACGCTGGAGCAAAGAAGAGAGAGAGGTGACCTACTGACCATCTACAGAATCATGAAAGGCACAGAGATACTCGATAGAGAGGACTTACCAAACTGGGACAAGAGAAACACAAGAGGACATGGAAAGAAAATAAAAAAAAAACATAGCTACAGAAGAGAACTGAAGAAAAACAGTTTTCCACATAGAGTAGTGGACACTTGGAACAAACTGGATAATGAAATAGTATGCGCAAAAACCGTTCATGAGTTTAAAAGCAAACTAGACACTGCGAGATACATCACGAGCATATCTCCCCTTTCCGCAAAATACAACTAGGTAAATACAAGTGAATAGTTTGAATTGTTTATGACCAAAAGCATTTCACTTGAGAAACAGGTGTCTGAGGGTGGATGCAAAGAAAAGACTAGATTTACCGAACTGTAGTATACAGGACAGGAGCAACGCTCGTCTCTAACTCTCGTTTATCACACTTTTGACTGAATATTTAAGCTTATCCATAACATAATGGTTTTGACTGACACATCAAATATATAAATAGTTGGGTAGATAGGTTGATAGAATAATTGATTATTAATATTTAAGGAATATGGGAATTAGTAATAATGACATAATAGTAATTATGATTTCGATATTAGTGTATCAACAATTGTATAATTAATCGTAATTGATTGTATAATTAATTCCTAGTCATAGCTTTAAATTTGAATTGAAATATAACGTTTTCTATTAAGTCAATACAAAAAAAAATTCTTGTTTATGTGTGACTATAATATTTTTATTTTTTGTGTCGCATTAATTGCCATGATAAAACTAGATGTGCAAGCCTTGTTTGTTAGAAATAAGTATTAGAAATTATTTGTTGAACTAAATTAACACTTAATCTAAGATTGATATAATGTATGAATTTCTAGGTATTTTCGTGAACAAGGTCATCATATTAAGACAGTAGGGCAGGACTCGCAGTAATGGATTTAAGTTGAACAAATTTAGATTTAAGAGAGAAATAGGCAAGAACTGGTTTACCAACAGATTAGTAAACGAATGAAAAAGACTTAGATAACCAGATAGTGAGCGCTGAAACTATCGGTTGTTTTAAGATATTAGATACATTTATGGACGGGGATGATAGGTGTACAGAACTGCCTAGTGTAGGCCTTTGGGTCTCTTATAGTCTCCATTTTTATGTTCTTATGTTCATACGAGGTGTTTTCTTAGATGGCACGTTGCAATGCATAATTATGCAAGGAGGGACCCTAAATCATTACACAAGACAATATTACAAGAGGGAGATCAGCAGATAGGAGTTGAAGCGAAATAAAAAAAAATAATTGCTAGAAAATATCCATCTTTTAAAATATAAAGTCAAACATGAAGTATTTCATTGTCTCGAATCCTACAGCAATGTTTGAGCTCAGAGAGGGACGTATCCGTTTCGAATCGGAAGTAATGAAACTTCGAATGGCAGAACAGCTTCGACAATGGACAAACAAGCGTAGCTACCTTCCAAAGCGCAATATATTAGTAAGTCGACTTTTTCTCTTCTTCCATTGTTGTATTAATGTTTTCAGTGTTGGTAGTGTTTTGGGTTATAATATCGAATGTGCTTGTAGTTGTTAAATAGCAATGAAGCTTTTGCCGAAAAACATATTACAAAGTAACGTTGGTAGATAACGGTTACAATGCCTTGTCTTGTCTTGTGTATTCTTGGTTACCCAGATTTGTCACTCACCGTTATTTCCTAAATTCAAAAGACCTTTTCATCCTCAAAATTAAACATATTATAAGTAAATAAGTATTATAAGACATTCTTTTTCATTGTTTGATTATTAGCTTATTAAACATTATTATTAAACTAAGTTAAACAGCATATAATTAGTGGCTTTCTTCAAAATTGATTGCAATTATGACAATTCGAGTGAAAGGCCACGCGAGTCAAGTAAGGTTTGGTTTGGATAGCTTAGGATTGGCTGGTTTGGCTCGGTTAGGATAGATTTAGATTAGGTTACGTTACGTTAAGATGATGTTAATTTAGGATAGGTTGACTGAGTTAGGTTAAGGTAGGTTAGGATATATTAGGTTTGGTAAGTGAATATGAGGGGGCGACTCCCTCCCATTTCCTCTGTCTCCCTCCCTCCCTCCTTCCCCTTTCCTCTCCCTCCCTCCTTCCTTCCCCTTTCCTCTCCCTCCCTCCTTCCCCTTTCCTCTTCCTCCCTCATGCTTCCCTCCCCTCCACTTTTCTCTCCCTCCCCATCTCCTCTCTCACCCTCCCCCCTCTCCCCCTCTCCTCCCATTTCCTCTCCCTCCCTCCATCCCTTTCCTTTCCCTCCCCCTCCCCTTTTCTCTCCCTCCCCCTTCCACTTCTTGGAAAGGAAGGTGGGGGGGAATGGGAGGTGGAGGGAGGGAGAGGAAAGAAGAGGGGGTTGAGGGATGGGAAAGGAGAATGTGGGATGGGGAAGTGGAGGGAGGATAAGGAAAGGAGAGAGGAAAGGGGAGTTGGAGGGAGGGAGCGGGACGAAAGTAGAGTGGGAGGGATGGGAAAGGGGAGGTGGAGAGAGGAAAGGGATGGGGAAGGAGAGGGAGTGAGAGAGAAGAAAGAGTGGGACAGAGGGACAGGAAAGGAGAGGAAGGAAACATGGAGGACAGGAAGTGAAGCATTTATTCCTGACGTTTCGTCTATTGACTTTATCAAAGGAATGAGCATACTGGATCGTGCAGAGTTTATATACATGCTTGGTGGCTCAAGGGGGTATACAAGCGGAGAACACCGTGTTCTGATTGGCCCACGGAGACAGCCAAATGTGAAGAGCTATACCCACTGAGGATTTAGCCCAAGTGAAGCTTCCAGCCTTACTATTAATGTTAGGATGAGTAGTGATGTATGCAGCTTCTATGGATTTCCTGGTCTTCTTATCCATACCTTTGTGTAATACCTCGGCTCGGTTCCATTGTGGGAGGTGCCCAGATTCGTCTACATGCACTACAATTGCATTGGTGAGCCTATGGTGATGGAGGTCGGCCTTATGTTCCCTGATCCTTGTGTTAAGCCCCCTCTTCGTCTCTCCATAATATGCTTCATCGCATGATGTGCATGGGATCTTATACACGATGCTGTCCTCACTCCCCCTCATCTTGGTTCCGCTTCTTAATATATCACTGATCTTCGTTCCCGATTTTATCGCTGCTTTTACTTCTGTGCTCCTGAGCATTCTAGTAATGTTTCATAATTTCTCAGAGTTAGGAAGCGCCATGTACAATGTTCTGTTGGTGGCGTTGTCTTTTAACCTGCTAAGGTGGATGATTTCTTCCACTCTTTGTCTTAAGCTCAGGATCAAGCCCTTGGGGTAGCCAAATGTGCCGACAGGTAGCGTATGAAGTCATGGTTCGTAGGCTTTCTGTAAACCCTGAATTGGAGGCCCTCATTTGTCTTAATTTGGTATCCAGGAATGGGAGTTTTCCCTCTTCTTCCTCTTCCATAGTGAATTGGATCTGTGAATTCACTCTATTTACCATATTCGATGGCATATAGGATGCACTTTTTTTTTTTTTTTTCCAAAATTTTGGCTAAAAAAATTGACCTGCATCTTATACATCATAGGTAAAGTTTGAGACCTTCCGTGGGCCTAGGCTAATCTTCTCTCTGATGCTCACTAACCCAGCTTACGTTCAGTACTTTTACCTACCCTAAACACCATGCATCTTTATTTTATTGCTGGTATTATTGTATTATTACCGGTGCTTTAAAATGAATTCGTAAAAATGAAAGCAATCTAGTCTGAAATGCTGTGACTTGCATTTATAAACATCAGTTGATTGGTGCTCTGACTTACTAATAATGCCATCTGTTGGTGAGGAATAAAACTACGGTATGATTCCCAGCGCTGCCAGATGTATGACCCAGTGCTGTACGACCTATGACATTTTGATTTAATTAGCAAATTTGTACAACTTTTTAGTCCATATGTACATTTTCAATGAACTGATTTTGAAACCTTATTGTACAACACTTGATTACAAAGTATGGTATCTGGCAACACTGATTGCTTGCCTGTACTGCCAAATTCCTTTTATACAGCTATGTTTCTGCTTGTGTAACGTACAGCTAGATTGTTTTCAACAATATATGCTTAAATACACTAAAAACTTTTTTTCTTGAATCTGACATACTGAAATGGGGGTGTGTCTTATATGCCTTCAAATACGGTAATTGTCTCCTGATGTCATCCAGGTCCGTCCTGTTTGGAGCGATTATAAGCACATCGTCCATGTACCTTGGCCATATTACCTTCCTACAATATGAGAGTAGTGGTCCTTGTCTCGGACCTCCATAAAGAGGCAAGCAGCCATGGCACTCAGAGGTGACCCCATTGCTAGGCCACTGTGCTGAAGAAACTCTTCTCCCTTGAAGGTGAATGAACCAAAGTTCATGCACATTGATACCAGCTTCATGAAGTCTCCCCTGGGCAGCAGCCACTCCTCCTCGTCCATGTTGATGACCACTCTCCCCACTGCCTCCAAAGTGCCATTTGTGGGAACTTGTGTGAATAAGGATTTGACATCAATCATAACTTGCCATTTTCTTGCACCTTATGCTTGTCCCCTTTAATCTGCACAGCAGGTCCTCCGAGTTTCCTAGATGAGACCCACTTATGGATCCCATGGCTTTAGATAGAGGCTTGGCCAATACTTTTGCTAGTTGGTGGGGGGCACTGCCAATCCCTGATGTGATAGGCCTCATGGGGACCCCTGGTTTGTAGGTCTTGGGAAGACCCCTCATTGATGCCGGGCAGGGGTCCTCCACTAGGTGTTTTAGTCTCTGTTCCTTTTCTGAGCCTTCCAAGATCTTTCTCACCTTACCATTGAAAATCACAGCTTCCTCCTTAGCGTAAACTAGATGTTTCCTTGTGTACGTGTCTCCATCTTCCAACAGCTGCTCCATCTTCTCCATGTAGTCTGCTTTGTCCATGACCATGACACTGCCCCTTTTGTCTGCTTGTGAGATGAAAATGCTGTTATCCTTACCAAGGAACAAGGAACTCTGTAAGGATAACAGTATTGTAGGGGGAGGGAGGAAGAGGAAATTGGAGATGGAGGGAGTTGAAAGAGGAAGGGGATAAGGAGAGGAAAGAGGAGGGATGGAGAGGAAAGGGGAAGAAGGGATGGGAAAAGGAAGGTGGAGGGAGGGAGAGGAAAGGGGAGAAAGGGATGGGAAAAGGAAGGTGGAGGGAGGGAGAGGAAAGGAGAGGGGGAGGGAGTGAGGGAGAGGAAAGGGTGGGATGGAGGGACAGGAAAGGAGAGAGAGGGAGAGTAAAGAGGAGGGGGAGGGAGGAAATGTAATGTGGAGGGAGGAGGAAAAGGTATAACAGTGAGTCACTCGCTACCTCCCTGGTGTTAGTGGACCCCAGGTTGCACCATACAGAGGTGATGAAGGAACAGTTCATCTTGGGAAAAGAACTTAACCCCCAAAGCTGGGCGCATTACTGCCAGACAGGTAGTGCATTACCAAAAAATCTGGGGTGCATTTCCATCCATGTGTTACCAATTTTAATTTCCTTAGAGTGGTATGCATTACTGCATGTGTGTATTTACCTTTACCTAGTTGTATTTACCTAGTTGTATTTTGCGGGAAGGGGAGCTATGCTCGTGATGTCCCGCCTTTGTATCTTTTGTGTGTGTGTGTATGTATGTGATATATATATATATATACACACATATACACATATGCTCTAAGGAAATTAAAATCAGCAATGCATGGATGGAAATGACCCAGATTTTTTGGTAACGCACTACCTGTCTGGTAGTAATGCGCCCAGCTCCGCTACCCCCCCCACACACACACCTGTTTCATGGGATGAAATAACAGGAGTGTCCATCTAGAGCACACTTCAACATAAAAAGGTAATGAGGCTAACAGTACTACAAGATGAAACTTTTAATAGACAAATACTGTATATACATTAATATCTTAAATCAATAATATATTCTACACAATCTGTTCCTATTAATACTAGATGACTTCATTCAACTAAGTAGACTTCAAAATAAAAAAATGTATTATTATCCTTCCCAAGGTAACTTTTGCAAGAGATTCAAGGCCTTCAGTAATAGGAAGCCCAACCATATTTTTTTCAAAGCACAACTTTTCAATTTACAAATATCAATTCATACAATACAGAAATGTATTGTCTTTTGTTCACAGCCAAAAAAAATAATATCAGGATGTTTTCAGTGCACAAATATGAATTGTTATAATGAGTATGTATGTAATACTGTTGTTGTTGTTCCCTAGACTGTCTGTCCGAGCAGTCCCGTCTCCCCAAGGAAGGCCACAGCCGAAACTGGGTTTTCCCACAAATCCTTTATAGAGTGTATGTTGTGTTGTTTGCGTGCATGATTGTGTATAATGCAGTCTTCCATTATGTGTTGTATGGTATGGGGTGAAGTGTTACATCCCTGAGGTGGGATGTGTAATACTGTTGATGGAAATGGTTATCCTCTGCACAATAACCAGCCCTGTGGTTTGCTGTTCACTACTCAAAGCCAAAAACAGATTAGCCATGAAGAAAATAAACTATAAATCAACCTGAACATTTGTTACTTTCCAAGTTGACATTTCTTGGGCATCATAAACAAATATTTTCATATACACATGTATATTAAAAGCCCTTCCCCCTTATATGGGGGGATGTCCAAGTTGAAGAACACATCGACATCATACACAACTACAACCCATTCAACCACACATCCCACCTCAGGGATGAAGGGTTACCTAGTTCCCCATCACATGGCTTGGGTCATATATATATGTGATAATCAAGAGGTTCTCAATCATGCATCAGATCCATCTTAAAACTAAAAAGCCACATGTGAACTCAGGCTACCTTTGGCTAAATCAATATATAGTAATTACATTACTACTGAGTCTGTTTCATTGGCCCTCCCTTCTCTGTCCAGTCTTGAAAAGATCCTTTGTAAGTTCTGAGGAAGTAAGGATATTTTAAATCAAGTATCTTGGTAAATTTCAATAACTATTGTATAGCATGGGTTTAAAAGGACAAAAGTCTTGTCACATCATCAATCAGGATTATTCAATTTTATGAAAACTTCAAATTACTTTATTTGCCTTTCAATACAAAGTGAAAGAAAAATAATCTTACCTGACATTGGTATACCTTGCTCCCATGAAGGCCAGTTGTGCAGTTCGAGCTCTTGATCCAGCCTTACACATAGTTACAATGGTGTCCTTTTCAGAAGGCTTTGGAAAACCCAAAGTCATAAGAAAATGTTCTGGTTCCAATACCAAGTAATCTCCAAGGTAGGGCACTGATGAAACATAAACAATGTATAAAACAATTACGACTATATACATAAATCCAAGAGCATATATTTACTTAAATTATAACATACATCCCATCTGGGGTATTGACTGCATGTTATTGTGGCAAAGTAGCATGCAGTTGATACTTTAGGGTCTATATGGGGTGCCCCTACAGACCAGAGCCACACATCATTTTGTCTGTGATAGAGGAAAACTCTGTTCATAGAGAAATGACGACACTTTTATACTACGACTGTCCCTCCATTATGCTGTCTTCCAACCGTCCCTCCATTATGCTGTCCTCCAACCGTCCCTCCATTATGCTGTCCTCCAACCCCTTGTCACTGTCCTGTACCATTTCTCTGAATAGTCATTTCCTTTTTTCACCTACTCTGTGGTAGGGGAAAAAGAATACTACCAGGAGGTCTTCCCACTTGAGTTGTAATAGGCAACAAAAAACGGGATGAGGGATGGGATTAGGAGTCCTGCTACCTGTAGCCCCAAAGGGGACATTCCTAAAAAAAGTAAAGGCATAAGAGGGTCTGGGAGTTTTCCAACCAGTACCCTAAGGTTTGGGTCTTTTAATGTGCATGGATGTGGTACAGATGAGGGTAAATATTTGTGAGAAGAAAGATGGATGTGCTGGCTTTGAGTGAAACTAAAATGAAAGGGAGGGGCGAGTGTGAGTTTGGGAGTGTAGTTGGGAGGTTCTCAGGAGTGAAGAGGGGATGAGGGAGAGAAGGGGTAGCTATACTAGTAAGTGAAGAGATAGGTAAGCGTGTAGTGGAGCGGAAGGAGGTTTCTTCAAGGTTGATGTGGATGAAGGTGAAGTTGGGAAGGGAGATGTGGGTTTTTGTAATGGGCCTGGCAGTGAGAAGAGTGTAGAGGAAAAGGAGGCTTTTTGGGTAGATTTAAGTGATTGCATAGTGGGATTAGGGAGAAATGTCATTGTAGTTGTATTGGGAGACCTTAATGCTAGAGTAGGAAACGAACCAATAGATGGAGTGATTGGGAAGTACAGTATGGAGTTCCAGATAAAAATCGTAGTGGAGAATTGATGGTGATGTATCTTGAGAGTTAATGATAGCTAGTACAGTATTTAGGAAGAAAGTCAAGCATAAGTACACATGGGAGAGGGTGGTAGATAGAGCATTAATGGACTATATAGTGGTGACCAGGAGTATGGTAGGAAGAGTTAAGGATGTACATGTTCTAAGGGGAGAGAGTTGGGGAATATCAGATCATTTTCTGGTGGAAGGTAAATTGAGAGTGGAGAATAGGTAGAGAAAGAGGAAAAGGGCAGAAGGTAGGGAGGTACTTAGAGTGAACTGCTTAAATGAGAAAGAAAAGGAGAGGGAGTATAAGAAGCTGAGAGAGGAGTGGGAGGGAGTGAAGGATAGAGTAGAACTAGGAGTGGAGGAGGGATGGGGATAGTTCAAGGAGGGAGTCATAAGGGGTGCAAAGATGATGTGTGGAACAAGGAGGGAGTCATAAGGGGTGCAAAGATGATGTGTGGAACAAGGAGGGAGTCATAAGGGGTGCAAAGATGATGTGTGGAACAAGGAGGGCGGGAGGAAATAGAAGGAAGGGTAGTGAGTGGTGGGATGAAGAATCAAAGAAGGGTGTAGAAGAGAAGCAGGCTTTCATAGATTGGCTACAAATTAGGACGAGGGAATCATATGAGAGGTAAGGGGGAAAAAAGCCTTTGGGATATGTATGTATAACATACATGAAATGTCAAAAGGGACAAGGATAAGAAAGGTTTAATGAATCTTTTAGCTGGTAGAGATTGCAGAGGAAACCACCCTATTAGAACATCTATTTTCAGAAACCAAACTACTCTCCCATTGACCACATAAAAATGATGGGCATGCAGTTCCATGAAAGAGCCCTCAATCTCATAGATTCCTTCCCATCACATAATGCAAGTACAGCTGAATGCCCAAAAACTGCACCAACAGTATACTACTCAAACATTTGCAACCTACCATTGGCACCTCAGAATACATCCAAAACACTCCAAAACCAACCTCTAAGCTCTATACTCCACCTGACTCCTCCAGACATCAGCTCTACAAAGAAATCCTTCCTAATAACCACATTGGAACTACTGCATTCAAGCCACCAATATAGAAACAATACCAACACAGACTTGGACTGGCCAAGAATCAAATTGTCCCAGATGCTATCACCACCTAATTTACCTAATTGTATGTATGCAGGGATGACCCATCATCCAGGAGTAGCCAAGATAAGAGGGAGGAAGGAGGGTGAATGGAAATGGAATATGTAGGGATGGAATGGGTGGGAGTGGATTTTGTGCCTTTGATTTTTGGCTACCTCCCTTGTAAGGGGGAAAGGGTCTTTGGTATATGTATGTACCTAATGGTAGCATACAGGAAAGGAGCAATGCTCGTTGGGTCCCATCTCCTATTCTCTAATTTTCTAACATACCTAGACTGAAATTCATGTACAGTTCCAACTTAATCTACAAGATATGTTCAATAATTAATGGAAAAAATTCAGGAAAGGCATTAAATATCACACAATCAAAAAGCTACTTCATTAATTGTGAAGTACACATGCTTGTTGTCTATAAAATGACTAATTAGCATCCTTTCCATCTTTTTAGGTTTGAGTGCAGTAGTGTACATTGTGGAACCAGTTTGATCTGGTTTGCTGGTCTGTCAACACTTGACAAGATGCAGAGAAACATGGAGCAACGTTACATCATCAAATTTTATGTTAAACTTAAGAAAAGCAAACAAGAAGCTTATGGAATGTTAAGAGGAGGCCTATGGGGATGAACTGATAAGTAAAGCAAGTTTCTTTAGCTGGTTTAAAAGATTTCCTGAGGGACATGAACAAGTTGAGAATGAACCCAGATCTGGAGCACCAAACAATGCATGTAAGGAGGAAAACATTGAGTAAGTGCCAAGGTTAGTGATGTAAGACCATTAAATAACTGTGAGGATGATATCTTAAGTATTGGCACTTAGGATACAGTTCAGACTGAAGATTTGAAACTCCACAAAGTCTGTGCCAGGTTTGTGCCAAAGATTCTCTCAGATGACCAGAGGCAGTTTTGTATGGAATATTGCACCAATATTTTCGATATAGCAGCTGACTAAGGTGTCCTGAATAAAGTAGTGACTTGCAACAAGAGTTGGGTGTTCACCTACAACCCTGAGAACAAATGTCAGAGTGCCCAGTGAAAGCACACATCATCCGCCAGGCTCAAAAATTTGTCAAAAATTGCCAGGTCACTAATTTGGTCCAAACTTACCCCAGGGGGAGAGAGTCATGCACAGTGTACTGCGAGGTAGACACAAGGAACCTGGACCCAAGAGCATGCATGTGGCTACCTGCCAATGTTGACCCTTTTTTTTTTTTTTTTTTTTTTTCCTTCACATTTCTACATCTGGCACCCCTTTGGCCTGAGTGGTGTCCAAGTACAATCTGCAGCAGGCCAGGTGGCCCTACACCCATGGGTGAGATGGCCCAATCAGAGCACATCACCAAAATGACCCCAAAACGAAATTTCCCAGAAATCATCAGGTCACCACTTTGGCCCAAACTTACCCCAGAGGGAGAGAGTTGTGCACAGTGCACTGCGAGGTAGACACAAGGAACCTTGACTCAAGGGTGTGTGCATGGCTACCTGTCAAATTGAGCCTTTTTTCTGATTTTTCACATTTCCACCTCTGGTTCCTGTACCTTTGCCCTGCGTGGTGTCCAATTGCAATCGGCAGCAGGCCTGGTGGCCCTCCACCCGTGCGTGAGATGGTGGCCCAATCGGAGCAGGTCGTCAAAATGACCCCAAAACAAAGAAAATTCAAATTTGCCAAAAATTGTCAGGTCACTGATTTGGCCCAATCTTACCCCTGAGGGAGAGAGTCATGCTCATTGCACAGCAAGGGAGACGTGAGGAACCTTGACCCAAGGGTATGTGCATGGTGACATGCCATTTTGAGCCTTTTCTCTGATTTTTCACATTTCCACCTCTTATGCTCGTACCTTTGGCCTGAGTGGTGCCCAATTGTAATTGGCAGCAGGCCTGGTGGCCCTCCACCCATGGGTTAGATGGTGGCCCAATTAAAGCAGGTCACCAAAATGACCCTAGAATGAAAAAAAAAAATTCAAAGTACCCACAGAATCTGCCAAAAATCATCAGATCACCAATTTGGCCCAAACTTACCCCAGATGGAGAAAGCCATGCACATTGCACTGTGAGGTAGACGCGAGGAACCTGAACCCAAGGACGTGTGTATGGCGACCTGCTAAAATTAAGACATTTTTTTCTGATTTTTCACATTTCTGCCTCTGGCACCCGTACCTTTGGCCTGAGTGGTGTCCAAATGCTATCGGCAGCAGGCCTGGTGGCCCTCCACAAGAAAGCAGTATTGAAAAGTAAGCATTACAAGGAAACTTAGAAGAGCATATGCTAATGTGGATGGTTTACTATCAGCTAGGATAGAGATGAATGACTACTTAAGGATAAATGAGCCTCATATATTGTGTCTACTAGAGACTAAACTTCCAAAAAAAATTGATATACAGTTGGGGAACAACAGATACTCCTCTTGGAGAAGAGAAATAAAAGATAAAAAGGGGGGAGTAATGTTTGTGGTGAGATGTAAACTGTTATTTCTGCTTGTGTATCTACATTCCCAATATGATTTAATATTTTCCTTGTTATACTTACATGGTAAAGAAAGGGATCCAGCAGCACAACCTAACTCGGCAATTTCATCCTTCATCCTCACATCTATTAATTTTACTTGGTCATTTTTCAGTTTCTCCAGAAGCTCTTCATACTCAATGTCTGTAGAGAAAACAAGAATATGTACATACATATACGAAGGGCATTTTCCCCCTTACATGGGAGGTAGCCTAAGTCAAAGGCATAAATCCACTCCCACCCATTTCATCCCCACATACTCCACTCCCATTCACCACCCCACCCTCCCTCTTCTCTTGGCTCCTGGATAATAGGACATCCCTATATCTTACCCACTGCCCTGGGTCAGAAGCAATGCAGCAAGACATAGCACATTCATAGCAAGACCACTTCATTTAATCAACAACCCCTCCTCTCCATCTCCTCATGCAGAAAAATAAAAAATGGGGAGAAATCCCTTCGGACTTCATTAGAATATCATTCACACATACTCCCTACCTCCCCCTAATCCCCCACCCACTCTCTTCCATGCATTACAGCATCATCTATACACAACCATTCTCCACTCACCCCTATCTTCTGTCCTCTCCCTTCCTTCCTCAACAGACATCCTCTCTCTTTCCCAATGCCCTTTTTACCCCATCCAGCCATCTCATCCTTGGTCACCCCCTCATGTTCACTCCCTCCACCTCTGCCTTCCACACCTCTTTTACTAATCTTTCTTCACTCATTTTTTACATGTGTCCAAACCATCCCAATACTTTCATTCACAGGAATAGTGACTGATTAATGTAGCCAATGTTTAGAGATGTCACCCGATGAACTGTCAGTAAGGCTGTGAGCAAGACCTGCTAATTGCTGAAGAACATGAAGAAAACTTTTCACGCACACACCTGTAGTAGAAAAATGCAAAGATGAACCTAAACTGTTTTACAGGTTCATAAATGATAAATTGAGACCAAAAAGAAATCACCAAGTTAATAGTAGATGGTGAGGTATTTGAAGAGGCTTCGGCTCAGACAAAAATAATGAATAAAGGTCTTCACAAGGAGCACAACTTTTTGGAGAAAGCGAGGGGAGCAAAAAACCAGGTTTAACAGACATAAATGTAGAAATGAGGGAAGTGTTCAATCTCTTGGGATCTCAAACTGGATACTTAAAGAATGCAGGGAATAACTATGGATAGGAAAAGGGCAAACATGGTGCCAATAATTCATAAAGGTCAAAACAAGTAAACACCACTAAATTATAGGCAAGTATCACTAACCAGCATAATAGTGAAATTATGTGAAAGATTGATGGACCAAATATCTTGAAAAGATGAACATTTTGACAGTTTGGTTCCAGATCTGGAAGGTCTTGTGTGTCAAATCTTTTAAGCTTTTATTAGAGGGATTGATGTGCTGCAAGAGAGAGAGAGGGGTGGGTGAATTGCGAGTACCTGGACCTAAAGAAGCCATTTGATAAAGTACCTCACTGTCAACTTGTGTGGAAATTTGAGCATGTTGGAGGACTGAGAGGCAAACTAATAGAATGGATTAAAGACTTTTTGAAGGAAAGATACATGAGGACAGTAGTAAAGGACAAGATATCAAGCTGGAGAGCAGTAACTAGCAGAGTTCCACAAGGTTCAGTGTTTGCACCAATAATATTTCTTGTCTGTATTAATGACACAATGGAAGGAACAACAAGCAATACCACCATGTTTGCAGATGATGCAAAAATTATGAGAAGAGTAAAAATGAGGATGGTAGAATACTACAAAAAGATCTAGATACTATTTTTGCATGGAGCCAAGAATGGGAAATAAAATTCAGTACCAAAAAATGCAAAGTACTGGAAATGGGAAGCGAACCCATTACAAAAGCAAAAGAGGAGAAAGACTTGAGAGTGTTGGTAAAAGACAACCTGACACTTTACAGACATATCAGCAGAATTGTGGGAGAGACATATGGACTACTGCAGAAGATTAAAGTGGCATTCCATTATATGGATGAAGAGAAGATGAAAAAACTCATCAAAACCCTGATGATACATCCAAGACTTGAATATGTGTCAGTAGTTTGGTCCCCACGAAGAGTGAAGGATATAAGCAAGATTGAGAGAATACAAAGGGCAACAAGCAAACTGGTCCCCAGCCTGGCGGGTAAACCATACAAGGAAAGATTAAAAGTACTGGGTCTTCCAATTTTGAAAGATTGATGAAAAAGAGGTGACATGATTACAGTGATCTGGTCACTAAAAGGGATAGATTGTATTGATAGAAGAGATCTGATTAAAGATGGGAGGGCTTTAAGAGGTCATGGAAGTAAATTAAGATCACATGTTGAAAGGATGTGAAGAAATACATTTTCCATATAGATGTATAAGTATGTGGAATAGCTTAGCTTAGGTGATATAGCCCAAGCTGAAACAGCACACGAGTTCAAATCTAAATATGATAATTGGGAATTGAAGATATAGATTAAGTTGGAACTGTACATGAATTTGAGTCTAGGTATGTTAGAAAATTAGAGAATAGGAGACATGACCCAATGAACGTTGCTGCTTTCCTGTATACTACAATAGGTAAATACACACACAGTATATCAATTAGCCATTCAGAGTCCACTGCCGAACAAAGACCACTCCCATGAGTTGCCATGTCACTCCTAAAAACTTGTCTGTATTGTCTTTCCACCTGTTACATGCTTCCCAGCCAGGAACAATTGCTCCACCTCCCATTCTCTTTCTGGCTCCCTTCCATGCCCAAATCCATTTTGACATTAATTTTCAAGCCTTTTCTTCAACTCAACTTTCTGAAATATGTATACAGATCTTACATGATGCCATGCATAGAATCTAATTTTTCAACTAATGTGAGATATAATTATTCTAGTTTTATAACAATTTAGCTCTTGAATATATTCCACTTCAATTCAAACTCGCACAAAATGCTGCTACTGTACTTGAATCCCATACCTGGTAGCAAGTTTGAGTGAGACAAATTTCGTGGTGTTATGTTTTGGTTAGGTCGATATATCAACCTTCCACATAGTGTGGACTGCAGAGCCACAGAAACACATCGCACACCTGTAAAACAATGCAAAGTCACTTTAGAAAAAATGCCACCAATAACAATATTTTGTTAGTGATACGCAACAGTTACATCCATAAGAGCCATATCATGTCAGAGGTGGAGTCACAGAGATGATAATGGAGAGATTTAGCGAAGGTTGCAGAAATTACTTTTTTTAAGATTAGCATCTTGTCAAAAGAATGCTTCATGACTGGTCTATAGAGGTGTCTATGAAACACTGTAAAAATGTTGCAGCTCATACTACATACAGGGCATCAACAGTATATATCATAACAGTTCATAAAGTGCTGAAAATTGTCACTACAATCATAAATATCACAAAGATTATAATGGCAATTTAAAAATGCAAGGGTGAATATATATATATATATATATAATATATATATATATATATATATATATATATATATATATATATATATATATATATATATAATATATATATATATATAAAAGCCTATCTATGTACCAAGGGCCTCTTCCCCCTTGTCAGGGAGGTACCAAGCCATGGTCCGCACCCACTGCTGTCCACTACCGTCTCATCCTAGTTCCTTGTAGATGACAGGTCATCCCTGTCTCCTGCCCACTGCCTGAGTCAGAAGCAATACAGCAAGACACAGTATATCCACAGCAGAGTCATGCAGAAAATGGAGAAGACAGTGTAAAATCCCTTCAGGCTGCATCAACACATCATCCATGCACAACAACTTTTCACTCACACCTATCCCCTGCCTTCCCCCTTCCCTGCTCAACAGACATTCCCTCTTGCTCAAAGCCCTTTTCACCTCGTCCATCCATTTCATTCTTGGTCGTCCTCTCAAGTTCATCTCATCCACTTCTGCTTTTTACTAATATTTTTTCACTCATTCTTTCCATGTGTTAGAGTAATATCTAAAAATATTACGGTACCAATTTCGGCTCTGGAAAGTGTATAGTCACAGAAAAGCCAACTATTGGAGATGAAAAAAAAAAAAATGTACACCAAAATTCACCAAGGATTACATACATACATATACCAACAGCTTTTTTCGCCTTTCAAGGGAGGTAGCCAAAGTCAAAGGCATAAATCCACTCCCACCCATTGCATCCCCACCCACTTCACTCTCATTCCCCACTCCACCCTCCCTCTTTTCCTGGCTCCTGGATGACAGGTCATCCCTGCATCTCGCCCACTACCCTGGGTCAGAAAGAATGTAGCAAAACGCAGCACATCCACAGCAAGGCCACTTCATTTAATTGGTTACCCCCCCCCCTCTCTGTCCCCTTATGCAGAAAAAGAGAAGCCTGGGAGAATTGGGCTGCATCAAAATATCATTCAGACATACTCCCTCATCACCATCCCACATCCCTCACTCACTCCCATTCATCACAGCATCATCCATACACAACTATTCTCCATTCACCCCTATCTTCTGTCTTCTCCCTTCCTTCCTCAACAGACATTCCCCTCTTTCCCAATGCCCCTGTTACCCCATCCACCCATCTCATCCTTGGTCTCCCCCTCATGTTCAATTCCTCCACTTCTGCCTTCCACACCTCTTTTACTAATCTTTCTTTACTCATTCTTTCCATGTGTCCTAACATGGAATTTCATCTCAAACACATTAAAAGTCTTCCTCTTATGCTCCATGTTTCTGACCCATACAGTGCTGTCAGCACAATCACTCTTCCAATCTTCTCTTAGCATCCATTACCAAATGTCTATTTCTCATTACACTTTTTAACCCCCCAAGGCATTTATTTGCTTCTCTCAATCTACATTCTACCTCCACCTCCAGTCTCCCTTAATACTCTCTTCCAATCTGTTGTCATATTCTCCCCTTGTACATCTCATCACCCTACTTTTACCCACATTTATCTTCAACTTCCTTCTTTCACACACCTTCCCAAACTTCCTTGATCCCTCTGATCCTGCTATAAACACAGCGTCGTTAGCAAACAAAAACTGGCTCATCTCCCATTTTTCTCCATTTTCTTTAACCATCCCCAATCCCTGGTCCATTACCCTTGCATTTACCTCTCGCACTATTCCATTTGTATATAAATTGGAGTAATACTATCAAGCCCAAATGACCTTCCCATTTCCAATCCACAGCATAACATCAAAGCTACCTGTAAAAATGACATAATGATAACTCAAGATCATATCTGCAGAATGGCAACCAGAAACACCCCCCCCAACATGCTACACCTATAATCATGACAAAACAGAATGTCTGCATACCCCAACCACCACGTATCAAAGAAGCACCCAACAATCAGACTAAATGGCTGACCTTTCCCTCTGAATGATACCCCTAAAATAATAGGCCTTTCATTTTGTACAAGGGCCATACACATGCTACATATTCCAATCTTGGATAGATTAGGTTCTGTATTGTTTTTTAAACACTTCCTAAACCAGAAAAAACATCAATGTGGGGAACTTTAAAAAATATTAGAAACTAAAAAAAATATATATATATTTAACCCATCCTAACCCATGAAACAGTTGGAGCAACCCAAGTAAAAGCATATACCATCAGGAAATCAATGCATTACTGTGCTGTATTAATGATCAATGCACCAATAATTTAGAATAAATGCAAAACTTTTGCATTTCCAGTTAGTATAACAACAAGTTCTCCTCACCCCATTCTCCTCCTCACCCCCCATAGAGTTAGAAATGGGGGGGTGAGGAGGAGAATGGGGGTGGAAGGGGAGTTGGGAAATAGGGTCGATGAGGGAGTAATGGGATGGTTTGGACACATGGAAGGAATGAGTGAAGAAAGACCAGTGGAAGAGGTGTGAAAGGCAGATGTGGAGGGAGTAAACATGAGGGGACGTCCTGGAGTGAGATGGGGTGAGGGGGGCTATGGGGAAGAGGGGGGTGTCTGTGTCTGTTGGGGAAGGACGGAAGATGGGGGTGAATGGAGAATGGTTGTATATGGATGATGATGTGATGCATGAGGTGGAATGGGGGGGGGGATGGGGAGTGAGGTAGTATGTGTGAGCAAAATTTGACACAGTCCGAGGGAATTTCTCCCCGTCTTCTTTTATGCATGGGGGGACGAAGATGGGGGGTCGCCGATTTAATGAAGCGGCCTTGCTGTGGATGTGCTGTGCCTTGTGACACTGCTTCTGACCCAGGGCAGTGGACAAGGTGCAGGGATGACCCGTCATCCAGGAGGTGCTCTGATAAGAGGGAGGGTGGAGGGGAGTGGAGTGTATTCAGGGATGGAATGGGTGAGAATGATATTATGCCTTTTTCTTATTGGCTACCTCCCTTGTTAGGGGGAAAAAGCCTTGGTATATATATGTATGTATAACAAGTTACCATGGTAAGGTATGCACTCCTTACAGTATCATGGTTCCTTGTCTTGGATCAAATGTCCAGGTAATGTAATTAATAGGTGTATGAGGTTTACAAATAAACTAGCATCTTTTGTGCTTAAATACTAATCACTTCCTATTTGCTACTGGTATCTCTCATATATATAAAAAGTCTTGTGTTATCCTACGGGTGCAATGGTTATCTGAATAAAATACCTTTTTCTTCTCTAATATTTTTTTCCTTAATGAATTAAAGATTTATTTTAAAATCAATAATGTACAAGGATGTTGAAATGCATACAGGGTACTTATTCCATGCAGAGAGTAAAGGTAGCTTTCGCTACAGTAGCCAATGGCACTACGGTATTTGATTATATAATCTTTCTTTTACCCAATCAGAGAAAATGTCATTCAAACTTTCTAGAAATCAATAGCAGTGCAGTATTTCTGGGGCTTATTTGATCCAATGAGAATGTGTGGATGCAACCAAACTTCAACTTTACACAAAAATTTAACGTTTCCACAGTGGTTTGCAGCAATGAACATTATCCGCATCATAATTTGTGATAGTTGTGAAGTTAACTATGGAGCATTGCTAGTGTTTGAAATTGAAAGCAGCTCTTCAGCAGGTAATTGCAAAAATTATTGCTCAAAGCATATTTAGTATTGTATAATTACAGTTGTTGGGAGCACTGAAATAAAACCAGAAACTATTCAGAAAGTGCAATAACTCAAAATATATATTTGAGCTTGATGGGCACATTAGGCTAGAATAAGTTTAATGTGGTTAGGTTTAGCTTGGCTAGGATTGAGTCTGTAACTTGGAAGTACTGCAGACTAAATCGACATGCTGTGAAAATAGTGAAAATGTCTGAAGTCACTACGGTAAAGATATTAGGGAAGTGAGGTTAGGCTAAGACTGTAGCCCAAAGGAGGCCAGACTAGAAGAATATGGGTTTGACAAGATAATAGGTAAATAGCGTGACTTAGTATTCTCATTATTACAAAGAGCTGCAACGCTTTAATCACCTACGAAGGAAGAGCAGTCTGAAGTTTAGGATACGATTAAATCAACTTTATACAATGTGCTAGTCTGGAAGCATAGGTTGCCGTAGTGTGATATAGTATTTTGTCCTTTTTCACATATCTTCACGGATGCAAGGCGATGTTGCTAGCTAATAATCGACATACGGCGATTTTTTCTAACACAATACAGTAAAAATAATTAACTTCCATATTATGAAAATATGTAGAACTGGCTAACATAATACGGTGAAAATAGCCTATGTTGTAACATCACGTTATGGTGAAAATAGCACTTCATTGTAGGGTTTTTTTCTGGTTTCATTGTTTGCGAGCGAACGTTTCTTCTCGATTGTTTGTTAGATACAGGACGTCTTCCTGTTCTTCCTGATCCAGAAACCTCTTTCGGCACAAGTGCTTCGAGATCGATCATAATTTTCTAAGTAAAAACTATTCATTTCTAAATAAAATTGCTGCTTGATTCGAATGAAACGCATATTAATACAATGCGACGTGTGCCTTTCACCAAAAGAAGTAACACTATATTGCAAATAAAGTATCTTACCTGATATGCTAAACATGTCGTGAGTCGCTACACTGGCATGCAACACTGCGTGCATTTGCAAGGCGTAATGCTTGCAATCACATCCTACCCCGAAGGTCAGAACTAGATTCATATTGTGTAACTATTTCTTGGAAAAAAGCCGGGTTTCTACGTCTCCGTTCATGGATGTGAATTAGTGTTGAAATTTTACTCTCGGTAAAATGTGTATTTGTTTCGATCGCTTAAACCATTCCATCGGATGTCTTGCAGGAAACCCGCGGCCCCGAGGTAACCGGCCATGATCGACCCAGGAGTCGGCGTTTTTTTTTTTTTTTTTTTTTTTTTTTTTTATCATCAAGTCAGGTCGATATTGTGTGTATGTACTGTTCGAGTAAGGCCTGTTTCAGACCAAGATCTATATACACCAGGTCTAACCGTTTGAGCCGTTCTGCGCAGTTTCTGACGTCATCTGGATGGTTCCGTTTTCTCTTTGTGAAACACTGAAGAAAACTATGAAACGCCAAGGAAGACTGGAACTATTATATTTTCCCCCCGTTATCTCTCTCTCTCTCTAGCTCATTGCTATTATCAGTGTGTGTGTGTGTATTTATATACTTGTATTTTACAGGAAGGGGACATATCGTCGTGTGTGCTTATGTGTACACGTTCACATGTGTGTGTGTATATACTTGTATTTTACGGGAAGGGGAGATATCGTCGTGTGTACTTATATGTGTACACGTTCACATGTGTTTGTGTGTGTGTGTATTTATATACTTGTATTTTACTGGAAGGGGAGTATCGTCGTGTGTGCTTATATGTGTATACGTTCACATATGTGTGTGTATGTATGTGTGTGTGCTTGCGTGTGTGTGTGTTTATATGTATTTTACAGGAAGGGGAGATATCGTCGTGTGTGCTTATGTGTACACGTTCACGTGTGTGTGTGTGATTCACCTTGGTCTTTTGGATCACGTGTTGTGACAAAAAGGTGTGCTAGGTGTGTGTATGTGTATATTCAGTATATATATATATATATATATATAATATATATGTGTATATATATATATATATATATATATATATATTATTGTAACGGAAAAATAGAGACGGGCCCAAAACAGCCATGGTTATGGCTAACAGTTACAAGCGTTTATATATTACGCCCGGCTACAGTTTTTGGTGAAAAATCCTGCAATGCACTCTTCATCTGACCTACAGTTTCCCTCCCTCCCTCTGCTGAGCTACCATTTTTTTTCCATTATGAATTGATTTAGAACCTGTTGACTTCTGTCTTGAATATTAATTTTGGTGTGTTTACCATATCTAATTCCCTAACGGCAACATTTTCACCCCCAATGAGGTAGACGAGTATCAAAGTTCACTACATAAGAACATAAAAATAAGGAGATTGCAAGAGACCATAAGGCATACACTAAGCAGTTCCATGTCCATTACCACCTGTCATTCCCACCCATAAGGTTGTCTAATCGTTTCTTAAAACACCGATAGTTTCAGCGTTCACTACATGGTTACTGCGTCTATTTCATTCGTTGACCACTCTATTGGTAAACCAGCTCTTGCATATTTCCTTCTTAAATATAAAATTGTCCTATTTAAACCCATTGCTGCGAGTCCTGCCCTGTTGTCTTAATATGATGACCTTGTTTGTGTCATCCTTGGTAAAGCCTTTGATCTATTTGAACACCTCTTATTAGATCACCCCGCACTCTGCGTCTTTCCAGAGAGTGTAAGTTAAGGTGTCTAAGTCTCTCTTCATAGGATAAAATTCTGAGCCCATGTATCATTTTGGTAATTCTCCTCTGTACTGATTATAGTGAATTGATGTCCATTCTATAGGATGGAAACCAAAACTGTACCGCACAGTCAAGGATGGGTCTAACTAACGCTAGAGTTTATTACCTCTGCACTTCTATTCGTAATTTTCAAAGGATTACAAAGGCGGAGCATGCCGACAGGAGACCTTTTGGTCCATATCTAGGTCGGAAGCGAAAAAATCATAATAAATGAATAAATAAAAACTATAATGTAAATAAAAATTAAATGCATAGGTATAGTTAGATAATAAACAATCGGGTAAATAGAAAATAATAAATTGACATATAATTAATAATAAATGGGAATCAGACAAATTATAACAAAACAAAAACAAATTATCAAATAAATGATAATCATTACAGCATCTTAGGTGTTTATCTAAAGGATTCTTAAAGCTTCGAACTGAACTACATTGCACTGCCTCTGCAGGAAGTTTATTCCATTCATTAACTACACGTTTGGCGAAGTTGTTTCAACCCACTTCCAAATTGAATCTATTTCCGGACAGTTTGAGGCCATTGTTTCTTGTCTGATTCTCATTCAGTGTGAAAATTTTATCACTTTTGATCTCAATTCCCTTTAGAATTTTAAAGACCTGTATCAAGTCACCTCTGAGTCCGCTTTTTTAGTGAAAACAGATTCATATGTTTTAGTCGATTTTCGTATGATTTATTTTTGATATTTGGAATCAGTTTTGTGGCTCGCCGTTGTACTTTTTCCAGTCTGTCAATGTCTTTAATGAGATTCGGTGACCATACGGAAACAGCATATTCTAAATGTGGACAAACTAACGATTTATATAGCTTGTTAATGAGTGATGGACTTTTGAAGTCGAAAGATCGCGCAGCCAGTCCTAGAATCTTATTTGCTTGGAGATCGTTACTGATAATTACGCCTAGATCTTTTTCACTTCACTTTTGTTAACGAATTGCCAAATAACTTGTAATCACACTTACTGTTATTTTTACCTATGTGCATTACCTTGCATTTACTTGTGTTAAATTTCATCAGCCACTTTTCTAATCATTGCTGTAATTTATCTAAATCTTCTTGAATATCTAATTGGTTTAAGTGATCATTTGCCATTCCGCACAGTTTTGTATCAGCAAATTTGGAAACAGTAGATTTTAGTCCATGGTCTATATCATTTATATATACTATGAATAGAAGTGGCCCAAGAACGGAACCCTGAGGAACTCCACTTGTAAAAAATTTCCATCTAGAAGTTTTTCCATTTAAAACAACTCTGTTTTCGATCATTCAACCAATTACTAGTTCAACTTAATAGGCTACCACTTATTCCGTGTGAAGCTAATTTAGTAAGTAGTCAAAAGTTTTTTGCAAAGTCTAGAAATATTAAATCTATATTGCTTCTTTTGTAATAATTCGAGATAACTGTGTTGTAGAATTCGAGTAAGTTAGTCACGCAAGAACGTTTCCGTCTGAAACCATGCTGGCTATCATTTATCAAACAGTTACTTTCTGAATGATGTTCGATAGCATCTCTGATGATAGTTTCAATCATTTTTCCTGCGATTGAAGTCAAGCTCATAGGCCTATAGTTATTTGGTTTCTTTTTGTCACCTTTTTTGAATATGTGAGTAACATTAGCTAGCTTCCATTCTTTTGAGATATCTCCGGATATGATGGATTTCTTGAAAATAATTTCTAATGGAACAACAATCTCATTTTTCATTTCCTTTAAGATTCTTGGATGCCAATTGTCAGGCCCTGGTGTTTTATTAACTTTGAGTTTCTCTATACACCTTTTGATTTTATCTTTTGTTATATTTACCGTAGTAAGTTTACCCTAGTCTTTTCACAGGTTTCATTTTGGAGTTCACTTTGAGGTGTTTCGTTTACGAATACCGAGCTAAAATAATTGTTTAAAATATTACACATCCCTTCATTTGAATATTCAAGTTGACCGTCAGCAGATAATAGTGGACCAATGTGATTCCTAACAACCTTTTTATCTCTAATGTAACTATAGAATTCTTTGGGATTCTCTTTGGATTTATCAGCGATATCTATTTCGTATTGTCGTTTTCGTTTTTTTTATTGTCCTTTTTAAATATCTCTGTATTGATACATAACTTTCATTGTCCTATCAATGAAACCTAATGCTCTGTCAGCTTTATTCCTAACGTTAATGCAGTTTCCTAGATTTAAAGTAAAGATTCAACAGAACTCCCAAGTCTCGCACTCGGGTTTTCTAAAAAAAAAAAAATGTGTTGTCTATGCTATATCTGTTTTTGGGGTTGTGTATCCCTACGTACGCTGCACTTTGAGATATTGAAGTTCATTTGCCATTTCACCGACCATGTGAACAATTTAAGATCATCCTGCCGAATCTCCGCGTCGTCTCCTGACCTAATTAGGCGTCCTATTTTAGTGTCGTCCGCAAACTTACAAACATCACTATCAATCCCATTGTCCAAGTCATGTACGTAATGGACAATAAGGGACTCAAAACCGAGGCCTGGGAACTCCACTGGAAACGCTCCCCCATTTGGATTTTACACCATTTATGGTGACCCGCTGTTTTCTGATCCAAGCTCTAATCAATTCCAACACTTTTCATCCTATGCCATGGGCTTTGAAAAGATAGAATATTAGTCACACATGACTTACCCTTGGAGAAACCATGCTGTGAGTCACAAATCAAATTGTCTCTGTGTGTGATCCGAGTCTGTTAACTATTATTAGTTGAAGCATTTTAACTGTAACTGATGTCAAACGCATTGGGTTTATCTCCCTTTTTGAAAAGAGATACGGCCTACCCTAAGCAATAGGCACAAAACCAGTGTCTACCGACTTATTCAATATTTCTTTTAACTGGTCGCAGATTCCAAATTCAGACTCTTTAAGCACCCTTGAAAAATTTTCATCTGGACTCGGGGATTTTGTAGCTTTGTCTTTCAATCTGCTTGACTACCTTATTAATGCCGATGTTAGTCTCTTCATCCCCACTGAAAATCGGATCGCAATCAGGTACCTTGTGACCTCTCCTTAGTAAAAACCGAAAGAAAATATTTCAACGCCTCGCTCGCTTTTTCCTCCGATTCTATCATGACAACTTCGTCGTTTTTAATTGGGTCTATCCTTCTCTATGAGTTTGAATGTGTGAGGTGTCTGAGAGGTGTGGTGGGGGTTACTGGGCTAGATAGAGTGAGAAATGAGTGTGAGTAAATTTTGACGCATGAGGGTGGGAGTGTTTTTATGCCTTTCCCTTTGTGGCTACCTCCCTTGGAAGGGGGAAAAAGCCTTGGTATATGTATGTATGTATGTATCCTTCTCTTATTTTTTGTTCTATAAAGATGAAAGAATACCTTTGGGTTGGATCTCGCTTGCCTGGCAACCTTAATTTCGTAGTTACGTTTTGCTGTACACGTGTTCTTTTTAATTAATCTTGCCATATCGTTATATTTGGATGGTGTGTTCCCCCCACTCCTTTTTTTAAGTCCTCTTTTCATTCCGATCTCATATTTCAGCCTGTCCGTCATCCATTTGAGAGTATTAATATTCTTCCATATTGAATTGAGGGGAATAGATTAATTTTGTACATTTAGAATTAAAGCTGTTAGGTTACTGTACATTTCATCCAAATCGCTGACCGGACTGTTGACCTTGCGATTGTGACCCGATCCAAGGTACGCATATTGCCCTCCGTGACCCGACACCTGACCGCGCATCCCACTCCATCACAGCCCCCCCTAGGTCGACCTCGTGACCAAATGTCTTACTTTCTCATCTTATCAAAATTGGCTCTCTTGAAGTCCGGTACTAGAACGTTATTCGTACTATTTAATCCTTCCCAAATAATATTAAATCTTATTTCTTGATGATCGCTAGAGCCTAGACTATCTCCCATTTTTATGTTTCTCGTTAGGTGCTCATTATTAATTAAAAGCAAGTCCAGAGTATTTTCTTCCCTCGTAGGATCGGTAATCATTTGTTTTAGGAAACTATCCTTCACCACACTTAAGAATTCTTGTGCTTGCTGATCTACTTAAATTTCCCAGTCAATGTTTCTATAATTAAAATCTCCCATGATCACATTTTTGTACATGAATCAGGGAGTCAGTCTGCTCAATGCTCAAGTTAGGAGCTCTATATAGGACGCCGATAATTTCCATCCAAATGGATTCCGTACTATCCTCTTCCTCAATAGAATTGTTGATAATGCATTTTATTGTATGTTAACAAAAACTGCTACTCCTTCCCCACTCCTGTCCCTGTGAAAAAACTTGTATCCTTCGTTAACCATTCTTAATGGTAAACCAGTTCTTGCCTATTTTCTTCTTAAATCTAAATTTGTCTAATTTCAATCCATTACTGTGAGTCCTGCCCTATTATCTTAATATGATGACCTTGTCTGTATCACTCCTGTTAAAACTCTTAACCCATTTGAACACCTCTATTAGATCACCCCATACTCTACGTCTTTCCAGTGAATGTAAATTAAAGTACCTAAGTCCTCATAAGATGAATTTCTGAGCCCTTGTATCATATTGGGCATTCTTTTTTGTACTGATTCTAGTGAATCAGTATCCATTCTAAAGGAAGGAGACCAAAAGTGTACTGCATAGTCAAGGATGGATCAAACTAATGCCAGATAAGTTTGATAACTACCTCTGCACTTTTAATTGTAACTGTTCCAGTGATGAATCCTAATGCTTTGTTACCTCTATTCCTTTAACCACTGTTTCCTGGATTTTAAGATCAGGACTCACTAGCACTCTCAAGTCTCACATTCAGTTTTCTCTTTCTGCCTTCTGGGTTGTGTAAACCTATGTTTAACACACTGTATTTTGAGATATTTAAGTTCATGTGCCATTTCACCGACCATGTGAACAATTTGTTAAGATCTTCCTGCAGTATCCCAGCATCCTCCCCTGACCTAATTTGGCATCCTGTTTTAGTGTCGTCTGCAAACTTACTAATAACTACTTGCTAATCACTAATTACTTAATAATTAGTCACCTACTAATCATTACTTACTTACTAATCACAAATAATCCCATTGTCCAAGTAGTTTATATACATAATGAACAGTAAGTGACCCAAAACAGAGCCCTGGGGAACACACTCCCATTTGGATTTAACCTCGGAAGGATTCCACATACAATAGGAACCCCACCCTTATCCTTAATGTTCTCAGCTGTACTCAGCTAATACCTTTGCCAACCATACACTCCTCAATCCCGTCTCTAACATCACCTGTGCCCGTCCAGGGGAAATGCACCTGAGTCCAATTTTTCCTACCTTTGTCACAAAAGGCCCTATCTAAAACCTCACCTGAATATCCTCTATGACCAAAATTTTACCTGTGGGCAGGGATCTAGCAACTGCCCTTCTCTTCTCTTGCATCTCCTTTGTCTCTTTTTGTAGTCCTGTGCGAGCTTGGAAAAAGTTCCTGCATTCAAACGGGCCTGGTGGTGGTTTTCTTCCACCTCCCCATGTTTTTCTTGTCACCATTTTTCATTGTCATCAGGTTTCAAACACCTTTATCCACGTTTTGGGCCTTAAAGCAAAAAACTCAAATCTCCTCTATAAGGCTCATAACAGTCTCCTCTCAGGCTACAATTCCACTATGAAGAGATTGTAGCACTGGTACTAATCACCACTTCACAACCATTTGCCACCTCTCTATTTAGAGTGGCTATCCCAGCATAACTTGACCTGATTGATGCCTTCTGCCCAGCTGCTGGCAACCAACCCCAAACTGTTCTCTCATTGCTACCACGGCTGCCTCCACACACACCTCTTTTTCTCAGTTTTAAGCTCATTCCAGTGAAAATACAACAGTGCTGTGGTCACTGTTTTTCTTAAATAGAAGCCCATTTTCCTGAAGAAGTCGATCATTGTTCCTGGAACTGGAGATCAATGTAAACAAACGTGTCTGCTAGGTGTCGGAAGCACTGGCTGAAATTGGAGGTAGGATGTTGGAGGAAAAATAGCCGTGTGATAATGCTTCTAGGCAGTGCCAGGGGGATGAAGCTGCATAATCCACTCTATGGTTTGTGCAGGAGTCATTAGTATTTATGTTCATGCTTGTTGAATTGGTAAATAGGTGGGGGGGGGAGAATCTTGTCAGATGGCTTCACGTGGCATTTGATCTTTTTTTGTTGAGGTTAGCCCTAAAGTGAGGCAGCCAGGCAGCTCACTTAAGTTTTGTTCTGGAAACCCACAATATTTGGGCATGAAAGCCTTTCCCCCTTGTTTTAGTTTACATAAACAATCATCTAATTGTTTTTAAGAGACCATGCTCTCACTGATACTAGCATTTTAATTCAGTTGCAGGTATGTCCCCACAGGAAAGGGGTTTATTGCTACTGGTTCCAAATCTACACAATCTTGCACCTAAAGTGCCAGGTAGTTCTGATCCTCCATTCTTAAAGGAACAAGGATTTGAATCAAACACGCAAATCAACATTCAAGTTTATTTGAATGCCGGCATTTTCAGTGTTACTGTAATGACAAATTCAGTAGATGTAGCACAAGGTAGGGGATGATAGGATCATTAAAAGGGATGAGGCGGTGATTGGTCCTCCTCACCTTATCAAAACCACACCCATCCACACATGCGCCGTCTGTCCTTCACGTTTACTCACAATCATTCATTCATTTACAAAACAAACTTTGTGTAGCATTTGAACAAGTACTGTGGTGGTGTGGGGGTGGGGTGCAGGCAGTCCTGACAACTGAAGAACACAGTGACAATCTATCCATCTAAATTCATTAACTTTAAAGGAACAGACCAAACAGCTGACTTGTTTTCATTAAACAATCAAGGCCATCAAATAGCCTCAACCTAGTATGCATGTGAACATTGTGTGATTTTGTGTGTGTGTGTGTGTAATATATATGCATATATATGTACATGCATACATCTATTTATTGTTTCGTTGTGTTGGTTCATGATGCCACATCTAGTTCCAGGATTTATTTATTTATTTATTTATTTTTTCTTTCTTTTTTCTCTCTTCGTATGGACGTGTGATTATGGGAGCAAGCGCCTTTCTGTCTTACGTTAATATGGCCACAGTAAAAAGATTACGCTCACTACCAATACCAGTAAAATAAAGCCAAAAAGCTTTTACATCATTCCTGCTCTTTGCCAATCATGCCCTGCTACCCACCCAGCCACACCACCATGGGGCTTGAGTGGAGACGGTTTTGAATTGTGCTAACTTGTTACAAAAGAGATCCCACAAATGCGGTTTAATGTTAAAACCTACTGTTAAAAGTTGATACAGATTACATTCCTTACATTCTACTCCTACAAACTGTTTTCTTCTGCAACACACAAGCTTACAAACTATACAGGTAATAATCATAATAATTATAATTCCTAGGGTCGTGTCTTTGTTGAACTACATCTAAGTGCGGAAGGCGGTGGCAGAGCTACGCCCAACCCCATTATTTAACACGGCCCTGACCTCCTAACACCCAACACCACCCGTACACCACCTCACTATGCCCTTACAATAGAAGTAGAGCATCATGACAAAGAAGGGCAAGTTGATATAAGTATTGTACAATAAAGACCGGTATTCAAGTGTGGATGTGGTGCATTGGTGCTGGGGTTCGTATCCCTCCGCCTCCCACCTTTGTTGATATGTGGCCATACAAGTGGTGAGCAAAAGCCATAAAATAACTACATCGACTTCACCCTTGTGTTTGCCTACTGCTTCCTCACAATGCACTCAGGTGCCTTGTACTGGTTTCAGTCAGGAGGTGAGTAATGCATGTTTGTATTGTACAAAGTGAGCGAAAATAATTTCATTTATTGGAAAAAAAAAAAAGGGCCTCTTAAGCCTGGCACCTAATGAAACTCTCAATTCTACAAATTCATCTTAGTATCATCCACACTTTTTCACAGACATCCTCCTCTTCTCTTCCTACCTTTATATTACAAGCTCCATGTGCCAGCTGCAAAAGTCCTCAGCAAAATTCAAAATATACAAAAACACCCAGGAATCAAAGGACCATCGTTCACTATGGCTAACCCCTATGGAATGAAGATGACGATGCAACCTTACGCCAGTCCTTGTTAGTCCATCCCTCCCCAAACACTAAAATATTCTTCTACTTAAAAAAATAATGAAGATATCATGAAAATGTCTCACTTCAAAGTACAAATTTGGCATGGGCACACTGACAGACATCAATATTGTATCCATTCTCGCATTATTTTTGGATATGAATATCTTTCCATTAAACCTGTACATATCCAACAGTGACTGATCAAATCAAGAGCAAAGATGTGGCCTTTATCTGTAGAGATATTTGAAAGTGATTCAATATCTTGTATAACATGCACTCTTTTTATTTGATGTAGTGCTTTAAAGATTTTGCCATGTCATAACACCAGTACATAGTTTCCTACAGTGACTCATCTCTGCCGTTGTTTATTACTGGCACTGCAGTTTCTAATGACAAAGATGAAGGCTTGTTGACAGTAATTTTCCTGGATCTTTTACAAAAAACTATAGCCTATTTTTCGAGGTGAATTTCACCATCTGTAAGAGCAGTTGAGGCTGGGGGGGAGCAGGTGGTGTATAAACATACATATTTCAGTCATTCCTTTAATAGCCAGGCTAGTGGGAACTAGGCTGCTGAGATGTATGGCAAAATTATTCAGTGCAATATGAGTAATATTAAGTCACCATAACAGCATCTCTAAAGAATTAAAATTATTTCCTTCTTCCAACATCGTCCTCCTTTGATCAATTACCCTGGCATGCACTGAAAACTATGAGCAGAGATGAATTATTTACCAATGCACACTTTATCTTGGTTCACGTACACCATATTCACATGTTTAACAAATACACACACATATGATACTGACAAAAGACAAATACACATTTTCTTTCTCTTAAAGGATCCCCCAATCCGCTATCTTGAAGTAAGCCAGTTACAGCTGGCCCCAGAAACAATGACTCCCTCCCTAATAATCTTTTTTCATGTCATCACAATGGATGTTTTAGTTTTGACGCTTATACTCCATTCATATAAACAAGGCATAGATTTTCCTCACTGTTGTGCTCATTTTTGGTTTGTATTTACCAGATTTTAATGAATTACAATTTCTATCTATATATCAAGGGTTTTTCCCCCATTATAAGAGAGGTAGTGAAGTCAAGGCACACACCCACTCCCACCCATTCCACCACCCTTGTTTCCCTCTTAGCTCCTCCTGGATGAAGGGTCATCCCGGGTATCCTGTCCACTGCCCGGGCTTCTGACCCAGGCAGTGGGTTATATGGTACAATTTGATAAACCAAATATTAGTAAAATAGTGAAGAAAATATTCACTTCCTTTGTAAAATGGAGTATACAACCCAAACCTCATATACATACATACACAAGGTGTTTACACATTTGAGGACTGTTAGTGCTACTGTAACCAAGTGCATGCCAAGAGGTCAAAACTGAGTAGGTTTGTTCTAGCAAATATGGACAATTTCATGTAGCTGGAGGGGCAGACTTGGACTCAAGATAGTATCCATCAACTTAAACCAGTCCTGTCTTGGTTGAATAAAATCACCTGTACTTAGCCAGAATAAAGTCAATAAAATATATCACTGTGTTGATGAGGTTAACTGAAACACTTTACTGAATGAACTCAATCATGGCAAAGCAAATAGTACCTATACTAACTTCCTTCTGGCTAAGAAACGGATGAAATGCGTCAAAAGTCATAAACAAATACTGCATATACAACATAACTTCTGACTGCTTCCTGGAATTATGAAAGCAGCCATACACAACACATTTCAGCTTCTGCCTATGTTCCTTGATTGTGTTGGTATATTTTTATTATACCCCCTCCCCCTTTATTTGAACTTTAAAATGTGGGACTTGTTACCTGGCATCACTACAACAGCTGGAAGGACTCGAGGTAATCCAGAACCTGTGCCATACATACGCTAACATTCCCATATGCAAAACATGTTTATTATCAGTGCTAAATCTTCATTTCAGGATGAGTAATTTATCCACTATACACTATAAACTAGAATGGATGTCAGGCATCCCCAATATCTACAATTTTTATTTATCTTTTTATTTATTTTTATTTTTTTAATCTTATTTTATCTTATTTTTTCAACTCAAATATTTCTCTCCAACTTGCTGGGTGTAACCAAACTCCCATGGCAGAAAAGAGATAGAATAGGGGGGGTCTTCACTCACATTACCTCCCCCCCCCCCACATTCACTTGCTTATTTATTTCTTTGCACCCACTTTGTATGCATTTCCTTCATGGGGAAAAATATCTATACACCTTCCTTTATTTCCCCCATCTTCCAGTCTGTCAATTTCCTCATCTATCCTCTTCTTTCTGCCCATCAGCAATGATTATGCTTCCCTTAGGTTATTGATGTGCCCCTCTCTTCCATTCTTTTACACCAATCCCCTACTTTCATCAATCATCCCATACCTCTCCTCCTTTTTGCCACATCCCTTTTATGCCCTTTTATTCTCTTTGTTCATCCTGTCTCTGTAAATTGTTCATATTCACCAAACTCCCCCTACTCGCATTTCATTCTCATATATTCATTGTTACAAAATTCTACCAATAATATTGACAGAAAGCTAATTTCATTTACAGGTTTAAGAGCTTAGCTTCTATATTTGTAGACCCAGTGATTCTGAATACTTGGTTACACAATGCGCTTTAACTACAAATGTCAAAATGGCACTGTTCACAGTGCAGCTTTTGTTTGAGTTTGCCGATTTCATGACCAGTTGGGAATAAGAATATAGATAAGATTCACCAAAGCAACACTGCATTGTTATGGTATATACAGTTAATTAAAATGGGTTCTAAATTCAGATAGAAATGAAACTGAAACACAGGAATTGTTAGGTCAAGTTTCAACAAGGGAGGATCCTTAGTGTGGCCCATATTTTCCCACATTAATTCTCTAGGGAGGTTACAATTCAAATTTGTAGAAGAATTCACCAATACAACAACTAAATTTGGAGAGTAATTAATTTTTTTTTTCAACACTCCTTTCTTTTATGAAAATGGCCGAGACTCGTTTACTGTACTTAATGCTTGTATCCAAATTAATTTAATTTCTTTCGAGTTTTCTGTGGCTTTGTGTACCAAACACTGGTGGGGGAGATTTATATATCAATAGACATATTGAGCAAACTGCATAATACTAGGCTTCCTGATGCACCATGAATAAAGTAATTTTGACATTAAGCAGTATTAAATGGTGTGCATATGTAGAGAAACATAAGTTTCTTGATCAGCAAGTAAATACCCAATGTTTTCGAATTACCCTCTAAATCGTCATTTCATTATTGGCAGAAATTCCGCTGTACTTTCTCCACAACTGCATGCACACAAAATGCACCATGCAGTCATGCAGCTTTAAAAACCATGTACATTTAGTGGCACGTCTCTACATGTACACAAACTTATAAATCATACATACAATTGAAAACTTCATCCATCTGAATGAATGATCTTAACTAAGGAAAAAAAAATTGTGTATTGTTCTGTGCACATTATACCAAATGCATTTAACAAATTTCATACAACAAAATACATTACAGTACTTCCTTTAAAGGGACATTTTCAGTCATCTATCAAGTACACTTAATTCATATAGTAAATTTTTCACTTCATCCTTGAATTTTGGTAAGGTTATCCAATGTATAAAACCAACCACAGTCTTGTTACTTCTAAGCAAGAAATTCATAGTGACTACATACTCCTACATAAACAGTTAATGTTTTACTACAGTAAGTTGGCCTAACGCTTTGAGGACTATTACCTTAACTTAAAAAGAAAAAGAAAAAATATACATACCACTGGAAGATAAAGGAAATAAAAATAAATAGGTGCACAGGAAATTTCAAATAAGAAGACTGAAAGGACGAAAAAGATCTTGGTGGGATGTTAAGGAAAAGAGGAGAGAGAGAGGAGGAGAAAAAAAAAAAAACGGAGTGAGAAATAATTATGAAACAAAGGCAAGTTTTCACTTGCCTTTGTGATAGTACACTTCTAGCCAAAATAAAATTTGTTGGTTACTACACTAATGGTAACACAATGGGAAGGATGAAATGATGTCAAGGGGATGAGAAAGCATGATGGAGTAAACACATCAGTGGGGTATACATAGCTCACATAGAAAAAAAAGTATTCATAATTTTACTGTAGCAAAACCACTTTTGATTGGCCTAATACTGATGGTCAGTTTGACAGTAGAACGCAAAGAAAAACAAACACTGAGAATGCTGAACCACATCTTGCAGGAAACTATGGTACCCATCCTGCAAATCATTGAACTATTATTGTCCTCTGGAAAATGATAGTAATATAAAATTGCAGAAAATGGTAATACCATACCCCTGCAGACTGTGATTTAACCCTGTGCACAGAGTGCACTAACACGGGGAAATTACAGTTTAACAAAAATTGCATCGCAGTGATACTGGCGTTATCCTGTGAACGATGGCAGCAACAAGCTGGGGCACCAAAAATGTGGCAAATGTTGCCAAGTGTTTCCACCCTCGACTACTTGTGTGGCAATTAAAACTGGTTCACACCATCTGGTGGCTTCACTCCAAACCATACAAACAAGGAAATAAATAACAACTATAAACAACTGGTACAGTTTCTTCCAACCATACGCTGAAAAAATACAGGTAATTTTATGGTATGTTACAACCATATGGGGTAACCATGGGGCATACCAAAACCATACAGCATAACCATGGTGGCATACCAAAAACCATATGCCATATCCATGGGGTATGCCAAAACCTATGGCATAATGATAGCCATAGTGTAAGACAATTACATAACCATATACGACCATACCACACTGAAGTGGTGCACCATAATCATATGGCATTTACAAAAATTGGTACATCCAAGCCATAAGACTATGCACAGTTGAGGTTCATAAAAATACCAGATGTGGTTTGTCCTGCCACTTTGTGTACCCATAGATTAGATGTCCTGGCTGGCAGAGCCTGGAACTTCTCTATATATCACCTATTATTAATATTGCATAAAAACTGAATAAAGTGCTGCAGTTCTCTACTTTACTTTCTTACCATACATTTTTTTTTTTCGTCACTTCTTAAGATATGCTAGTGCAAGTTCATTTCTCCCTCGGAACTTTTACACTCGAGACACTGTGCCAACCTCGTACAACTTATCTTGCACATTCCCTAGGTCCTGTTCAAAATCATTCCACCGAATTTATTTTAGGTCACTGAACTGCAAAAATCCTCCTGAGCTTCAACATTATGCCACAACACAGCATTGCATTCATTTGCACTATACACACAACTTTTCCTTCACTTCTAGACCCTTTCAATGCACTGAACTGTTCCTGAAAGTCCACTTCATATCTCTTACTTCAGGTCCAACTTTTGCACTCCCTGATCTCAGAGGGTGACTGTTGCACCCCTTTCCCCGTGTCTTCATTCAAAACTTGGGTTAAACATGTTAAGGTCATCAAATCCAGTGCCTGCACTCTGATCTAGGATCTGTAGCATGTCTGTAAGTTCGTGTTGTGAACCAGTTGTTGGTGCACCAGCTGCAGCCGCTGCTGCTGCAGCAGCTGCAGCATGGTGTGCTGAAGCTGCATGGGGATGGCCTGTACTCGATGATGGGCCAGCACTGGAGCCTTCACTAAGGCTGTACTGCCATACTCCTGCAAGACAAAGATATTTATATACCAAAGATTTCTCCTTTATAAGGGAGGTAGCCAGCTAAAGCTACAGTTACATTAGTCAATGGAAAGTTTGGAGTCCAAACTTATGGCAGGACAAACATTCATCCATCCAACCCTATATTTGAACGAGTAGTTAAGACTAGTTTAGGCGAGTCCAACCTTGCCATTGGAGATGTTTAAGAATCTGCTTGAAAAGAACTATAGAAGAAGAAGAAAAAGAGGAAAACAACTATAGAAGAAGAAGAAAAAAGAGGAAAAACGGGGGGGAGGCAATGTACAGATTTACCACATAGGAGGAAAATGAGAAATAAAAAGACGAGAATTACACTACAGTATCATGTGTGTTCTAGGTGCCAGAGGAGCATAGTATTGTAACAAAATCGAAAACCAAACTACATTTGTGTGATTGCATTACACATTTGATATGTTCCATATGGAATTGTTCCTTCAACTTTTATATAGCTTATTCCATTCAATTTATGTTGTGGCAAAACAATAGGCAAGAAGAAGAAGAAGAACAACAACAACAACACTCCTGTGCTATCCAGCAAGTTCATTTCCCTAAAGGAGGAAGAGAAGACACTAATGCAATGAAATTGTGCCTTGCTACTACCATTCTTGCTGCTGATGTAGTAGCTTTAATGAATGCTCAAAAGAAGAAACCCAGACAATGTTGGGTAAGGCCATGAATTGAGAGAAAATCCAAGAATGTTTTCAACAATTTGTTGAAAGAGATGAGCCTAGCAGATGAGCAAGGCTTCTATGTTATCATCAAATGTGTAGAGAAGAATTTTACTGAACTGGAATTGGTGCCATCCATCATTAAGAAACAAGGTACCAAGGTGAGGGAACCACAAACAGCATGAATAATTTCTGCACGTAGTGAGCAAATGTTTACACCATAGTGGTAGTCAAATGACTGTTTAATTATTACAACTATATACACTCCATACAATTTCTTTTCTATTTCAAGGTAATTTTATACCAGTGAATAATTCATCTCTTATTACTGAATAAGTTGTATACTTTTACAAATATGCCATAAATATGAATACTGTTAACATAAATCTTCAGTTTTCCCTTGGATCTCAATGGCATGGTTGCAGGCATCTTTCCTCCAACCATACACTTAGAATCCAAACAAAATCCTCCTATCTTGGAATTATGCAAACCTCACATGGGCCTTCATTAAAAATGCCAGACCAGAGGTGAGGAGTGTTCCTTTATTTCTCCATACCTCTCAGGTTAACTACTATCTTACTCCCCTCCCCTACTCTATGGTCAATTTCTTCATCCAGTTTTCCACCTTCATGTATATCCACTCCCAGACATCTGTAACTTCCTATTGCTCCATGTTCTCATACACAATCCAAAATCTGACCAGATATCAACTCTTATAATTAGTTTTAAATATGCTCTATTTTCTCATACTGTACATCACAAAAACCTGATGTAAACATGATTAAGTCATATTCCTGTAAGTATGAACATATTCTTAACAGATTCATTATTCTCAGGTAGGAGAGGTACATAATAAAATCTTGTCTAATGACCTACCTGTAGAAGCTCCAGGTGATGTATATGATGGAAGGGAGCGAACTGTGGAACTTAACGCTGTGTATGAAGGTGTGGAGGGGGAACGGGAGGGGCTCATATTACCATAACCATAGCCTTCACTCCCCTGAAGAACAAAATTTGTACGTGCAATGAGTACTTCATCACCTTAGAAAAATATATATATATCATATTTATACATAAAATGAATTCAATATTACCCCCAAGGGGTGTATATCCTAGTCTGTATTTCTACATTTCTATATGATTTTCCTAAGTTAAATCTGAGGTTCTTACAAAAAAAATAAAAAGTTCCAAATGTCCCATTGGCATAAGTAGTCCAACATACACAGGTTACCTGTCTCAGGTGGGAGTTGTTCCAGGCAGGCTGGGCAGGAGTAGGCGAGGAAGGCTTGCTAATGCGTGGCAAAGGATTGGCCTGTGACGTTAATGGCTGTGCTTGTGGTGTACTGGGTGAGTACCCAATGGGAGATGCCCCTTCTCCATAGCTATATACACCCTGGGTACTGCTGGGCCTGGCTGTGTCACCTTGTGAAATGAAATGTATCCAATTAATAATAATGATCCACATTTTATCAGTGAAGGTGGTAAGTGGAAAATAGAGTATTCTTGATGTTGAATGTGGAGGAGGATAAGGAAGGATTGATTGTGGCAGTGGGAGGCACTATGAAAATTACAGTGATGGGAGAGGGAAAAGAGAGATTTATGAAAAGATGAAGTACAAGAAGCTTTGAAAATTATGAGAACTGGTAAAGCACCTGAGTTGAAAGGGGGTCATATGGAGTGTGAAAAAGTGATGTGGACTGGATAGCGAGGTTTAATGGATGTCCAAGGGAGGGGAGAGTGCCAGGGGACTGGAGGAGTGCCTGTATAGTTCCACTTTACTAAGAAAATGGGAACAAATGTGATTGTGGTAGTTTTAAAGGGATCAGTTTGTCGAGTGTAATTGGAAAGGCTTATGGGAGGGGGTGGTGGATGGAAGGGTGGTAGATAGAGTGTTAATGGACTATGTAGAGGTAGATAGGAGTATAATAGGAAGAGTTAAGGATGTACATGTGCTAAGGGGAGAGAGTGGGGGAATATCAGATCATTTTCTGGTGGAAGGTAAGTTGAGAGTGGAGGAAAAGGACAAAAGGTAGGGAGGTGCTTTGAGTGAACTCTTTAAATGAAAAGGAGGAGTACAAGAAGAAGCCGAGACAGGAATGGGAGGGAGTGAAGGATAGAGTAGAGCTAGGAGTGGAGGAGGAATGGAGATGGTTCAAGGAGGGAGTCACAAAGTGTGCAAAGATGGTGTGTGGAAACAGAAGGACAGGAGGAAATAGAAGGAAGGGTAGTGAATGGTGGGGTGAGGAAACAAAGAGGGTTGTAGAAGAGAAGAATCGAGCTTACATTGGTTACAAAATAGGACGAGGGAGTCATATAAGAGGTACAAAGAAACGAGAAGTAAAGCATAAGTTAAAGGAGGCAAAGAGGAGAATAGATGTGAAATGGGGTAAGAATATGACAAAATTTTAAAAGTAATAAAAAGATGTTTTGGAAAGAAATTAAGAGAGGAAGAGGAGGCAAATCAAGTAGAGAAGAAAAGGTAAAGGTGCAGATGGAGAGATGATAATGGAAGAGAAAGCAGTAAGGGGAAGATGGGCAGAGTATTTTTGGGAGTTGTTAAATGTGAAGGAGGATAGTGAGGGAAAGATAGCTGCAGTGGGAAGTGCTAAGAAAATGACTGATGAGTGAGGAAAATGGTGGAGAAATAAGGAAGGATGAAGTTATGGCAGCTGTTATGATGAGAGCAGGTAAGGCACCTGGTCTGGATGGATGCCATGCAGAATGTCTAAAAAAAAAAAAAAAAAAAAAAGGGAGGTACAGTGATGGACTGGCTGGTGAGGTTATTTAATGTTTGCTGGAAAGAGGGTAGAGTGCCTGTATAGTTCCACTTTACAAGTGAAAAGGGGACAAGTGTGAATGTTGTAGTTTCAGAGGGATTAGCTTAAGTGTAGTTGGGAAGGCTTATGGGAGGATCTTGATTGAGAGGAACAGAGGGAGTAATTGGTGAGGAACAGTGTGGATTTAGGACAGGTAGAGGTTGCGTAGATTAGATTTTTCTGGTAAGATGTCAGAAAGCTATAGTAAAAGGTAAGAATGTTTTTTGGGCTTTTATAGATCTGGAAAAGGCTTATGACAGGGTAGACAGGAAGGCACTGTGGGAGGTTTTGCAGATATACGGGATAGGAGGAAAGCTTCTAGGAGCTGTCAAGAGTTTTTATGAGAGTAGTAGAGCATGTGTCAGGATTAGAAATGGAGAGAGTGAGTGGTTTGAGGTAAAGGTGGGACTACGTCAGGGATGTGTTATGTCGCCCTGGCTGTTCAACTTATACATGGATGGGGTGGTGGGTCAGGGGTTGGAGATGTTAACAGAAAACGGAGAAAAGTGGGAGGTGAGCCAGCTGTTGTTTGTGGGCGACACTGTGCTTGTAGCAGGATCAGAGGAGGGATTGAGAAAGTTGGTGACAGAGTTTGGGGGGAGTGTGTGAAAGAAGAAAGTTGAAGATAAATGTGGGTAAAAGTAAGGTGATGAGATGTACAAGGGGTGAAAGTGGCAGCAGACTGGAAGTGAGCATTAAGGGAGAGCGACTGGAGGAAGTGGATAGTTTTAGATACTTGGGTGTGAATGTGGCAGGAAAGGGTGAAGGTGGAGGTAGAATGTAGATTGAGAGAAGCGAGTAAATGCCTTCATGGATTAAAAAGTGTAATGAGTAGACATTTAGGAATGGATGCTAAGAGGAGATTGTATGAAGGAGTGATTGTGCCAACAGTACTGTATGGGGCAGAAACATGGAACATAAGAGAGGAAGAGAGAGAAGAATTTTGAATGTGTTTGAGATGAGGTGTCTGGATAGAGTAAGAAAGAGAACAGGGTTGGTAAGGGAGTTGGGAGATAGGGTGGATGAAAGAGTATTAGGATGGTTTGGACACGTGGAAAGAATGAGTGAAGAAAGACTAGTAAAAGAGGTATGTGGAGTGGGTGACCTAGGATGAGATGGCTGGATGGGGTGAAAGGGGCTTTGGGGAAGAGGGGAAGGACAGGAGAGGACAGAAGACAGGGGTGAACGGAGAATGGTTGTATATGGATGATGTTGTAATGCATGAGGTGGAATGGGGGGTGAGGTATTATGTGTGAGAAAAATTTGGCACAGCCCTAAGGGATTTTTCCCCGTCTTCTCCTTTCAGCATGAGGGGATGGAGAGGGGGGTCGCTGATTTAATGAAGTGGCCTTGCTGTGGATGTGCTGTCTTGAGACACTGCTTGTGACCGAGGGCAGTGGACAAGATGCAGGGATGACCCATCATCTAGGAGGTGCCAAGATAAGAGGGAGGGTGGAGGGGAGTGGAGTGTATTTAGGGATGAAATGGGTGGGAATGGTCTTTATGCCTTTTTCTTTTTGGCTATCTCCCTTGTAAGAGGAAAAAAGCCTTTGGTATATGTATGTCTTCACTCCTCCATTTCCTTGCCACATTCATGATCCTAAATACTACAAGCTTTCCATTTTCTCAAATATATCAAAGCAGAAATGAAAAGGAGAACAAACTTACTATGAATATGTGACTGAATCATGTGTGGATAAAGTTCACGCTGTCTCTGTAGTGAGTAGTCGATACCTGGTTGGTGAGAGTACTGAGTGGTGAGATCCTGGTGTTCTCCCCCACTCACTTCACTGCCTGCTTGGGTTGTTCTGTGGCACAAGAGAAGTCATATTTGTAATATTACTATCATATCTGATACATTGAATTACAGTTAAAGAGAAAATATGCAAATCCTGATATCTATCTGTATACCTAGGACCTCTTTCCCCCTTCTAAGGAAAGGGAGCCTGCCAAGGCAACCCACCCCCACTACACATTTGTTTCCCTCTCATCTTAGCTCCCCATGATATATGATGAATATATTGGGATTTCAAGTATCTATGCCAGGGATTCTCAACCATTTCCCATTATGTACCCCAAGAGTCATCAGACCATCGACCCATACCCCCACTAACTAGACACAGAATATAGAATGGTATTATATTTAGACTAATTAAATATACAATGGCACCGCAGTGGATATCAAATGATTAAAATTGTAATTACATGATACTGGTATGCACTTCTTCAACATTCATTTTCTCTCTGCAGATTTAAATGTTAGATGACTAGCGAAAGACTACTCAAAGTACCTCTAGTAAACTGTCCCGCAAACCCTAGGTTGAGAACCCCTGACCTAAGACCACATGTTGTCAAAACTGACCTCTTATTCTAATGAAATCATTTGACATTAACTAGGATTGCATCAGTTTTGTGAACCCGATAATTTAGGGACCTTGGTGACTTCCTTGTGGACCACTTCCATACCATTCTTTTACGATAATGCTCAAGTCAAAAGCAATACGTACAGCTTTTGTGGTAGGTCCTGACAGCCAAAGTAGGTTTATTCCTATCACTTCAATTTATAGCAACTCCCCTAACTCATTCACTTGTGAAATTTACAGAATTGACATGAAGTACATCCCTTTGGGTTGCATCATTTCCTCATCCATTTACAGCCTCTCTCCACTCGCTCTTATCTTTTGCACTCTCAATTCCTTGCTCGACATTCCCTTTCACTCCTGTTCATCCACCTCATTCCCCTGCCTAGTACCCTCACATCTATCTCCCTTGTCACTTCATCTATATCCATACTCAGCATCCACAGTGACATTACACAACCCTAGTGCAGCCACACCTTCACAAACCATTCACCCTCTCCATTCTCTACCTTCACAAAAACTATTACTCATATAAAAATCTCTGAATACATGCAGTGAGCTGTATAATCTACCCTTAATGAAGTATTACCCCCATTCCATACTGGGTAACACTTGCTTTTATTATGGCTATCTCCAGGCTATGCTGTTCAACTGTATGGTACCACTTCAGAAGTAAGAAAGTTAGTATCTCATATATATATAATAAAGAGCTATATACAGAAACAAGTTCTGTAACCTCATCTCTTGAGAATTTCTATTAATCCCCTTATGTGAACATTATGGCTAACAACTGGGAGACCAGAAATATGCTTAACATAAAAATTTCATAAATCAAAGTACATCAAATAACAAATAATGACTTACTTTGCAGCAGAATTGGTGCAAACAATATACTCTATATCATCTGTGTATGGATTGAGGAAGGCAAAGGCTGATGTTCTCAACCAAACCCATTCACGGTTCTTTCCTCGGAATCTGTACATTACGGACATCACCTGTCCTTTCAGTTTCAACACTGCATAACAAAATAAGATAAACATTAACATTTATGCTGACTATGAGTATGAATGTCAGTGCATGTGTACACAGGAACATAAGATAATGTGATTCATGAAATTAAAGTACACGCTTGGAAATTGAGATCTACAAAGATCTTGATCAAGATATGGGTTTGTAATTATTTTTCTACATTTCATTGTAAAAGAAGCAAAATAATTCGTGGAGGAAGAATTTTTTTTTATATTGGCAACGTGGGAGAAAATACTTTGTAATAGCAAAATCAGGTTAACTGTGCATCATGTAACTAAATTTTCCCCAGTGAAATAAAATCATGAGGTTTGTCAAGGTAAGACTACCAACTTAGAAACACATTTCTAACTGAAACAAACCTTGGTCAAAGCTTTCTTTCATATGCGACTGATCCTCAGGATGGAAGAAGTCAAAGCAGGACTTTGCAAGAAGTTCCTGGGGTGAGTAACCAAGCACATTGAGCACACGCTGGTCTACAAAGGTAAACTTGCCATCCATGGCATGGCGGGATATGAATTCTGCAAAAAAATTAGCACCGATTAAAGTTTTGTACCTTAAATGACTTCAGCAAATCTATCTACAAACTTTAAATCTAAAGTATACTGGTGGCACAATTCTGATGCGGCCAAACTCCTCCAATCTCTGCTGCGTGACCCTATAATCTTCAAAGCTCTCCAACCTCTCTCCTTTTAAATTCACCTCCCTCTTACTGACACCCTCTCCCCTAGTACATCTCATCATCTTACTTTTGCCCATATTTACTTTCAGCTTCCTCTCATATAACCTCTCAAATTCTGCCATTAACTATAAATGTCTATAAACTGACATTATAGATTAAACAAGTTCTTTACCATTTTGTGAGTTTGATCCCATGAGGTCTGAAGTGTTTGGTGTGGAGGTGACTTGGAGGCGTCCAATGGCAACTAGGCAACAATGTGAGGACCCATGTGGCTCTTCTTCACTCCTGTCCATCTGAAAAGAGATGTATACTTTATAACTTAATGAAACAAAACAAAAAATATACATAATTCAGTGTGTCATACATGGAAATTTCACACTTTAAAACTATCATTACAACAGCAGCATGAGAGGAAAAAGAGAGAGGTAAAAATCAATATTAGGGCTACACTTTAAATGTGTGTAGATTGCCAACAATATGCTGTAAACAAGGAAAAGAATGCAAAGGAGAAGATTAAACTAGAAGGAATGAACAAAAAATAAGTAAAACAATTACGTAAACCAAGACATAATCGACATAACAATCTACGGATTTATTCATCAACTTCTCTCATTACCTGAACACCTGTTGGAGGCCAGTTCTTGATATATCCTGTACAGTGAACCACAGCATAATTGTGTCCATCTGTTGCAGGTCCTAGAGAATTGCGTTGCCGGAGTCTGTTAAGATGTCCAGCAGACATGTTTTCTGCTGTAACACTACCAACCTTCAAGCGGCAGATAAAACCTCGCCGGGAACCCATACATAGTCTCATTGAGGCTGTGGGAATGATGGTAAACAAAATATTCTGTAAATTTTATTGAATAATATTTCTTTACACTAAAACCTGTGCTTTACTATTATAATGAGAATGGGGATATTTTCAAAGGCTATATATTCTATATACATCTTTTTTTCCCCTTATAAGGGTGGTAGCCTAGTCAAAGACATGCACCCACTCCTACCAATTTCACTCCCATCCACCAAACCTTGTTTTCCTCTTATCTTGGCTCCTCATGGATGAGGGGTTACCTCTGTCTATTGCGCACCACCAGTGCAGCAAGGCAGCATATCCAAAACAGGGCTGCTTCAGTTAAACTGCAACCCCCTTTTCCCCATCCCCTCATGCAGAAAATAGAGAAGACAGGGAGAAATACCTTTGGGCTGCGTCAAAATATCATCCCTATGCAGCTATCCTCCACTCACCCCTATTCCCTGCCTTCCCCCTTCCTTGTTCAACAGACATTCCTCTCTTGCTCAAAACCCCTTTCACCCCATCTATCCACTTCATCCTTGCTCATCCCCTCAAGTTCACTCCATCCACCTCTGCTTTCAACACCTCTTATGCTAATCTTTCTTCACTTATTCTTTCCATGTGGCCAAACAATCTTTCATCAGCCCTATCTGCCACCTTTCAAAGGCACACACATATATATCTTTACTTTTTTTATTTTTTTTTATTAAACTTCTGTATGTTCACAGCTAAGTCTAAGATTAACTTGCAAATTTCAACAAAATGCCACTCTATTTTAGTTTTCAAAATTAAACAACTAGTTCAACTATAATCAGTAGACCAATAATTTTTGCTAGAACTTACATTGATGACCCTCCTTTTTGACTGTGCCCGTTTTGAGGTCAAGTATTCTGCCTTGGTTGGCTGGTTCCTGTGTGCTTAACTGTTCACGAACTTTGTCCACATCTTCGGGATGAACATGTTCATATATGCACGACCCAAACCATTCACTCTGCAAACAGTTATGTTTTACATTAGGGCAAGGTGAATAAATAACACATTTGGGTTGTATGTAAGAATAGTGATTTTCAAGAACAACTTTTCTAAGATTTTATAATTAAAATAAAGCAAAATTATACCAAGAAAGCGAGTAAAATTCTAATCATGCTTTTCAATTGGGGAAAAAATATATATACATTATATATCAGGTCTACTGTTCACAAAAAACACTTGAAAATACACTACATAAAGACAATAAGGAATCTCTGAAAGATAATTAAAAAAACAAAAAACAAAAACGAGTCTGATGGACATGTTATATGACAAAAACATAAAATAGTTTGATAATCACACATGAAACTCAAAAAAAAAAAAGTATAGTTTGCAGCATTCGGGATTATAAAGCTCAGTTGTTCAAAGTAAATGACTTTTTTTTTTTTCTTATGGTCTCAAAGACCACATATATTTAAAATAAAAAAAAAATTGAATGGCAGTCCTTAATCAATATCTGAACATTACAATATAGAGATTCACAACTTTAAAAATTTACACTATGTAGACAGTTCAAATTACTTGTAGCACACTAACCTGTGTCTGATTAAGAACTGGTGTAACAGAATCCGATGCATAAATGATGCGACCTGTGTCACAAGCAACCACAAATAGAAACCCATCGGCAGCTTCAAGGATGAGGTGTTTGAGCTCTTGGTCGGTTAAGAAGGATGGCTTATATGTTCCATCCACATTGGTGTTACCTGTTCCTGTTGGAAACCAATCCTCATGAGAAAATGTTACCACACTACACTCACATTTGTTGGCAAATAGCATCCAATTCCTGGGCAACTTCAAATGAAAAGCTCTTTGTAGATTCCAATGCATGCATGAATTTTCTTCTCAATCAAAAGCAAACATTACCAAGCCTACATGTTTAAAAAATACTCCAATTTCCTCTATATTATTCCTTTTCAATTGTACAATACAATCAATAAAGAATCTTAATTCCTTAAACTACAGTGCTAATTTACCCAGAATTAATGTCAACCTCAACAATAAGTCTTCTTCATAAACATTCATGTCACTTGTCCACATGTAAACTTTTGAAGAACAAAAGAGGAGTACAAGAGAACCAGAAACAAATACACGAGAATTAGAACGGAGGAAGAAACTTTGAAAAAGATGTAACTGACAAATGTAAAGACAAACCTAAATTTTTGTACAAGTAATCCCCAGTTATCGTGGGAAATTGATGACAATAAATCCCCCACAATAAAGAAAATCATGATCATGGTATTTGCAAACTAACTGGGGAAACTCTTAATGGTTCCCAGACAATGATTTCTCCCCAAATACCTTTAGTAGGCCTATGAGCCATGCAATCATCAGGTAAATATTAAATAACCCAGTATTTAGTTAATGTAAGTATAACTAATACATTAGAGTAATAAATAAAGTAATCTTTGAGATGTCCAACACAAAAATGCAAGACCAGCATATGGAACTCATGGGCCAATGGTGACACTCTTGAGCTCTGATCCACATTCATGGATGGGGACCTGGCTGCACTAATTAATATTTCAGCCAATTTCTGCCATACTAATAAGGGTCAGGACTGCATTAAAACTGTGATAACTGACCCCACATTAGAAAGGGTTATCTGCACAGATTTGTAAATGGCAAACTGGGACATGGAGAAGGAATCTCTAAGCTACAAGATGGAACAGTATATGATGAAAAAAAAAAAAAAAAATGAACTAGTTTCCTATTGATATTCATTACAGAAAGTAATAATCATGGAACTGAAGTCATGTTGAAGGATATATAGTAAACATGTGAGTGCAAGAGGTACATAAATCAATACAGACCCTTGATGTGAACAGGTCCTCTGGGCCAGATGGGCATTCCAACTAGATACTCAAAGAAGGCCGGCAACAAGGGACCAATAACAGATGCCTGCACAAGGTGGTTGTACAAAGGGGATCAAAGAGAGTCTGTCTACCTGCAGCCCATCTTCAAACCCCGTATCAACTTACTCAAGTCCATTTGGAAGTGAAGCCCCAAGTGGCTCACACTTGATCTTCAGACTGGGCCCAAGATCTTCCTTTATTAACTTCATCTGTAATTCCTTCATCTTTAAAAGCTGAAAGCTTGCCACATGTATGTGTGTGTGTGTGTATTTACCTAGTATCTATACCTAGTTGTATTTTACAGGAATGGGGAGTTATGTTCGTGGTGTCCTGTCTTTGTATCTCGCAGTGTCTAGTTTGCTCTTAAATGTGTGTATTTACCTAGTTGTATCTCATAGGAAGGGGAATTATACTCATGGTGTCCTGTCTCTGTATCTCACCATGTCTAATTTGCTCTTAAATTTGTGTATTGTTTTTGCACACACTATTGTGTGTGTTTTTTACATCTACTTCATTGTAGTTCAAAGCAACAGAGCTATTTTCATAGGGTCCTATCTCTATATTCCCGATGGTCACATGACCTTGAATTCTTCTGTTATTTGACTACACCATTTCTTTATCCAAATGATCCTATGAATCAATGTTTGTATACAGAAAACTGTATTTCTAATGTCTTTCAAACATCCACCTATTAATTTTATAATTATTATAAATTTTATCATTTCTATTATTTTTCTCCCTTCATCCAATGGTTTCTGGTTTCCCTCTGATCTCAAACTAAGTGGATCAGATAACCTTTTCCTTCTCTTTAGTATTATGTTGGCAGTTCCAAAATATTCAGTCTCATTCCATGTTTCATCAGTAAGATCTGGAATAATTTTAGTCATGGTTCTCTGAGTTTTCTCAATGCGGATTACGTCTTTCCTTTAACCAAATCTCTAGTCTAGGGTGAGTTATGTTTTTGTTTATCATATATTATTTTTCATACTTATTCTCCTTCATTTTCATATTATCATTATTTTTCATACTTATTTTCATTCATTTATCATACAAATTTTCCATTTCTTTTCATCCATATAAAGGAATACCTTCCACTTAGTTTCTGCGTCTCCCCAGTGATCTTCTGATCTGCGTTTCTCGTGACATTTTCCAAAACCATCATACATAAGAACATAAGAATGAACAAGACTGCAAGAGACCATAAGGCCTACAGTAGGCAGTTCCATGTCCATGACCACCTGTCTGTCATTCCCATCCATAACGTTGTCTAACCTTTTCTTAAAACAAATTATAGTTTCAGCGGTCACTACATGATTACTAAGTCTATCCCATTCACTGACCATTCTATTGGTAAATCAGTTCTTGCCTATTTCCTTCTTAAATCTAAATTTGTCCCAATTAAATCTACGAATCCTGCCCTGTTGTCTTAGGATGATGACCTTGTTTATATCACCCAAGTCATTTTCACCCTTAATATGACGATGACCTTGTCTGCATCACCCTCGGTCATTTTCCAAGTCATTTTCACCCTTCGCATGTAATGAGCTCGTTTCCCATTCTGCAGAGCAAAGATGGCTTCTACCCTCCACATCTTCTATTCATTTACATTAAACGTAATATCCCATACCTGACTCTTTATAACTATAGTATACTAGAATGGAGCTATGCTCAACGGGTTTCGTTTTTGTATTTCCACTTATAAAACAGTCTTAAATTCATTTATATTACTGGACAGTGTGATTTATTTTTACATTGTGTGTGTGTGTGTGAGATTTACCATTATCTTGGATCACGTGTTGGACTCGTGATCGACAGCTATTTCCTTCCCGGAAGAGCTCAGAGCTCGTAGGCTATATGACCGATCTATGATCTGTGTGTGTGTGTGTGTGTATTTACCTAGTTGTATTTTACGGGAAGGGGAGCTATGTTCGTGGTGGTGACCCGTTTTTGCATCTCGCTAGATCAAGTTTGTTCTTAAATTTTTGTATTGTGTTTGCACACAATACTTTTTCGTCCAATTTGTTCCATATATCTATCACTCTGTGTGGGAAGTTGTTCTTTTTCATGTCTCTTCTGTAGCTGTGTGTGTATGTGTGTGCGCGCACACACACCAATAGTTATACTCATGAAGTCCCGTCTCTATATCTACATTCATCAAAATCTGCTTTAATTTTTAATACTGTCCACCTAAACGTTGTCTTTTTCTAATGTTACACAAATTAATGCATCTATGTTTACTGCTACGTTTCTTTACAAGAAATCTGCTTCATTTAGTCTCTTGCTGTGTCCTTTCCATGTTATTTCATCCCAAAGTAAGACATCATCTCCATTGAAAGCCTCCTTTTTAGCCATCCCACTTCTACCTCTCTTATTTTATAGTGTGGGCAATCTAGTTTATTACTTAATTTCTTTTTATAGTACGCCTTGTCAGCCAGCCAGGGGAGGGCCTGTTCTACGTAGTTACCGTCCTTTGCACTCTAATTCTTCCTAAATAATTTTCACTGTTGTACACTGGTAGTATGATTGTAAGTGGGTCTCAAGGATTGAGTCCTACTCTAAGCAAAAACCACAATAAGCCCCCACCCCGCTCCATTCTCTATGAACAATCACGGGAGACCGTAAGAATGGTATGACCATCCAGCGGCCAACACTATACGGTGACGCACCTTCACATAAATAATGACACTCCCCGCCAACTTAATAAAATTGCATGACTGTAGACAAAATAAAATCAGTGTAAGGCCTCACTCTTGCGAAGGAAATGAATATACACGTGCATGCGGAGAAGCAGAAAACTCCATGCTGCAAAAGCACTGCATCACAAGCACAATGCTTGGACGTCCAGGCCAAAATCAAAGCACACACTCAATCCATATTTGCTGGAAAATGTCCTCATAGTCGACGTGACGTCACGTCGGCCTAAGATTTCATTGGTCCCAGACTCAGACAGCAACGACATAATGTCATTCATAAGCCTCGCCCTTCTGCATAAGTGGGCAGACTCCCTTGGCTCAGCAAATGACATGACGTCACTCATAAGCCCCGCCCATCTGCACATCTGGGCAGATTTCCTAGGCTCTGCAAACGACATGACGTCACTCATAAGCCCCGCCCCGATGAACAGACTCCCTAGGCTAGGCAAACGACATGACGTCACTCATAAGCCACGCCTAACTGCACATGTGGGCAGATTCCCGAGACTCAGCAAACGACATGACGTCATTCATAAGCCCCGCCCATTTACACAGGTGAGCAGACTCCCTAGGCCGGGGCCTCCGAAACCCCACCCTAGGATCGACGACCGACATGACGTCACTCATAAGTCCCACCTATCGACACAGATGGGCGCTCCCTAGGCTCAGTAACGACATGACGTAACTCATAAGCCACGCCCATCTGCATAGGTGGGCGCTCCCTAAGCTCAGGAACATGACGTCACTCAAAAGCCACGCCCATCTGCACAAGTGTAACTAAATCTACGTTTCGAAAACGGTCAAATGAATTACATTTACCCGACCTAGATAATGCAGACTAAATTCTGAGCCTGGCCCTCTGAGGGAACACTTAATACACACCAACGAGGCTTATTAAAATCGAGTAGTTTGCCACATCCAAACCAAATAGTGAAACATTGAAATCCTTAAGAATTTTAAAATTTAGTTTACATTCTATCTGTTGTCGGGTAAATGAAGTGCAATGACTTACAAGTTAATAGGAAAGGGCATGTCAGTTCATGTTAGTGGTAAAACATACCAAACCAAATCATAAAACCAAACCAAACCACAATATATTATCTTAAACTACAATAAGTACTAGAACAAGTCGTGTGAACAGCCTTCCCTCACGGTCACATTTCACACACATACACACACATCAAATAGTCACTGATCACACTAAAAGGCCTACACACATGCGCGCGCGCACACACATCCTAATCTAACGCCACATCTATACATATGCATAAAATCTGTTCCTATTTGCAGCAAATATAGTTGGCATGACGTCACGTCGACTTCACTTTTTTGTGATTTGACGATGTGACGTCACTCAACCCCCGCCCGCTGCACACGGACAAACTTTGTGTACTTACACTATGGTCATACATAAAGATAATACTATAGGGAGAAAAAAAATGAACCGACTTAGACTGTTCAACTTCCATTCGAAGAAAAGCGCTCACCTCGTCACTAAGCCTCGCACGTCAGTAAAGCAGCGTGTACACACACACACACACACACACACACACACACACACACACAAAATATTCACAAGTGTTCCCACTACAAACTCATATCATATGCTCATAATGTAAGTTCATTCCATTCACCTTTGTAAAAAGCAAACATAAATCAACAGTCCAGGCAGAAATGAAAATACGGCTTTCGTTATGTTCACAAATGTTCACACGCAGTCAAAACAATCATGCTCACAACAAATCAACACACAGACACAACTATAACTAGGTTGATTAAAAACTTAACATGAATGATGAGAGGGGAGGAGGATGGATCCACAACATACGGCTATTTATGATGTCGGTGCATCTTCGAGTTAGTCTCTCTATCTCTCTCCTTTGTGTGTGTGTGTGTGATTCACCATGGTGTTGGATCACATGTTGGACTCGTGATCGACAGCTATCACCCTCCCGGAAGAGAGCTCAGAGCTAAATATACGGCCGATTTATGGGCAACGCTGTGACCTGACACGCACACACACCCAACTCCCCGCCCACGAGAGTTGGAATAACGACTCGCAGCGCAGCGATACTGAAATTATTTCAGCCCTGGGCGGGATTCGAACCCAGATCCCCCGTAATGGCGGTCGGGAACTCTACCACCGCGCCATCGAGTCGTGTGTGTGTGTGTAGTCAGTGTGGCACTCTAAAGGACACTCTTCAGGGGATTTCGACCAAACTCCATCGCGGTCCTACACGGCCACATGGCGTCACGGTGTCACGTAACCCTATTGTGACGTCATTGACGTTACACGTCAACCAAGTGTGACGTCATGGACGTTACGCGTTCTTTACTCATATTATGAAGTCCGCCCATAACTTAAGAGGAGCTTGAAACATCGTCAGGGATTAGTGCTCAGATGAATATATATGTACGTATGCACGTATGATATGCATGTACGTATGTAAGGAGGTATACAAGTTCCCTCGGCGGAAGTTTGCACTCTCCGAGTACCTCTAGTTCTGGTTGGTGTTGATGAGAACGGATACTGTGAAATGTGGTGAGGCAGAGACCGGCGGCGGCTGAAGCGGAGAGCTGACTGACAGACAGGACTGAGCTAAGTTGCGAGTATTTTTTTTTTTTTTGGGGGGGGGGGGGGGTTTAAGTGAAAATGAACGAGTAAAAACTGGCCCCCTTCTCCCCCCCCCCCAAAAAAAAAAGGAAGACAGAAGTGGATGGAATGAACTTGCGAGGAAGACCGAGAACGATGTGGAAGAATGGGATGATAGGAGGTAATGGATGCAAGAGGAATGTCTGTTGAGCAATGGAGAGAGTACAAAAGACAGGATGAATGAATGCAGAGGTATTGTGGATGAAAATGGATGTGCTTGTTTGCTCCATATATTTGTCCATTCCAAATGGATGAGGGTGGAAAGGAGGGTGGGGGCGCAATGGCCATAGAATGAATCGGTGGATGTAAACCACCTCAGGCAAGTGTTGTGACTGACTGCATTGCCTTTAATCTAAATGTGGTGGGAAACCGGATCGACCCTTTCATCCACGAGGTGCTAAGATGGAAGGGGCAACGAATGGGCTTTGCATTATTGAACGGTGAGTGTAGGTAGAATGGGTGCAAGTAGTGGGTGAAAGCAATGATTTGGCCAACCCTCCCCTTACAGTGCAAAGGGGAAAAAGGCCTTTTGGTCTATGCATTTACTTCATCATTACCATTATTATTACATATCCATATTTCAAGACAAGGGTGAAAACTTCAGTTATTCCCCAATTAATATATATATATATATCCAAAGAAAAAGGCCTTTTCAGGAAATACTTCAGTAAAGGTCACTTCTAAAGTTGCATGCCACCATTTGTGAATTTTACTGACTTGAAGCAAATTGAAACATCACCAATAAGAATGTATTGACTGGGTACCTTCACACGTGTAGTGAATGATACACAAATAAACTCTCAATAAAATGAAAACACACACATACATACACACGTCCATGACCCCTTCCAAGTGCATGAAGTCATTACAAATACACCAGTTAATACATATACTACATGGGGGGAGACAACCGTATGTATGTTTACATGGATGGATATATATATATATATGTGTGTGTGTGTGTGTGTAAGCATGCAAAGCACAGGACTCGCAAATACAGTAGATACAGAAAACATGACATGTACACTCGTATACGCATGGCCTTCATGTCCGCGTGCACGCACTCACGCACACACACGTAGACGCGCGCGCGCACACACACACAGGCACAAGCGCGCGCACACATACATACACACACACGTAGGCACACGCGCGCACACACAATGTAGGCACACGCACGCACAAACACGGCACACGCGCGCGCGCACGCACACACTGCCAGTCACAGGCACTCAAGGATGCACTGGTGTGCCAAGCCCAGCGTGGCAGTCGAGAGCCAGAGGTGGGAGCCGCCTCGAGAGGCACACAGAGAGACACAGGCAGGCGGGCAGACGCGCAGAAGCAGACACACGGCAGACACACGACAAGGTAGTCACGAGGTAACATCTTACCAACTCCACCTCCGTTGGCCACCTCCATACCTGTAAAATACACTACTCGTCACTACCTAGCCTCCGTCCAGACTCGAGCAAAGAACTACCACTAGTCTAAACGAGCTAAAATATCCTCTCAAGTAAACACCTTCATCAATCACTAACTACATAGTCATCACATACGCACAATATAATATATATATATATATATATATATAATACACATACATTTGCAAGGTCATGTGCGTACATATCATTACTATAGTGCAAATTATTTTAACTATATTGAGATTTATTTCTATCTCACATGTCTACAGCTACTGGTCATTAACATGATAAAAATCAGTCCACCTATGTAGCTATCTTAAATTATAATATATAACCAATCTACCGATGTAGCTATCTTTATTCCTGACACATGCATTTAGTGGGAGTACACATTTCCTATAAAATCATACTGAAAACAATGTAAATAAAAGAAGACTATGTATACAATATACTGGTCACAATAATTAAACATTTGTAATAATAATGATAATAATCAATCGTAATAATGATGATAATGATATTAATAATAACTAATAATAACAATGAGAATAATAATAATGATAATAATAATTATAATATATTAATATCTAATCATGATAATGAGAATAATAATAATAATAATGAAAATAATAGTAATAATAATAATATTATTAATAATAATACAATAATACGTACATATACCAAGGCCTTTTCCCCTTTACAAAGGAGGTAGTCAAATTGTCATAAATCCACTCCCACCCATTTCATCTCCACATACTCCACTCCCATTCACCACCCCTCCCTTCCTCTTTTCTTGGCTCCTCCTGGATGATGGGTCATCCCTGCATCTCGCCCACTGCCCTGGGTCAGAAGCAGTGCAGCAAGACACAGCACATCCACAGCAAGGCCGCTTCATTTAATCGGCGACCCCCACTCTCCGTCCCTCATGCCGAAAAAGAGAAGATGGGAAGAAATCCCTTCGGGCTGCGTCAAAATATCATTCACACATACTCCCTCATCCCACTCCCATCCCCCCCCACCCACTCCCTTTTATGCATCACAGCATCACCCATGCACGACCATTCTCCACTCACCCCTATCTCCTGTTAAACAGACTACAGACACAGGATGAAATGTCTGGTGCCTACTGGAGTACTCACTCTTTCATCCCAATACCGCCCTCTAACCATCGACGTATATATATATATATATATATATATATATATATATATATATATATATATATATATATACACACACACACACACACATACATATAATTTGCCTTGGCCAAATGAAGAAGAAAAAGAAACAATTCTTCCGTTGGAGTAACAAGACGCAGTTTCAAATGAAAGATCAAATGAGACAACTATTATTCAACGAAACATTAGATAGAGTCGATAATACTTTTGGGAAGAAAAAGAAAAAAAAAAGGGGGTGGAAGATGCTCTCCCCTCCACTTAAGCCCTCCACCATGAGCCCCTTCATTCCACTTTCCGGGGGCAAGATTTCCATCCAGCCTCCACACTCAACAAGGTCATTCCCTACAGATCCACAATGATACGCATCAGGGTATGATAGCTCACCACCAATGGGCAATCACACAGGAATACATATCAACGTAAGAATATTCACCAATGTCTTTCAAGGGAAGAATAAAAAGTATATATATATCGTCGTCGTCGTCGTTGGCAGCACTCGTGTCCGAGTATACGCAGCTCACTGACATTTCCTTCAATGTGAGATGAGCCCTATATATATATATTAGTTTTTGGAATACAATAAACACATTATCCCCCCCCCCCCATTTCCCGAAGTATGGGCTTAATGAGAAGTGACGTGAAACGAACAATGCCTTCCCAATAAATAAAATCCCCTTCAAGGAGAGAGAGAGAGAGAGAGTATCTTATTCAGAAGTATTCCAGTGTCGACCGGTCCCCAACAGATTCTGACCCACCACGAAGTGAAATAATCAGATCTGATAACTTCTTACTCTGCGTGCGTGCACGAAGCAAAAAAAAAATGTAATTAATAAAGATACTTTATAAATACACATAAAATCGAAAAAAGTTCCATCTTAGTAAACACGTAATAAAAACGCAACGCTATTTCATCACCTTCAACGGCTCTGAAACGCGACAGCAAACCACAGGCGTAAAATAAATAAATATATAAACAAATAAATATATAACAATAATAATAATAATAATACAAATGACCCATAACAAAATGAAGAGAGAAGAGATCATGTAGCATCCTGCAGAAACTGTGTGGCCATTTCCGGAACATTGAAAATGGATTGAGAAACTGCTCCACGGGGTCAAGGATTCCCACAGACCTACAATTGACCCAAATTGAAGGATGGAATGATTGATGGATTGACTGGTTTCTTCTCCCCATCGGTACGAAGCAGACCTTCAACCGAATACAATCGCCTGACGACAGTCGGGAGGAAAATATGTGGACGACAAAGAAAAAAAGGGAGACGACTACCAAGAACAATGCTGGACCAACCACAACACTCCACAAGAACACACTGTGATTCACCATGGTCTTGGATCACGTATAGGTCTCGTGATCGACAAATATTTCCCTCCCAGAAGAGAGCTCAGAGCTCGTATATGACCGATCTATGGGTAATGCTGTGACCTTACACACACACACACACACACACAATCAACTCCCCGCCCATGAGTTTGAGTAACGACCCGCAGCGCAGCGATACTGAAATTATTTCAGCTCTGGGCGGGATTCGAACATGGACTGCCGTGTATGTACACACACACATATATATATATATATATATATATATATATATATATATCACGTGAAAACCACTGTTGGAATAAAAAAAGACTGGAGACAGGGAATTTCTGTATTTCGATTGCAAACTGCAATCCTCTTCAGTAGAGAATTGCAGTTTCCAATCGAAATATATAGATTCCCTGTCTCCAGTCTAAAATTTACTCTAACAGTGGTTTTCACGTGATTGATAAATGTGAGATTACATTTTTCACCTGTAATATTATTACACACACACACACACACACACACACACACACACACATATATATATATATATATATATATGTAGTTACGAGTGACGTTTCTGAACGAATCCATTCGGGATGTGACCTATTTGTACGCATGGTTTTCTCTCGATACTTGGCATTAATATTAATAATATAAAAAAGTGGACATTAAACGGTATGTTTTTTTCTGCCATTAGCAACACATTACATTATGACATGCTGTCCTCATTGTTCGAGTACACACACTCGCGAGATCCTGTCTCCTACTCTCCAATTAATCACATTTGATATGGTTATGTTCCCTAAACCGTTATTACGAGATAATCTCATTTTAATCGAGTTTTAAGCTCACACGTACTACTTTTTTTTTTTTTTTTTTTTAACTGTTCCTAGCCAGGAGATCGGGAGATGCGTCTTGTCTTTTTATTCGCGGTTGCTTTTGCGCATGACCGACCCAGAGGACGGAAGGTGCCGACACACATTCTCCTCCTCCTCTTCTTCCTCCTCCTCCTTGTTCGTTTAAAATGGACCTCTGCCTCCTGGGTAGGAATGATCATCCTTCTTGTCAACTTTAACGTCCTCACTTTTGTTCTGAATAACCTAAGACCTCCGAGTTTTCAACAGGATCTACAAATAAATTCAAGATATATTTGACATCCACGTCTACATATATACAACACACACACACACAGACACACACACACACACACATTATATATATATATATATATATATACACATATATAATACACACACAAACATGTACATATCAGCGTGATATTTTTTCTCTGCTTGCGGCAATGGCGAGAGACCGACACCGGCATCATCACCATCACCGCCGTCCCCTTCGAAAGCATCTGGACGTGACGCAGAGGCTGCAGGCACGACCTCAAGCGGCCGCCAAAGTTGACCTCCCACTCCTCCTCCTCCTCCTCCCCCTCTACCCCTCCCCACCGGACTACAAAAACTACACCCCCTAACGGTTCCTTCGCCATTCAGGTTTCCATTCCAGAGGTGTGTTGTGTAAATATATTTCATATATTACACACACACACACACATATATATATATGTATATATATTTATTCATACACTATATATATCACATGCATATGTATATATATATATATATATATATATATATATATATACATATTACATATAACCGAGAGATTGCTGGTAACGATAAACTACTGAATTTGACTACGTTACCAGCAATCTCTCGGTTATATGTACCTAAATGTATACACATATTTTCTTGTTTGGTACGATTACAAATTACGAGGTAAGAATTATTTGGAAAAGCGTGTTCTTATATGCGTTCACATACACACACACACACACACACACACTGTGATACCCATAGATCGATACGATCTCCGAGCTCTCCTCCGTGAGAAAAATAGCTGTCGATCACGAGCACAGCAAGCGATCCAAGCCTCCTCACCTCGTCCTTGGTCGCCTCCACAACGATCCTTCCGATATGTGTCCGCCTTTTCCTTCGTCCTTCTTCTCTTGGTCATCCTCGAGTACTCGAATCTCGTCATCTTACATTTCGCGTCTACAAGAACACCCAATGTTCCTCTCCCCTCCTCCGCCTCCTACTGTGGCATTACATCATCGTAACCCGCTCGCCCTGGACTGCAGAGTTCTCCTTAAAGCATTATATATACAAGTACGTCTTCGTAGATATTAGGTCAACTTGGGTCATTTTTCGACCATTTATTTCTTCCCAGAAGACGAGCTGTCCGTGGGCGAAACTCGGACGTTCGTTCTTCTTCCGGGCGTTCCGGAGGCCACGTCGTCGTCCTCGTTCTCGTTCTCGTTCATTTATTCCGATTTGTATGAAATCCTGCGCGCTCGACACAGACACATTCCAACGGGATCGGCCGAGCGGGGCAGCGTCATCCCCCCAATGTAAAACATTCTTATCTTCAAAGCATGTATAAACACACACACACAGATAAAAAGAGATCCACATGTCTCAAATATTTGGGCTTACTCGTCTGAGGTAGCTGTCCAATTTTATTTATCTATTTTTCCTTCTGCAAAATTATTTCATTCTGCTATGCCAGTGGTTCCCAACCGGTGTGCCGCGACACCCAAGGGTGCCGTGAGATCAAGTGAGTGTGCCGCCAAAATTCCGAGCAAAAATAATTTTCGTATTACCGACTCTGTCATCCATTTTTGTTCATTAAAGCTGCATCAGTGTAAAGATGAGTATTTTCATGTTATCCAGGGAAAACATTTTGTTACACTGATGTTGAATCAACAAAATACTGACAAACTAGAAATTAGATTTCCTAATAAGGGTGCCGGGGACTTCTGAAAGCCTTGGCAAGGGTGCCTCAAGCCAGAAAAGGTTGGGAACCACTGTGCTATACTCTCTCTCTCTCTCTCTCTCTCTCTCTATATATATATATATATATATATATATATATATATATATATATATGCGCAGAAAAGCCACACCAAGAAAAAATTATAAAATGATGACCTAGCGCTTTCGTCTATTTAGACATTTTCATGAACCCTGAGGATGTCTAAATAGACGAAAGAGCTCAGTCATCATTTTATTATTTTCCTTGGTGGTTTTTCTGCCTATTTAGAATCACGAGTTCATGTGATTTCTCATGCATACATGCATATATACATGCATACATATATATATATATATATACACACACACACATATATATATATACAAAACCGTTGTCCAATCAGCGTCCCTCCGTCCGTCAACGGAATACAATCGGTTAGCGTCAGTCCTGCCAAGGCCTGCGTACCGCGTGAGAACGTGGGGACGTGAGACTATGGCGAAATGGGCGAAAAACGAACTTCGCCATCTTTTCTTCCCCTAATTTCGGTTCCAGGACGTTCAACCTCACTTCTACGCTCCACTCCTAAAGGGCTATTCACATGGTCAAATAGTTTGTCAAACAGGTGTTTGAAGTGATGTTTGACCGTATGAATTGGGTATTTGGCTGCCAATGACGTTACAAAGGATTACAAAAGCGGAGCATGCCGACAGGAGACCTTTTGGTCCATATCTAGGTCGGATGCGAAAAAAAATCATAATAAATTAATAAATAAAAAATATAATAATGTAAATAACAAATAAAATACATAAATAAATGCATAGGTATAGTTAGATAATAAACAAACAGGTAAATAGTAAATAATAATGAATTGACATATAACTAATAATAAATGAAAATCAAAACAGACAAATGATAACAAAACAAAAACAAATAATATGAAATAAATTATAATCATTACACGGTCAAACATCACTTCAAACACCTGTTTGACAAACAGGTTTTGACAATTTTTTTTACCGTGTAAATACCCCTAAGGAGGTTCAACGGGGGCGACGCTAACGCCTTCAACGCGGTGTCGTGTTTCTCTCTTCTCTCTGTGTCACAGTCTCTCTCTCTCTCTCTCTCTCTCTCTCTCTCTCTATCACACACACATTCACTGATTCTCTCACTCTGAGGGGTGGATATCGGATGAAACGGGGTGCCTCGCGATCGAGACCCTGCTGGCTGGTCCCGATTGTTCCTCTGGGCTGAAGCTGAAGAAGAAGAAGAAGAAGAAGAAGCTGAAGAAGAAGAAGAAGAAGAAGAAGCTGAAGAAGAAGAAGAAGAAGAAAGGAGGTGGGAGTGGGACCTTTCTTTCCACCGAACTCGAAGAAGAAAAACCTCAAACTCGGCACGATGACGACCACGACGACGACTAACGGTCGAAGTCGATAGCGGCGATCCAGCCGAAGGGTCCCGCGAACTCCTCCTCCGTCGTGGAATTGACCGAAATGACGGCCGTGGCCCTACGAGCATAAGGGAAGGGGAAAGAGAGAAAGAGAGAGATAGAGAGGTCAGACTATGAACCGAATGTTTTCCAAGGACCGTTGCACCCAACCACTTTAATTACCACACACACACACACACACACACACACACACACACACACACACACACACACACACACACACACACACACACACACACATATATATATATATATATATATATATATATATATATATATATATATATATATTACCAGGTATTTCTTCTGGTCAATCTACAGGTGATTTAGTTCAGTTTGGATCCCTTCCCTACAAGGTGGTATTTTTCTTTTCATCACAACTGGCGCCAGGAGATTCTATTCACTTCCCTGACACTCCTCGGGAGCGAGAGTGACACACACACACACACACCCTCCGTAGGACCCAAGCCTCTGGTGGTAGCGAGTTTGGGCGTCCTGCGCGACCCCCCCCTCCCCCCTTCCCTCCCCAGGGAGCCTCGGAAGCACCAACGACCACTCCTCTGCCCAAGTTCCCTTCAAATGATCCCTCACTCATCTCACGTGTGGGGTCAACTAGTCTATTCATTCTGGCTATCGCCGCCACATAAGGAGAGACAGAGAGTAATAGATTGTGCGTGTGTGTGTGTATTTACCTACTTGTATTTACCTAGATGTATTTTACGGGACGAGAGCTATGCTCGTTGTGACCCGTTTTCGTATCTCTCCGCATCCAGTTTATTCTTGAAATCGTGTATAGTTTTGGCATTCACCGTTTCTCTGTTCAGTTTGTTCCAGACATCAATCACTCTATGTGGGAAGCTATTCTTTTTCAGGTCTCTTCTATGAGTGTCCTTTAGTTTCTTTTCATGTCCTCTTGTTTCTCTTATGCCCCACTTTAATAAGTCGTCTCTATAGAAGATTCCCATCCCTTTCATAATTCTGTAAATGGTCAATAAATCACCTCTTTCTCTTCTCTGTTCCAGTGTTGACAGATGTAGATTCACCAATCTTTGTTCATATGTCAGATTTGCCAGTGTAGGTGCCATTTTTGTCGCTGCTCTTTGGATTCTTTCTAGTTTTCTTATGTTCTTCTTTGTGTGTGTGTGTGTGTGTGTGTGTGTGTGACAGAGTGCGTGAATGTGTGTGACAGAGATAGAGAGAGGGGGGAGAGAGAGAGGGGAGAGAGAGAGAGAGAGAGAGAGAGAGAGAGAGAGAGAGAGAGAGAGAGAGAGAGGGGGGAAGAGAGTGAGAGATAGAGAGAGAGAGAGGGGGGGGGGAAGAGTGAGAGATAGATAGAGAGAGAGAGAGAGAGAGAGAGAGAGAGAGAGAGAGAGAGAGAGAGAGAGAGAGAGAGAGAGAGAGAGAGAGAGAGAGAGAGACTAAGATGAGAATCACCTCGAGACCTGGGCGAGGAGGACCAGCCAGCTTCTTCGGCCCCAAAACCGGACCCAAAATTCTAGCTCTTCCTCCTCCTCCTACAGCAACAATGCTTTGTTTTCATTCACATTCTTTCGCTCCCTTCCCCTCCCATACAACCCCCCTCCTCCTTCCCCTCCAGTCGAGGCGGTGAGAGGGAGGGAGGGAGGGAGGGAGGGAGGGAGGGAGGGCGGAGAACAAAGACGAGAGAGAGAGAGAGAGGAGGATTGGATGCTGTGAACGGGTCGAGGAGCGAGGGCGGGATGGGGAGCGAGGCTGGCGAGTTGTACGGAGGAGAAGCAAAGAGAAGGGAGGAGGAGGAGGAGGAGGAGGGTCGGGCAGGTGAAAGGGGAACTGGAAGGGGGAATGAAAGAGGAGAAAGAAGAGAAACAAGAAGAGGAGTGGGAAGAACAGGAACAAGTGGAGAATTCACGGCTCATCCGTAAAGGTATTGATGAAGGTGAGGAGTGGAGTGGATGGAGAGTAAGGAGAATGGAAGGGGAAGAGGAATGGGCAGAAGACAAGGAGCTGGAACCAAAGATCAAACTGGGAAAGAGAGAGAGAGAGAGAGAGGGAACGGTGAAATGTGGTAACGGGAAAGCGTAGAAGAGGACGAGAACGGAAGAGATGGGAAAGATGGAAAAAGTAGAAAAAATATAAAATTGAGAAATTAAATAAAAGAAAAAAACAAGAAACTGGAGAAAGCGATGGAAATGGTGAAAGGGGGGGAAATGACGGAAGTGTAGAAAAGGGGAGATGAAGAAAAGTGGGGGAAATGGGGAATGAGAGGGGAAAAAAGGAGAAGATGGCAATAACGGAATGAGAAGAAAGAGAAAAATAAATTGATGGCAGAAGTAAGAAGAAATAGAACTCCATTCCGGAGACGACCCAGGGATGGAAGAAAACGGAACGAGAGAGAAAAAAAGAAGAGAGAGGAAAAGAGAGAAAGAGACCGTTTGGTTCTATTACCAAAACGACATTTTCTTCAATTAATAAAATCCCCCTGGCTGGCACATAAGAAAAATCAGGAAAAGAGTTTCTTGCATTGGGGGGAAGGGGGCGGGGGAGGGGGCTGAGAGGATGCGTGAGAGAGGGAGAGTCTTTGGATGACGTCAGCGAAAAGGGAATGGATGGCCAAAAGGGAGACAGGCATGAATGGCTCACTGTGGTGGATGTGGTGGTCGAAGGAGGAAGAGGAGGGAGGAGGAAGAGGAGGGAGGAGGAGGAGGAAGAGGAGGGCATTTTTTGGGGGGAGGGGGTGTACGTACATCGTGATAGTTTCGACCCCCCCCCCACCAAGTCTGTTGCCCGTTAGCCCAAGGAAACGCCCCCGGCGCTGACCTGAATAAAACCTACCGAGTCCGCCACATACGTACATAAACACACACATACACACAAACAGGTGAAGTCAAATTAAGGCACCTACACCAGGAGACGCTGAGTACCTGCGGCCGAAGCAGTCACCTTATCCCTATTATGCACCCTAGGAACTGTTGGGTCAGGCAACAGAGTCACTGCTGGAAATCATAGAGAAGTGCGGGATTCAAACCTACCACAAAGCGAATGCTAGACCAGCACGCTTCCGATGACGCTCCCAGCGCACAAAATAACGTCAGATTAAAGATTAATGACTAAGACGACGAAAGAATTGAAATACACGAGAGATTCGACGAAAAACAAACAATAAAAAAAAGAACAATGTACAACGGGAAGAAGTGGGGTAGAACACGGAGAGTGAGTCAGTCAATGAGAGAGGGAGGGAGGGAGGGAGGAGGAGTGAGAGATGGGAGGGAGGATGAGAGATGGGAAGGAGGGAGGATAAGAGATGGGAGGGAGAGTGGGAGGGAGGATGAGAGATAGGAGGGAGGGAAGGAGGGAAGATGAGAGATGGTAAGGAGGGAGGGAGGAAGGATGAGATGGGAAGGAGAGAGGATGAGAGATGAGAGGGAAGGAGGGAAGATGAGAGGTGAGAGGAGGGAAGGAAGATGAGAGGGAGGGAGAGGGACGTGGGAATAGGTAATAGCGAGAAATTAATCGACAGAAGCGAAGGGAATAAGGAAGGTGGGAAATGGGGAGAAAAGAGGAGGAGGAGGAGGGCTGCACGCAGACTGAAGAGGAGATGTGGTGGAAAATAGGACGGAGAGATGGAGAGGGGGAGTAAGAGAGGGAGAGGGGGAGTGAGGGAGGGAAGCGGACAATTGATCTTCTCTCTTGGGAGGGAAGGAAGCCACAGAGAGGGAAGAGAAAGTAGACAATTGATCTTCTCTCTTGGAAGGGAAGGAAACCACAGAGAGGGAGAGAGAGAAGGGAGAAAGAGAGAAGAGGACAATTGATCTTCTCTTTTGGGAGGGAAGGAAGCTACAGAGAGGGAGAGAGATGGAGGGAAGAGAGAGAGAGAGATGAAGGCAAGAAAGAGAGGGAGGGAGGAAGAGAGGGAGGAAAGAAGAGAGAGAGAGGCGGACAATTGATCTTCTCTCTTGGGAGGGAAGGAAGTCACAGAGAGGGAGAGAGATGGAGGGAAGAGAGAGAGGGAGGGAGGGAGAGAGAAGCGGACAATTGATCTCTCTTGGGAGGGAAGGAAGCCACAGAGAGGGAGAGAAGGGAGAAAGAGAGGAGAGAGACGAGGACAATTGATCTCCTCTCTTGGGAGGGAAGGAAGCCACAGAGAGGGAGAGAGATGGAGGGAAGAGAGAGAGAGATGGAGGTAAGAAAGAGAGAGAGGGAGGGAGGGAGGAAGAGAGAGAAGCGGACAATTGATCTTCTCTCTTGGGAGGGAAGGAAGCCACAGAGAGGGAGAGTGTGACAGAAAGAGTGAGAAAGGTGGACATTTGATCTTCTCTCTTGGGAGGGAAGGAAGCCATAGAGTGTGGTAGAGACAGAGGCGGACAGTTGGTCTTCTCTCTTGGGAGGGAAGGAGAGTAGGGAGGACACACATAGGTGTGTGTGTGTGTGAGAGAGAGAGAGAGAGAGAGAGAGAGAGAGAGAGAGAGAGAGAGAGAGAGAGAGAGAGAGAGAGAGAGAGAGAGAGAGGCGGTCAATTGATCTTCTTTCTTGGGAGGGAAGGAAGCCACAGAATGATAGAGACAGAGAGGTGGGCAGTTGGTTTTCTCTCTTGGGAGAGAAGGAAAGTAGGGAAGACACACACAGAGAGAGAGAGAGAGAGAGAGAGAGAGAGAGAGAGAGAGAGAGAGAGAGAGAGAGAGAGAGAGAGGAGGGAGGCAAAGGAGATAAAAAAAAAAAACAAGACCAAAAGTGAGACACAAAAAGATACAGACGGTGATACAGAGAAGAGACAGGCAGACAAAAATAGTCATAGCTACAGAGACTGAGAGACAGAGAGATTCTCCCTCTTTGTTCTTTAGGCATCCCGTCTCACCTGTAATGTCTCTCTCTCCCCCTACCTCCCTCTCTCTCTCTTTCTCCCCCACCCCTCTCTCTCTCTGTTTCTCTCTAAGATTGCTCCCATTACAATCCGTTGGAGTTGTCTATTTGATATTCTTAGCACACGACCAGTCTCTTACGCAGCGCCCAGCACAGGTAGTGGGGTACCCGCTACAGGGTGGGCCCAAGGCTTTGGATAACAGCTTCCCCCCTCCCCGGGCCCTCTAAAACCCAAGCGAATCCTAAGGCCGTTCCGAGATCCTCCACCCTATTGAGAATCATAATGGATCATTTCCACAATCCACGCGCCGATCCACCGCGGCGCGAAAAAACAGGGTGAGAGACGCGGGGTGGGTCGTGCGCGGAAGTTTGTGCGCGGCGCTGTTGGAATCACGACTGCCTACAACAGACTTAAAACTTCTTCGCTCGCTCTGCTTACGGCCGAGTAGGGTGGCGATGACCCGGCCAGCGAGGCCAGGCGAAGCGAGGCGAAACTAAGCTAAGACGCCTTCCCTCGCCTCTCTCAGAGCACTTCCGTACAGTACACTCCATCTCCCTTTCGCCTACCTGGCGCCAGGCGATTCTATTCACACATCCCTCTGCCCCAGCCCCCCGCCCCTCCGGACCCGAGTGCCACATTCCCTGGTCCTGTGGCTGGCGCCAAAATGCGATTTCATCCATCTCCGTGGCAGCAGTCATCCGGTACCGAAGGGGTGATGAAGCCCTTCCCGTCCGTCCCTTCCTAATACTAAGGGTGAAGGAAGGTACTCGTTCCTCCTCGGTCTTCCGCCGCCAGAAGGCAACCCACACCCACACCCATCCCCCGCACGCCCCCGGGCGGCGAAAGGGCAGCCTCACGCCCATGAAACAAACAACGGGAAAGTCCAGTTCAGACAGACAGACAGACAGACAGACAGGCAGAGAGGCAGAGAGAGAGAGAGAGAGAGAGAGAGAGAGAGAGAGAGAGAGAGAGGGGGGGGGGAGAAATATAGAGGAGAGAGAGAGAGAGAGAGAGAGAGAGAGAGAGAGAGAGAGAGAGAGAGAGAGAGAGAGAGAGAGAGAGAGAGAGAGAGAGAGGGGGGGGGGAGAAATATAGAGGAGAGAAAAAGAGATAGAGACAGAGGGAGATAGAAACAGACAGGCAGAGAGAAAGAGAGAGCGAGCGGAGATAAAGAGAGAGGCTGGTCAGCCCAAACAAACAAGGAAAGCGTAGCTTCGTTCGATGAACGAAGAGATGAAGAAATGCATCCAGAGTTACATTTCATGTTGCCTCTGGCAACTGTGATAACTATAAATTTTGTGATACAGGAATACGTTAGGAGCTGTGACTGGCGTTTATCTTAAAGTAGTGCCTCAATATCTCAAGGAGGTACTGAATCCGGTTTAAAAAAAAAAAAAAAAAAAAAAAGGCATCATGGAGGAAATATTAAATCAACAATTTCGTTTCGAATTATATTCTAGTCATCCATTTACTGAAAATAAAAATAAGGAGTCCCCAGATTTCAGTTGTTTGTTCATAGAAGTGATCTTTTCTCTCTCTCTCTCTCTTTAATAAAGTAAATTAAAAGTTGAAACTCGAGAGCAGTAGGCTAACATTGGAGAGGGGGCATCAGTTTAACTTGGGGTTCAACTTTGGGGTACCATGGCTGAAAAAAATTAGGAACCAGTGAGCTGAGGTTAAAAAAAGTGGTGTGCATGCATGTACGTGTGTGTGCGCACACACATATTCTAATGCAACTGTTATAACAATAAATTCTCTTGCGAAGAAAATACTCGGACATTAATGCCAAACCACTACATATATTCTGCAGGAGGCTGAGGAGATATGATGATGTTTAAAGTACATAGTCCTCACAGGTGGTGTGGTGTTCATGGGAGGCAGTGAAGGAATTGTAGAAAATGACAAAACGTTCTGGAAATATACGTGAAAAAGGAACATTGAAGGTAAATGTCAATGGAAGGCGAAGAAAATAAAGAAAGTGAAAGTGGGTGGAGTTCCGAAAGTCAATACGAAGACAGGTTGACAGTGGTTGTGATCTTTCTGAAAGTGTAAGGGTATGGAAGATGAGGAAGTAAAGAAGACGAAGAAGAAGAAGGGAGCAAAGTGTAACTACTGGTAAGATCACATCAAGAGGTATGAAGTAGGAGTGAGAGAATACTGAAGACCACGCTCGTGTGGCCCCCGCCATCTCACTAACCAATCACGGAGAGTTCTCCAATATTCTCAAAGGTATTGTTCTTGGGTCATAATATCAAAGTCTAGGGCCAAGTGGCTCTCAACCTGGCGCCCATGGACCCCTATAAAACCACAGAGTTTCACAAGTGGGGGGCCACAAACTAAAAACTAGTGGTATTTAATGAATGCTAGCTAATTCTCTAATGTGATGGAGTGATCACCAGGAGACTCAAGAACAGCAATACATAAGTTTGGGATACATGGAAAAGAGGGTTGAGAGCCCCTGGGACTACAAGCTATTACACAACCGAAAGATGGAGATATGTACCTACAAAGTCCGAACCTCGCTGATGATCACGATGATCTAGGGGAAAATATATTGAAATCCAGAGAACATCATCTGAGATATCGTGGGACTGAGTGAAGTCTTCATGGATGAGGAAATTCTTCTACTGCTACAAGTTATGCGCGCGCACACACACACAACTATCTCCCCACATTGAGAATCCATTAGCAAAACATCACTGGACTCAATCTCGGTCCGGCGTAGATCACTTGTCATCATGCAATCTCACCTCTGGTAACTGATATCCCGTGCATGGATATACAGTATTTACCCATGTACAGTACATATACACTATATATACATATATATATATATATATATATATATAATATATATATATATATATACACACACACACACACATATCCACGTGAAAAAACAAGCGAGGTCCCCCCTCGAATGAATGAAAAAGAGAAAACTAGGAGAAAAAAAAAAGTACAGGTGACTCCATTCGATCAGGGAAATCCCTTTCGTTACAGGAGACCTTTCGTCCATAACGACTAAAATTGTACAGAATTGTGCGGAACAAACATCCGTAGAGTAAAACACAGATGGTACAAGAGCGGAAGAGAGAAAAAAGGCTGCTCTATACAGAAATGGAAGGGGAGAGATAAAATGGGAAGCAGGAAGAAAACGAGAGGTAGAGAGAGAGAGAGAGAGAGAGAGAGAGAGAGAGAGAGAGAGAGAGAGAGAGAGAGAGAGAGAGAGAGAGATAGAGAGAGAGAGATAGAGGGGCGTTGGGTTAAACGATTCTCATCTGCAGAAGGACGGTTCCTCCAGCATCTGTGCTTACTCGTGCAGCCTCCAGCAATGACCTTAACCGATGTCCATCATGAACAAAATGACCCATGTTTACATGCATGTCTGCATGTTCCCACTCGCATGCACACCAAGGTATGATCATGCAGGTACACACACACACACACACACGTACACTCACACAAACATACACGCTCATACATACACTGTGGTAGAGAAAATTCTTGGGGGTAATACTCTGTTGAACATTTCCCTTGGATAACACAGTAACCGAATGGGTCGAAGATGCGACACTGTTAAGAGGAGAGGACACTAGAGCGAGACTTGAGTTGTTGCTTCTCAAAGCGCCCATTATCATTAACTTTAAGGTACATGATAAAAAATTACCATGTAGCGCTTGAATACTAGGTAGTAGGCATAGATAGAGGCCCAAAGAAATAAACCATACAAACTAGGCAGGCCCAAAAATGGAAAAAAAAAATTCACAGGTCTGAAGAAATTTTCCTAAGAAGACCGGAAGGGTTTCATGACTACAGAAGAAACAAGAAATATCATTAAACCTTTACAATGCGGGTGTAAACGAATACGCCCCAAGGGTTTGTGGGGGGAAATCGAGTAAACAACTGGTTTAACAGAAAATGTAAAAAAGTTTAGAATGTCTGAGATGTGCGCTGGAGAAAATGGAGAAAGAAAGGACTTTGTAGAGAATGTGGAGTTAAATTTATATAACAAACTCAAGGTAGTGCATAATACATAAACTTTCGGAAGTACTGCAGATGTAAGCGACATACACCACTAAGATGTTTACATATGATGCAAACACCTACGAAGCGAATCCACAATGAAGATTGCAAATTGCTACAAATGGATTTCGACAAAACATATGACTGGAGCCGGGAGTGGAAAAAATGCAAAGTAATGGAAGTAAGTAAAAGTTCAAAAAGACCATTAAAGAGAGGTGAAACGCTTACAAATGAGAAAGATGAAAAGGGTCTCAGAGTGTTGGTCATGGGTGATTCGTCGTATTACAAACAGCAGGAAAACCGTGAGCGCAACTTCCAGGATGTTGGGGGAACATAAACGTAGCTTTCCAGAGCACGAACGGAGAGATGATGGAAGCAAAAATTGTGGTCCACCCTAGATTGGAGTATGAAGCATGGAATGGTCCCCACATAAAGTGCTGGATATAAACAAGAACGAAGTAATAAAAGAAGCACTAACCAAGTTGATCCCTATACCATTATCTTAGTTTCTAATGATCCCTACCTAGCCAATAAAGCCTATAAGAGATAAAAGGGATCATAGTTGTCATTGTTAAAAGAGAGAAGAGAGAGCTAACTTGATCACAGTGTTTCATGCAATGGAAATGACGGATGAAACTGACAAAGACGATCTGGGACGGAAGGTCACGAAAACAAGATGAAGAAGATGACATGGCAGATGGATATCAAGAAACACGATTTTCTGTACAAATGTGCCAACTCTTAAATAGCCTAAAAGAAGACAAAAACCAACCTTAAAACCATCAACGATCTTACAATCTATGACAGAAAGAAAGGACCCCACCAGCCTTGCTACTTTCCTGTATAATACAATTACATATATACCATATATTCGCACAAGTACACACAAGAACATGCATGCAGGTACACACACACACACACACACACACACACACACACACACACACACACACACACACACACGCAAGCAAGCAAGCACGCGCAGGTACATGAAGAGTTACTATCCGTGTAGGACAAGATTGGACAAGGTCTTCTCCCCCGTGGAGACCCAGGCCAGGGTACAGGCTACCACAGGGCATAATATACCCCCAACGCCTACAACATGGTGCCACGTCAGGGGAGGGGGGTCGCGTGGGAAGGAGAGGGGAGAAGAGTGGAGGGGAGGGGAGAAGGAGGGGAGGGAAGAGGAAGGTGATGAGGAACGGGGAAATAAAGGAGTAGATGGGAAAGGGGGGAGAGAGAGGGAGAGAAGGTAAGGGAGGGAGAGGCGGGTGAGGAGAACGGGGAAAGGGAGAGTAGGGGAGAGGTGGGAGAGAGAGGAGGAGGACAAGCGAGGGAAGGGTTGGAGCATCCTACAGAAAACAGATGCCTATACCTGGGCTTCATCTTTTTTTTTCTGGGCCAGATATGGAGGGAGAGTGGGTGAGACAGTGAGTGAATGAGTGATATAGTGAGTGAGTGGGGAGGGAGGAAAGATGGGAAGAAGAGGGAGTGAGGGAGGAGGATGGAAGGAGGGAAGGAGGCTGCGGGTTAATGAATACGGAGGACGTGATGCTATGTCCGCCTCGCCCTGTGTGTACCCCCGCACTCGCTCTCCGGTCCCTCTGGTATCGGTCGGTCCCTCTGGTGTCGGTCGGTCCGGGTACCGGTGCCGACAGCCACGGGTGGTGCAATCCCGACAACACGTGAGCACGAAAAGTTCAAGAACACCCGAACACGCTCGTGTTCTTTCTTCGGCAATTGGGGAAGGAACGGTTGGTAAGCCTGCTTGAGGGGTGCCTCCTGTTCAGTAGCAACCTCCCTCCCCCCCGAGGCGGGGTGCATACACCCCACGTTCTGTTACTGCTCCTAACGAGCGATTCTCGCCGCCTGATGGGGTGGACCTCTGGTCTGGAATGGGGTCTCGACCGGTGTATACTTCCTTCAGGTTGGGGGTCCCAGAGGCTGAAGAGTCCTGCCTGTCTTCAGGTGGAACAAAAGTTTAGGTATCTGTTCAATGAATCAAGTTGTTCTACTTTAATGTAGTTCCTGGTGCATTAACACTAGACTGTATCTCCCTTGTGGCCAACTGAGCTTGCACCGTTTCGTCCACCACACTCACGCCAACATTTAACAACAAAGGGGTTCCTTGCTTGATTTTATTCTGGTTAATGCCAAACGATTTTATTCGGCTTTGAGAAACTCTTCTTCCTTTGGGAGTCCAAGCACACACTCACCAATCGACAAACCACTCCCCTGGACTTGTAGAGCACTCCCCTAACACTCCCCCAAGACAGACAATCACTACATCAATGTCCCAAACCTCCCTACGTCCAGACGCCTTCATGAAGTGTTGTTACTCGTTTAGAAATGTTTCGTTCAAGAAATTACAAAACTGCGGTACCTAATCAAACCTTTCTGAATGTTGTATTACCACTTCATATCGACACTACCCCCTCGTCCAGTTACCCATCAAGTGGTGCTGCTTTTCCGAAAATATTTCGTTCAAGACGTTGAAAACTGAAGTATATGACCGAATCTTTTTGAATGCTGCACACCACTTCATATCGGCACTACATCCTTGTCCAGTCACCCTATTAAGTGGTGCTGCTTCTCCTAAAACAATTCGTTCAAGACAAATGTAAAACTGCAGCGCCTGACCGAACCTTTTCGAAAGGCGCAGCACTACTTCCTATCGCCAGTGACCCCATAGATTTTCCCGGCTGCACTTTCCCTCCACTTTGGGTCGCCAACTTTTCCAACTTGGTGGTCCACTTTACAACTGAGGCGTCTAGAATAGAAAGGGGTAAATGCCACACCTCCTCGATAAAGAAATATGGTTCTTCGAGCGTTTGGTGTTAAGAGGCAAAATGCTTTACTCATGACGCCAGCATTTTCCCCCTTTCTTTACTGGACGCCTCAATTTCAGTCTCGTTCACGCCACGCTATCTTACGTCTCAAGTAGCCCAGTACATTAATATACTAAATGTTCATGATAGGGTGATTTCTAGTGAATTATCAAAAAATAAACGGTAGGAGCAACAAAAACGTTGCATCAAAATTTTATGAAGTGTAACACTTGAAGTACGCTTAACCAACAAGACCAAATGTCCCCTTTTAAAGATAATTATGATAAATGTTCTCTTGAGTTCCTGTGACTGGGAACCCGTAGCCCCACAGTTACTGACAACGATCCTCGAGTTCTTCCAAAGATCTCGATGGGAAGAAACTTTGTTATAGGAGAGCAGCCGCCTGCTTTCCTTTCGTGAGAAAGTGGTGGAAACATAAGTCGGGGCTGACAGAGATCCCGGGCCCTTTTCTGAGGCGAAATGTCAGCCCCTATACCTCCAGCTCACAGGAACACTCCAGAGTGTTTGAGTAGAAATTAGTCTCAGCCCTTTGTGAGTACTACCTGGCCTTTGTGGTGGGTAACTTTCATGACCACCTTGCCTTTGTCAACGACACCCCCCCCCCTCCGAGGGTGAAGCCATGACCCACCTGGCCTTTGTGAGCACAACCCCCGGGGTCAAAATCACGACCACCTACCCGGTGTGCAAGCCACCACAGGAGGAGAAGGTCTCACAATCATGACCCTCGACCCCTGTGGGAGAACCCTGAAGCTTTTCGTATGACGATCTCCCCTTGGCCTTTGTCATATCATTACCCCGAGGGCGACATACATCAGGAACCACCTGGCCTTTGTGAGCTTCTTTATCCTTAACCCCATGTGGGGGGGGGTTTCCATCTCTCTTTTCATTTCCATGACAACCTCCCCACCCCGCCCGCCTTTGGGAGGATGAAGAGGATTACAGCTTTTCTCTCTCTCTCTTAATGAACTCTTTCTTTTTGTTGTGGCTACCACAAAGACAATCTCTCTCTCTCTCTCTCTCTCTCTCTCTCTCTCTCTCTCTCTCTCTCTCTTTCCTATCCTTGGCGCCTCATCTTCGGGAGTAAAAATAAATAAATAAATAAATATATATAAATAAATAAAACAAAAATAAATAAATATCAATAAATGAATAATAATAGCAAATGAGAAATAAATTGATAAAATATATGAAAATAATCATTAAGATAAAAGTAATCAAGTAAACAAATGGACACATAATCGAACTGGATAATACAAAACATATGAGAACACTCTCAAAGCAAACGGACGCAAGATTGACACTGTAGCTCTTTTCCTGCATATAATGGATAAATACACTGGGATACAAAATAAACACAAGCCTGCGATAACGAGCCAATGGGAACTCAAGAATGGTTACGTGACATGTTCTAGATTCAATATAGGTAGAGGAGAGAGAGAGAGAGAGAGAGAGAGAGAGAGAGAGAGAGAGAGAGAGAGAGAGAGAGAGAGAGAGAGAGAGAGAGAGAGAGAGAGAGAGCGTCTTCAAGCTACGCGACTTCATGTCGACTTCGACAAGATTTCAACAAGAGTGGACACTCTTTGTATTCCTCAGTTGCAAGCGGCCTTGCTGCGAACTCGGCCGCGAAGCCACAAAACTTGACCTTATCGCCCCCGTCCATAAGGCCCAGGTTACAAAAACAAACGACCGTATGGCTTCGAGTCCAAGACGCGAGGGCCACCGAAGAGACCATATGTCCTTGTGTGTGCGAGATCCTGGGGCCACACAAGCGCGCACATGGCCTTGTGCGGGTTGCCCGCAGGCCACAAGCGCCCCTTGCGAGACTGCGGCTGCGGCACGACAGACGCCGCGCCGCGCCACGCCGCAAGATCTCTTCACCAGCTACGGGTCGAAATAAACTCCTTCTGGAGCAAGTTGTGTTCTGATTAACGCCAGGTGAATCAGTTCGGCTAACGGAATTTTATATGCACGCACGCGCGCACGCAGACAATTCTATATACGTATACCAAATACCCTTTCCCCCTTATAAGGGAGCTAGCCGAGTCAATGCACACACCCACATCATAAACAAACAAAACCCACTCTCTCTCTCATCCACTCCTACCATATCAGTACCTCGCGGATGAAGTCACCCCCGACACCCGCCACACCACTCGGGATCAGAGGCAATGCAGCGAGGCAGAGCTCTTCCACAGTGGGGCCCAACAGCTGGAGTTGGTTGACCCCCCCCCACCCTCCTCATCCACTGAAAATAACTGTGAATAAAATAAGAACTTACCTTCACATCCATTCACAACCTCTACTCAATCCTATATTTTGTGTTCTCTCTTCCCAACTCAACCCTTTTACGTACATCCAAAGCTTCCTACAGCCGATCCATCCATCTTTGTCAGTCTTCTTCTCATGCTCACTCCATCAACTTTTACATTCCAAACTCTCTTTGCTTGTCATTTCTCAACCATCCTTTCCATATTCCCAAAACCTCTTATGTCCCACCGGTCAGCTACTCTCCCGTTCTCCCGCCTCACCCCCACATTTCTCACTCTATCCATTCTTGAAACAGCTACTCCACCACTACCCACAATCGTCACACCAAAACAATTCACAGTTTCTTCTCCGTTTTCTTTACATCCCAGGTCTTTGCTCTGTACATCATCGTGGGTACCATTACTCCTTACAACATTCTCTTTGCATTGATCCTCATACACCCGTTTCTTTGAGAAAAAAAAAAAATCTGTTCTCGGGTCCCCCTTCCCCTTGTATGAAATGGACCGAAAGACCGCGTGGCACAGGCGTGCATGACAGTAACGACTCTCCTGACCCGAGGGTCACCTGGCACTCCTGAGGTCCGGCGCCGAAGACTTCTTCAGGTGACATGGCAGCTTGCCCACCTGTTCCAAAAACCCTCGACCGTGACCCTAGAGTAGGACGTCACAACTAGATAAAGGGTTCGTCGTAAGGGGACGGTATCCAAATTTTCGTACTGCGAGAATGTTCCTACAACCAATTAGCAACTGAAAAAAAAAATCAACGGATTGCGCCAAAGCAGGAAAATGTGAAACATAACGGCCATGGGCTGGCCGGAGACTTCAACGTCAGGGAGATAGTGAGCTCTATCGACGACGACGAAGATAACGAAAGCCGTCGAGGCCAGAGCGAGGCTAGAAGGAGGCAGGCCCACAGCTCAGCGTTGTGTACTACTAAAGTCCTATAAATCACGAGGGGGGTCACTGACGCAGACGAGATCCTCAGAAGGAAAGTTATAAATTGAAATTAAAGACTCCTGCCGTCAGGACGCGTGTTATCAAAGAGACCCCGACGCCGTCTTGAGGTCACGAAGAAGGAATTGCACGAGACCCCGCGGGGGCCTACCGGGCAGGCGGGCGGACGGGCTGTCTGCCATAATATATGCAACTCTCGGGGAAAGATCAGTTCTCAACCAAACAACACCTGAAGCTCTCCAACCAAAAAATAAATAAATAAATAAAAATTAAACAAATAGATAAAAATTTAGTACTTTCTCTGACCAACGACCAAGCGACTTGATTCAACTGAAGAGGCGATCCATTCCCCCCACCACCATAATCCTGTATTATAACACTTAAAATAACATAAATGTAATCCTTTTCAACAGTGATCGACTTGCATAATCCATTCTGACTAAACACCAGACGACGGGGGCAGAGGTGTTGGTTTAATACTTCTCTCCCGTCCCTAACAAAGAACATCGGCGCTAAGGCGACATTTCACACATATTTTCCCTTCTTCTGTCTAAAGCATCTCTCTCCCTCTCTCCACAACTGTTCAACAAAAGTTGTGAACATGATTATAATCAGGATAACCGATATCAATTGACTCCCGATTCAAGGTCCGAGCCTTACAATAACCCGACTTCAGTGCTTTCAGTGATTTTATTCAACCAAGGGAAAACCTAATCACGACCTAAAAAGTAAGCTACTACTGCTCACGATGATGATGATGATGATGATCATGATCATGATGATGATGATGATGATGATGATGATGATCATCATCATCATCATCATCATCATGACACAAAGGATGATTGAAATGTATATGGTGGTGGTGGTAATTGATATTTTGTTGGCAGCATTTTTCGAGGGGCTGGTGGTAGTAATGATAATGGTGATAATAGTGATGATGGTGCTGCTGCTGATAACGACAAAGATTGTGATAATGATCACCTGTCCTTGCGCGCACTCCCACCTCGTCTCCGCACAATGACGATCTCCTAACGATCAATTACAGCGGCGCCGTCCAAAGTCGATCATTAACTTTTGCCTCAGATCTTCCGTCGCCACAATAACAACACCAACAACAACAACAACAACAACAACTCCTCCTCCTCTTCCTTCTCCTCCACTCACAGTGCAGATTCTCCTGTGGCACAGGCCCGGCGATTTCATTCTACTGAGAATAGACCCCAGTTTTGGTTGAGGACAAGCAAGACTCAGAGAAGACGGAGGAGGAAAACGAGGCGGAAATGGAGGAAGAGGAGCAGCAACAGGAGGAGGTGGAGGAGGAGGCGGAGAAGTAGGTAGAGGAAAAGGAGAAGGAGGAGGAGGAACAGGAGGAAGTGAGTGCGAACGAAGAGAAAGAAGAAAACAGAGGAGGAAACGAGTAGGAGGAAAGAGAGTTGGCGAGAAAAGAGGAGAAAAATGAAGAAGATAATGAGGAATGAAAAAGAGGATTGAGGAAAATGAGTAAGACGAGGAAGAAGAAGATGAGAAGATGAGGACCCTGCAATGGAATCTGGCGCCAAATGAGAACCGGCCCACCTCCACCTCCTCGTCCTTCTCCTCCAGTTTCAATTTCTTGCTAATAACTTCCCACTCCAGATGAATACTTCCTCTCCACCGTCCCGCCTCGCCTCCATGGAGGGCGGAACTCCACATCCTCCATTCTCTTCCGAGCCTTCACATCCACCACGAACCTCTTCCATCCCGGGTGGCACTTTTATTTCTTGGCGCCAAGTGATTTCATTAAGACCTGCGGGATTCGAACCTGATTTGAATCAACCTCCTCACTACCTGGCGTCACTCTCCGTCGCCAATAGATTATCTTCACCTTCGTGACCACCGACGATTCTATTCAGATTTAGGATGAATCCTGCTGGGGGGGTCCCGACCCACTGGGAGGCATTTCAAGCCAAGGTCCACCTTACCCTGAGTTAGAACCTAATCTTCGGATTACAGTACTGTACGTTTGATGCGGTTAACTTAATCTTTTTTTTCTACTTAAAACCCCAAAGGCAAATATTTATCTCCCTTTGGTCTCTTTCCTTGATCCTTTCCCAAACATATTTTCCCCCTCTTCCCCCCCCCCCAACGTGTCCCCTTCCCCTTCAACCCATATATTCGGGAATGGTCTACCCTCCAACGTCAATGAGTGTGCCACTATAGAGGTATTTAAAAAAAAGTCTCGACATTACGAAAGATTACAAAGGCTGAGCATCCCGACAGGAGACCTTTTGGTCCATAACTAAGTCGAATGCGAAAAAAATATATATAATGATAAAAAATAAATAAAATAACAATTATAATAATATTAATAATATAAATAATAATAAATAGAATAAATAAATGCATTGGTATATATGTTTAGCTACAGATTCCAGACTAGAATTATTTACTTCTAGATAATTAAGGAGATAAAAAAAGAGAAAGAAAAGTAAAAATGAAATTAAGAAAAAACAATAAAATAATAATAATAAATAAATATAATAATAATTGTGATGATTATATTAATAATAGGTTAAGTACCGAAACAGCCATATAAGGACCAATAGGTCTCTGTTGCTGTTCGTTTGTCCTCCATGTAACTCCATGTAACCCAAAATCTCAGGCCATCTATCTCCTTTTCACGTCAACTTCATGCAGGATTCCATCAATTTCACTCAACCCCAACACTAGAACAGAATGGACGTGGCTCGGGAGGAGGAAGAGGAGAAGGATGAGGATGAGGAAGGTGAGGAAGAGGAGGAAGAGGAGGTGAAAGCACCCCCAACTCTGCAGTCTGTCCAGATGTTGAGAACCGGAGCTTAGTGACGTCACATTGCCCTGCCCGGACCCGAGGACGCGCACGCGCGCGCACACACACACACACACATACAACGCCTATGGTCAGCGTGACGTCATGCAGAGTTCGAGGTCGATTCTCCAGAGAGTGTGGACCCAAACTCTGGAAGTCCGGACGGAAAGAAAACAAGAACAAGTGTCGTGAAAAAATTATGAAAGGGCAAGAGGAGGAAGGAGGTGGAGGAGGAGGTGGAGGAGGAGGTGGAGGTGGAGGAGGAGGAGGAGGAGGAGGAAGAGGGGGCGGTGAAGAAGATGAAGTGATGAGGCCAGTCGAGTCAAAGCCTCTTCGGAGGAGGAGGAGGAGGAGAAGGAAGAGGAGGAGGAGGAGAAGAAGTAAGTCGAATTGGAAGTTGCGCAAGCCGCTAATAACTGGAGACTCTCCTTCTCCTCCATCTCTATTTCCGAACCTGAAGTGCTACATCGGCGGCGGCCCATCTCGCCTCGACGTGCTCAGGAAAAATCTGGACATTAAAGTCGTCAGCACACCATTCTCTGTCGTTATATTACATGCTACAATAATGAACATAAGAGATGATTGCAGGATACACACACACACACACATACACACACACACACACACACACAGCTGTAGACTGAAACCAGAGTATCACCGTCATTTCCTCGCTTCAAATGAACTTTAAATCGACAAAACCCAAGGAACAAAAAAGTTTACCAAGACGGATTCGAAAACTAGAAAGTGCTACAGAGACAACGTGAAGAATTTTAGATTTCAAACTTTGGCGGATATATCGACAATCAATAACGATGAAAAAAATAACAAATACGGCGAAATATAATCGCAGTAATTTTCCAACAGAATATAGACTTTTAGTAATTGTGAATGAACAAGCACAAAAATAAATAAATAAAATCCTAATGACAGTACCGACCAACAATATTACCCAAACCTAATAAAAAACAACTTAATACAGATATACCAACAGAAACTCGCCCATAACAAATAACACGGTCAACGTCACTATGTGCGATACTACACGATCTACTTTTATCATATATATATATATATATATATATATATATATATATATATATATATATATATATATATATATATATATATGTTGAGACATTCTGACAGGTTGATGTAAGCGGAATAGGAAACACAGGAGTCTTAGTCTTGAGTTTATTCCTGACTAGTTTCGCAGGTATGCTTTTTCAAAAAGCATACCTGCGAAACTAGTAAGGAATAAACACAAGACTAAGAATCCTGTGTGTCCTATTACGCTTACATCATATATATATATACATATATATATATACATATATATATACACATATATATATATACACACACATATATATATATATATATATATATATTCCCCCCCCACCACCACCACCACCAATGTGTTACTTGGCTTACCTCGGAGGGCCTTCATGTGGGCCACGGCCATGCGGAGGATAGTCAGCTTGTCAGGCTTGCGGGCGAGTGCTGAGCACGTGGGCACCATATCGCTGAGCTCAGCAATGTAGGCCGTCA
>NC_134800.1:45206844-45216844 GCF_046742065.1 Oratosquilla oratoria
TCTTGAAGGAATACCACCAAACCACCTCTCCTACTTCCACCACCACTGAGAGAGAGAGAGAGAGAGAGAGAGAGAGAGAGAGAGAGAAAGAGAGAGAGAGAGAGAGAGAGAGAGAGAGAGAGAGAGAGAGAGAGAGAGAGAGAGAGAGAGAACACCGCCACCAGCAAGAACAACAAAGGCTCTCCTGGAGAGACAGAAGCGCGACTTTCCCACTGAGCTGACACGGTCGAGAGGCTCCCGTCCCTCCTCCTCCTCCTTCTCCTCCACCTCCTCTTCCTTGGGGCAAAAACATCCGCCGGGTCCGCGGCCATGTCCATCATCTGAAGATCGATTTGTCGCCCCTGAAGAGCTGGCCGAAGACCTTCGGGAGCAGCATCCGGCGCCGCGCCTCCTCCCCTCGAAGTAGAGAGCCGCAAGCCTTCCGAAGTGGTGGTCGTTCTCCATGATGGTGAGGAGCCTCCGCCAGGAGGGGCTGAGTATCTGCGGCCGAAACTGTCACCTTTCCCCTATGGTGCGCTTTGGGGAGTGTTGGGACAGGTAACAGCAGTCACTGCTGGGAATCGGAGAGGAGTGCAGGATTGAAACCCACAACTAAGCGAATGCGAGACAAGCACGATTCTGATGACATCATAAGCGCGGTTCTCATTTTCCCTCCAAATATAGCAGCTACTCTGAGAACGTTCGTGGAAAGGCTCGGATATACACAAGCGCAATGTTAAAAGCTGGGATGTCCATGCAGGGCGACCCATATCGAGTAGGTCTTGTACGCAAGATCTGACGAGGAACAGCTCACACGTACACACAGCAGCAGGGACCTACATATCCCCTGAGGGAAGACTTAGCATCTGTACCTCACCACGGTGGCCAAATCCGGCTTGGTAAAGTTGTGATTTAAGAAGGAAATAGGCAAGAAATGTTTTACCAATAGATTGGTTAACGAATGGAATAGACTTAGTAACCATTTAATGAGGGCTGAAACTATCGGTTGTTTTAAGAAACGGTTAGACAACTTTATGGATGAGGATGACCGATGGTCATGGACATGGAACTGACTAGTGTAGGCCTTATGGTTTCTTATGTGAAAAGAGCACGCGAGGTTTTTGATATGGATGTGGTTGTAAATGAAGTCTGAAATCAGTGTGATTAACTCGACCATACTGATGAGGTGCTAGCATATTATACTGTATATATAAATATGTATATGTAAATATATATATATATATATATATATATATATATATATATATATATATATATATATATATATATATATGCGACACTGGAGTACGGCACCTCTGAGGCTCGCCGCTCCAGAAAGGGGTTGGAAAGTCATTCAAGTTCTTTGCACTTAGCGGGGATCCAACTGGGATCTTCCCCGCTCTGAGGCAGGAACTACTACTAATGGATTGATGGGTTGATTGACGAATTGATTGATTCATGGTCCTCTCTGAGACTTTTTCTTCGTATCGAACTGCTATTGTTGCCGCCAGGTGATTTTATTCGTCCAGGGAGAGCTCATTCCTCTATCCATCTTCAGCCTCTCTTTGGTGACTGAAGCACAGAATCCTGGGCTCTTCTCCGTTCACGCGGTCAGTGCTCTTGTGAACTTGGTAACTGTGCACTACTTCCTCCTCTCCTGGGTTTCACAAACACGCACGCACGCACACAAACACGCACACACGCACGCACGGAACACAACTCGTGGCGCGGTTCGTAGAGTTCCCGGCTGCCACTACGGGGGGTCCGGGTTCGAATCCCGCCCAGGGCTAAAATAATTTCATTATCGCTGCGCTGCGGGTTGTTACTCCTACTCTCGTGGGCGGGGAGTTGGGTGTGTGTATGTACGTGTAACTTCACAGTATTATCCACAGATCAGTCATTTATGAGCTCTGAGCTCTAATTCGGGAGGTTAACAACTGTCGATCACGAGTCCAACACGTGATCCAAGACCATGGTGAATCACAAACACGCGCACACATCTTCCAAAACACCTTGCTCCTTTTCTCTACGGATACGCTTAGCAAAAGCAAAAGCATTTACTCATTTATCTATCCATTTATTTATTCATCTGTTTCATTGTGAGGCTCTGGAACTCTTTTCCACCTCGTATTTCCCAACATGTCGGCCTCTCAAAATAGGAATTTCGAGACTTCTCCTCTACAGGTACAATTTGCATGTACCATTCTTTCAGACATTTTGCTTTGACCTCTATTTTTTTTTTTTTTTTTTGGGGGGGGGAGACTTGCCATGCCTTCATGGAGACCATAAACAAGAAAAAATATATGCAGTAAATAGAAATAAGCAAAAGAAAACAAAAATAAACAAACATTCACACCATCTGCAAACAGGAGTAAAGTCATATAAGAGTTGACAAATGACATGAATAAATAAATAAATAAAAATCAACAATAACCCTACGTCGACGGTGAAGTCCGGGACTTGATAGCCGCGCAGCAGCAGGAGGCAGCCCACGACGCTTGCCACCGCCGCCGCAGGGGGGTTAAAAACAAGCAACACAAGGAATACCCAAACCGAAGAGGAGAACGCATGCCGACACACGTTCCCCTCCCCGGGAGATGTTCCAGAGACTGTCGTATGTCTACATCGGAAATTTACGATACAAACTGGTTTGGATCACGTGATTCAGGTCGTAAAGTTACGACCCGTACAGACACTTCACGCCTTCCACACCACCCTCGGAGGCAGCGGCCACTGTGGTACTTGGAAGTGGAGGCGACTGTGGCTCCAGCAAGCGGGCTGGCTGACTAGCAGGAACAAGCGATGGAAAAAGAAACGACGACCAATTACAATGCAGCAAACATCACCACGGAACAATTGCCAGGAAAGAGAGAGAAAACACACACACACACACACACACAAACACCATTGTTTTTAGTTTCATTACATTAAGGACATCTGCAGTCTTATTCGCATCAATTTTTGGATTATTAGTATCACAATACTAATAACATTAATATCATAATAATACAGATATAAATAATATCTGCAATAAAGAAATAACCAAGAATAATCACATGAAAAAACCTATACCAATACTTCAGCAGCAGTAAATACGAACATTTGTGCCCCAGTGGTCTCATTAAGAGTATATTATAGCTGTCGACGAGTTATGTCGGCGAGTTATGTCGACAATTACTTCCCAAGTCACGTGGATACGAGGAAAAGAAAATGAAGATGGTGAAGAACATCGCCAAGAAGAAAATTATTAAGAAGAAAAAGAAAATGTTGTGAGGGAGATGATGAAGAAAACGACCAAGATGATACATATATATATATATATATATATATATATATATATATATATATATATATATATATATATATATATATATATATTACACACACACACACATTATATATATATATAGGGAGGTAGCCAAAGTCAAATGCATAAATCCACTCCTACCCATTTCATCCCCACATCCTTCACTCCCATTCATCACCCCTCCCTCGCTCTTTTCTTGGCTCCTCATGGATGACGGGTTATCCCTGCATCTCGCCCACTGCCCTGGGTCAGAAGCAGTGTCGCACAACACAGCACAGCCACAGCAAGGCCGCTTCACTTAATCGGCGAATCCCCTCTCCGTCCCCTCATGCAGAAAAAGAGAAGATGGGAAGAAATCCCTTTGGGCTGCGTCAAAATACCATTCACACGTACTCCCTCGCTCCCCATCCCCCACCACACCCTTCCATGCATCACAGCATCATCCATATACAACCATTCTCCACTCACCCCTATCTTCTGTCTTCTCCCTTCCTTCCTCAACAGACATTCCCCTCTTTCCCAATGCCCCTTTTACCCCACCCATCCATCTCATCCTTGGTCATCCCCTCATGTTCACTCTCTCCACATACATATTGTATATAAAAATAATGGTTTGTAGAAATAATAGAAAACTGAAAATGTTGCATGACGTCACAACTGAAGACCAGTCAATCAAAAGAAGAGACATGACGTCACGACTGAAGACCAGCCAATCAGAAGAGGCGACATGACGTCACGACTGAAGACTAGTCAATAAGAAGAAAAGGCTCCAACAGGGAAGAATTGTCGAAGACAACTGAACCGAGTGTTAAGTTATTGAACGATAAGCATATAGTCTCCAGGGGCTCTTTAAAGAGAAAGAGAAAGAGAGAGAGAGAGAGAGAGAGAGAGAGAGAGAGAGAGAGAGAGAGAGAGAGAGAGAGAGAGAGAGGGAGAGAGAGAGGGTGATGATTCAGCTTAACGTCGCGAACTCCCCCTATCAGGAGGCTATGACGGTAGCCCTTACATAGGACTTTATAGTGTAGAATTTCATGAACCTTGACCTTGGTGCAACTCGCTACCGACAGGGTTCGAACCGCAAGTAGCGAGGTAAAGAAGAAGAAGAAGAGACCACGAAGGAAAGACTTGGGTCTTCAACGAACTCCTGACGAGCGCTTGCGACCGATGAGACCCAGTCAGGTCACAACAGGTCACATGGAAGATGGGGGGGGGTCTTCTTCTGGTTGTTGCCAGGTGGTTCTATTCAGCTGCGGTGGAGCTTCCGGAGGAAGCCCCCAGGGAGTTGCAGCTTCAGCGAGTCAGTCTGCGCGAGGACTTTCTAAAAAGCGAAGACAAAAGATGGCAGCCGACTAGATTGTCAGCTGACTTCTGTCAGATAGTCAGTTGGTACCAAATGAATCGTTCATGAATATTGCATGCGGTTGATTTAGCGAAGAACGCCTTTCGCCTCCCCCACCCCACCCAAAAAATAAATAAATAAATAAAAGAAAATAAAAGCCTTTCAGTGACCATTTTTATGTTTTTAATGCGAGTTTGGAGTGGTTACTGTATTTTTAGCTTCACTGCCGTCGCCCTAGCCCGCGACACAAAGTCGCTGGAAAACATGACGTCACCGCTACGGCGAGACAAGACATTACATCAGGGGGTCGTCGCGGCTTCAGCAACTACTCGATGTCGTCCTCATCAAAGAGGACAAACAGGACAAAGGCAGGTGAGGAGGAGAGATGAAGGGAGGGGAAGGGAGGAGAGGGGAAGACAGGAAAGGGGAAAAGAGGAGAGGGGAGGAAGAAAGAAGGAAGGGGAGGGGGAGAGAAGGGGCGCAGGAGGGGAGGGAAGGGACGCAGGAGGGGATGGAAGGGAACTGGGGGAAAGGGAGGGTAAATGAGGGAAGAGGAGGTGAGGGGGAGAAGAGCGGGGGCAACAACGTGGGGATATGTCACCGATCGACGAGTCATCGAGGTGATGCGTCAACCCAAGGAGGAGGAGGAGGAGGAGGAGGAGGAGGAGGAGGAGAAAGAGGAGGAGGAGGAGGAGGAGGAGGGGGAGGAGGAGGGGAGAAGGAGAAGAGGAAGTGGAGGAGGAGGAGAAGGAGGGGAGGTGGAAGAGAGGCGGAGAAGAGGAAATGGAGAAGGAGGGGGAAGGAGGAGTAGGAGTAGGAGGGGGAAGGATGAGGAGGAGGGGGAAGGATGAGGAGGAGGGGGAGGAGATGGAGGAGAGGAGGAAAGTTAAGGGAGACAGCGAGTAGGAGCAACTGTTAAGGAAGACAAAATGTAGGAGAAAAAGGAGGAGGTCGAAGAAGAGGAGAAAGAAGAGGTGGAGGAAGAAGAGGAGCTGGACGAAGACGAGGAGGAAAGGAGGAGGAGGAAGAAAAGGAAGAACAGGAGCAGAAAAAAGAGGAAAGGAGGAAGAGGAGGAGGAAGAAAAGGAGGAGGAAGAAGAGAAGGAGGAAGAAGAGAAGGAGAAGAAGAGAAGGGAGAAGAGGAAGAAAAAGAGGACACCTGGCGACTAAGAGGTACACAAGGACACTAGATAACACGACCACCATGGGCAAGGACACAGACAAGGAGGAGGAGGAGGAGGAGGAGGAGGTGAAGAAGAGGAGGAGGAGGTGGAGGAGGTGGAGGAGGAGGAGGAGGTGAAGAAGAGGAGGTGAAGAAGAAGAGGAGGAGGAGGAGGAGGAGGAGGAGGAGGAGGAGGAGGAGGAGGAGGAGGCGGATGAGGCGGATGAGGAGGAGCTTCAACCACCAAGAACCTTGGGGGAGCACTGTAATTCAAGTTTCCGATCGCCAGGTCTTCTACCCTTAGGAAGACCAATGGGCCGACGAGACCGGAATTGTTCTTGTGCTGCTGACGTCATTCGTCTCCAATCACAGCCTCTGGGAATACAACGTGACGACATCTCGGCCAGTACGGCGACATGACGTCACATGACGGAGGGAAGGAGAGGGAGGGAGGGACTGTAACGTGACGAAGTAGTCGTCACTGACGACGACGACGGCATGAAGACGCTGGAGGAGGAGGAGGAATAGGAAGAGGAGTAACAAGAGAAGGAATATTAGGGGGGAGGATGAGGAATGAGAGTAATAACATAGTAGTAGGAAGAATACGAAGAGGAGGAGGGGGAGGAGGAGGTGGTGGAGGTGGGAGGGAGAGGAGGAGGAGGGGAGAAGGGAGAGGAGGGAGAGAAAGGGAGAAGGGGAAGAAGGGGAAGAAGGAGAGAAGGGTGAGGAGGAGGAGAAGAAGGGGAGAAGGGGAGGAGGGAGAGGGAGGAGGAAGGGGGAGGAGGAGGAAGGGGAAGGAGGAGGAAGGGGGAGGAGGGAGGAGGAGGAGGAGAGAGGGGGAGGGGAGGAGGGGGAGGGGAGGAGGAGAGGAGGAAGGGGGAGGAAGGAGGGAAGAGGAGAGGGGGGAGGGGGAGGAGGAGGAGGGAGGGAGGGGGAGGGGGGAGGAGAAGGGGGGAGGGGGGAGGAAGGAGGAGGAGGAGGAGGAGGACGAGGAGGAGGAGGAGGTGGAGGCTAGTGAGGAGGTCTCGCCCCGTAGCATCACGTAGGGCCACTTCCGCTCTCGCCTATCTGGTCGCTTTGCACTCCTCCTCCTACTCCTCCTCCTCCTCCTCCTCCCTCTTCATTAATGCCTATTCTCCTTCTGCTCCTAATTCCCTTCATCATTTCCTCCTCCTACTTATTTCTCCTCCTCCTCCTTTATTTTCCCTCTATTGTTTTCCTCCTTCCCCGTGTCATTTTCCCTTATCGTGATCCTCCTGTCTCGCCCTCCTATTCCTTTTCATTACCTTTCCTCACAAAAAATAAAAATGAAAATAAAATAATAATAAATAAATAAATAAATAAAATAAACAAATAAAATAAATAATGATAGTAATAATATTAATTATAGATTAGGTACCGACACAGCCATGTAAGGATCAATGGGTCTCTTGCTGTTCGCTTGACCATGTACCTCCATGTAACTCTTCCTCCTCTGGACGCAACTCAAGACCTCTCCACCATCCAACAAGTCCTCTTTCGAAGCCTGGACCTCCTCCTCATCATCATCCCCTCCACTTCCTCCTCCTCTTCGTATTCTTCCTACTACTATGTTATTACCCTCATTGTTCTCCTTTCTCCTTGCCATGGTTTCCCTTGCCATCTAAAAATATACGTCTTTAATTAGATCAAACATATTTCATTGTTTACATCATTTTTTCATCAAACGTAACACAATCTTAGCCAATCAGCGAGGACTCGAGGAAAGGGTGGGCGGAGTTTTGATGAAAAGTTTGGTTGATTGTACTAAGTGGAACCTAAAACCAGATGTCTTTTCCCTAAAAAAATAAAAAATAAAATAAAGAGAGAGAGAGAGAGAGAGAGAGAGAGAGAGAGAGAGAGAGAGAGAGAGAGAGAGAGAGAGAGAGAGAGAGAGAGAGAGAGAGAGAGAGAGAGAGAGAGAGAGAGAGAGAGAGAGAGAGAGAGAGAGACTTGGCTAAGGCGGAGGATACGACCAGTGAAGCGCCGCGTTGAATAAAATCGCCCGACGGGACACCAGGAATAAAATCAAGCAGTGTCCCCCGACACTATAAGGCGAGAGGCGACCAACGACTTTCCTGGTGTGGCGATTTTGGGACGTTCTAGAATTCTATTCTAGCTGACGCCAAACACACTTATCCACTTTACAAGAACCCTTCATCAAAGAGTTAAGACAATAAAATGTTCAGTCCAAACTGAACTGACGAGGAAATGAGAAAATATACAAAACAAAGAAAAAAAAAAAAAACATGACAAAAAAATCTCGCCCGTAAAATTGGTTAAAGTGGAGGAATCCAACATTCATAATCAAATTTCTTTTCCAGAAATCAATATTACTGTCAGATTGTAATTCTTCCGGTTTTATCTCCGTTTTCTTTTTTTTCTTTTTTTCTGGCAGTGTTTTGTAGCGTTTCTTGCGTCGTGGAGCAGTGAAAACGAACACTGGCTGCCGCCTAGAAAAATAATTAAATAAATAAATAAATAAATAAATAAATAAAGGTAACAAATTAATAAAAGAATTGCAAAAAAAAAAAAAAAAAAAAATACGAGGCTCACAGGTGCATCTTACGAGTTCGGCTCTCTTCTTTCGAATTCGAAGCGGTCCGAATGGCGTCGCAGATCTGGAGGAGTTTCTTCAGAGTTCGGTAAACACTCCCGAAGTCGGTCATTCAGATCAAGATGGCCCTCGTTATCATCAACAGTTTCCTTGACGTGTCTATCTATCCTTATTCTTCCTCAATCGACCTCCAGTTCGCCCTTTGGTCTAGGTCCTCAGCCATTCTGGCAACAGTATCTCATGTGACACCACACCACTCCTCGACTTTACAAGCTCTCCGATGCACTTCTCGGGAGCTTTCAGAGTTTCACATAAGCATGTATCCCACAGTCCTTCTGGTGGCCTCAAGGACACCAAGAACTTCGAAGTGACTGGAGACTGTGACCATATACTCCTATAGCTGTGTAGGACCCACCAACGAGAAACAAAACAAAGATGTAACCGATCTCCTTTGTCAGTGCTCTACCAAATCCGCTGGTGTGGCGCTCGTCCCAGGGATCAGGCACCAGTAATCCTCAAAATGTTCTGAATGTTACAAACTTAAGCCTGAGAGAACGGTTACTGTTCCTGAGCCAAGAGGACCAACACACATTCCATAACTAGTTTTGTCGATGGCGATGACAGCATTGAAGTCGCTCGATTCAGATCTCGCCTGGCTCGAAGGCCAGGCAGATCAACTGATTTGTCTCTCGAAACAGAAGACGTGGTGCTCTCCCCTGGGCCCAGTATGCGCCTCAGCGCAAACACAGCCCTGAAGCATAGCTTGGTCTTCGGAACATCCGTCTCCTGGCCCTACACGGGTGCCACACAGGGCAAATGTGCGTGTTGGCGACCCATAACGAGGATGGATGGCCACTGACTCATAAGGAGCTCGTCTTGCCTCTGGACGGTCTAGTTTTGTTCAAACTGAGTGTCTAACGTAACCTTCCTCTGACTGGAAACCAGTGTGGGAGACACGGTTTCTTGCACCCTAGCTCCCCATGTGATTTTATTCGGCTAAAGGAAACTTCTTGCAGTCAACAGATATATATATATATATATGTATATACATATATTTTTTTTCAACCACATTAATTTTCACTTCAATTTTATGTCATAACGGTCGAGAATGACGAGCAGTTCGATAGAAGTATATACGGAAGCTGTTAAGTGACCAAGCTATCGACTCGAACCCAGCTCAGACGTAACAAGTAAACAGTGACTTAGCCCATTGCGCTATCAAGATAAAATTTAAGCACAACTTTCTTATATTTGTATGGTCGAGTTATATATATACGAATTTTTGTGACCATTTAGTGTATGTATATATATATATAAATATATTTATATATATATATATATATATATATATATATATGTGTGTGTGTGTGTGTGTGTGTGTGTGTATTCACTTGGTCTTTGGTCTTTGGATCACGTGTTGGACTCGTGATCGACAGCTATTTCCCTCCTGGAAGAGAGCTCAGAGCTCGTAGGTCCGATCTATGGGTAATGCTATGACCTTACACACACACACACACCCAACTCCCCGCCCACGAGAGTCAGAGTAACGACCCGAAGCACAGCTGTACCAAAATAATTTCGGCCCTGGGCAGGATTCGAACCAAGCACTACGCGCACCACCATGCTAGTAGTTCATCG
>NC_134800.1:45221844-45229344 GCF_046742065.1 Oratosquilla oratoria
TTCTTCTTCTTCTTCTTCTTCTTCTTCTTCTTCTTCTTCTTCTTCTTCTTCTTCTTCTTCTTCTTCTTCTCCTCCTCCTCCTCCTCCTCCCGCCAGAGTAGACAACCTTGAAAGTCTTGCTCACTTGGGGCCTCACGAGACCTCGAGGGCGACCTTATGGCTTCCGAGAACTGTCCCCACCCCCACCCACAGAAGTTCTTTGGTCTGAAATGGTATTGAGCAACGCCCAAGAACCACGACCCAAGGTCAAGAACCCGAAGTTCAAGACCGAAGAAGAAACGGGACAGTTCTTCGAGTTCCCCTTAACTCTATCCCCCCACCAATCTCCTCCTCCTCATCTTCTTCGATCCCATAGGACCAAGCTAGTAGCCACATTCCAACTCCTTTACTATGACTACGTCGCCAATACCATATGTATTAGCTACAAAATAAATAAATCCATAGGTATATATATATATACAAATACATAAAGGAATAAATAAATTAATAAAGAAAAATAAATCAAATTTTAAAAAATGCAAATTTTGGGTTTCCCTCTCCAATCCATCATTAATAGATCCACAAATAAACAAAATAAATAAATAAAAAATATTAATGCAAATTCCGTCCCGTCGACACGTATTCGCTCTGGTCCATCAGCTTCGGGTTCTGTTGCATTCATGAGAGACGTCTCGGACAATAGTACCTGACCCACGCGTGCATTGCCGCGACAGCTGCTGCTGCTGTTGGCCCATAGTACGTCTCACTAAAGTTATGAGTGTCTCCAGGCTGTGTCGGGTTATTATGTCCGCAATTGTAAAGGTCGTTTCACTTAAAGGTACTACAGTGGCCGGCGCCCTGTCCCAAGCTGAGATGGGTTCATCTCCTTGCGTCGTACAATTACGATAGTCGTAAATATTACGAGGTCGTAATAGGCTCATCCACGTCGTATAATTACGACCTGCAGACGTTCTGTGCACCTCCGGGTAGTACTTATCATATTGGGAAAATATATCATTACGATGATGACCTAAAATTCTTAAGGTCTTAGAAGTGGGGGAGGAGGAGGAGCAAGAGGAGGAGGAGGAGGAGGAGGAGAAGAAGAAGAAGAAGAAGAAGAAGAAGAAGAAGAAGAAGAAGAAGAAGAAGAAGAAGAAGAAGAAGAAGAAGAAGAAGAAGAAGAAGAAGAAGAAGAAGAAGAAGAAGAAGAAGAAGAAGAAGAAGAAGAAGAAGAAGAAGAAGAAGAAGAAGAAGAAGAAGAAGAAGAAGAAGAAGAAGAAGAAGAAGAAGAAGAAGAAGAAGAAGAAGAAGAAGAAGAAGGAGGAGGAGGAGAAGAAGGAGGAGGAGGAGGAGCGAGCCATGGTACCGAACTTGGCCAACCCATTCTTGTTTTTGTTCTTCTTCGGCCTTTGCGAATAAAATCCTCGTTCAGGTCTTCCCGATCGAACTCGACAAACGCGTCACCGCAAGTGTCACCGCCGCAGCCGCAGCCCCCACGTGCACTTGCCGCCTTCCAGTTAGTCCCACACACCCGCCCATCCCCTCCCACGCCCGCCCGGCGCCCCGGGGAAGAGAACGTGAAAACGGCATTTCCGTAGTCGCCCACCCCAGATTATTATCACTGTTAATTATTATCATTACTATTAATTATAATTATTAATTATAATTATCATTATTTTTTTTCTTCAAAATATGCTCCCCAAAAGAAGTTAATATCAGCAAGAATAGAAGGAAGAGTGCTACCCTCTTACACAACAGGAAGACCTTTTTACATATTTTTCTGGTTGTCGTCAGGCTACTTAATTCATCTCTATTATTCCCCCTCCTCCATCCCCCAAGCCCCCTCGGCGGGGGGATTAAACCTGCTGGATCGCCTTCGTCAGGTTTCGCTCTCCCACGTCGCCTCCCAGGGCAGCTCTCTCCACATGCGGGTACCCTCCTGCCGCGGGGGTCCTACACCAGCACGAAAGACACCAATCTGGTGAAAATACCGGAAATTCAAAGGCGCCTTTGATCTACACCAGCGATTTACAAATGGTGCGGCTGAGTCAAAGTTTGTTATCATTTATTATCTCTCCTTTTCCAAGATATCAAATACCACGACATCTGCCCTGAAATACCCCGACTTCATCTGTCCTATGTCACTTAAGAACATCATAAAAATCTTACTTGAAATAACACCAGTTTGTTATTTTTCACCCGTTTCTCGGGTAAACAAGTAATACAGTGCTATCTTAATGAAAAAAAAAAAAAAATTCAATGTGAAATACAAGTCCTCCTGAGACAAGCCGACCGTGTTAGTACGATGACCTATAAATACAAAGCCTGGGGTCTGTTGGGGAGGGATTTGCAAATACATATATTTAGAAATACAGTATACGTGTGTATGTATGTGTATATATATATATATATGTGTGTGTGTGTGTGTGTGTGTGTGTGTGTGTGTGTGTGTGTGTGTGTGTGTGTGTGTGTGTGTGTGTGTGTGTGTGTGTGTGTGTGTGTGTGTGCGCGTGTGCGTGTCCTTCCTCTTCTTTCGGCTAGCTCAAGGTCTAAGTAAAGAGGTCTAATCGCTGGAGTAGTTCTGCGCAGCTTCTGACGTCATTTAGATGCGTCCATTTTCTCTTTGTGATACATTGAAGAAAACTGTGAAACGCCAAGGATGACAGGAACTATAATATTTTATATATTATATATATATATATTATATATCATATATATTATATATTCATATATATAGACAGGAACTATAATATTCTATATATATTATATATATATATTTTATATAATATTTGTCAGAATATAAATAATTGAGTGGAGCGGTGCGAGCGAAGGCGACGTCATTTTCGAACGACGGACCAACTTCAACTGACAGCTATAGGACCCGCTAACCCCACTTTGAACAGCCAAGTGACGTTCACGGGCTCGCTGCGCCAACTCCCTCGAAATTCGGTCGGAAGTGGTTAGACCTTATATTCTTAGATCTTGGGCTAGCTCAAGCGGGAAAAAAAAGGCCCGAAAAACATCTGCCAGGTGCCGCTGCCCAAGGGGCTTCATCTACTCCTGTGTGCACGGGAGACGGAAATAATAAGATTCTGCTCCCGCTGCACCTGAAGGACATAGATGACACGAGAACGGAAAGAAAGGAGTGGAGGGAGAGGGGGGGAAGAGACGGAACGTGGGGGGAGGGGGCGTGGGGGGAGAGAGGGGGCGTGGGGGGAGAGAGGGGCCGTGGGGGGAGAGAGGGGGCGTGGGGGAGAGAGGGGGCGTGGGGGGAGAGAGGGGCCGTGGGGGGGAAGAGAGGGGGTGGGGGAAGGAGGCTGGGGGATAGGGAGAGGTAGAGAGAGGCAAGGAATGAGAAAGGCAGTAGAGAAGGAGGGGCAGAGGGAAGAAAGGCAAGAGTGGAGGAGGAGGAATATGAGGAAGGGTAGGAAGCAGAAAGAAACGAGGACGAAATAGCCGAAGTATATTAGGAAAGTAGTTCGCCGTGACACTTCCACTCCATTACCCTGAAGGAACTGCCTAGTGTAGGCCTTATGGTCTCCTGCAGTCTCCTTCTTTCTTATGTTCTTTTATACCAGAGTGCCCCTTCCTCTTCGTGGCCCTCACTCGCCAGCAGAGGAGGGAGGGGGGAGCCACAGTTTCTAGACGGGGGGAGGGGGGGAGGGGAGAGGGGGGCATAGAAAGAGATAAATAAAAGGTAGCACGCAGACCAACCAATGTAATAATAATAATAATAATGTGTATACATTGTGACGAATGTGGATAGGAGGTAAGGGAACACGGGCTGAGGGAAATACTTTTATTCCTGACTAGTTTCGCCTGAGTGGCTTCTTCAGAGGAACATAGTTTGAAGTCAAGTTGGTCAATATATATGGCAAAAGAAGGAACGTGGCAAAGTGTCAGGTTGGTCCCCCACTCGACCTCATCTGTCGGTGTGGCGGACTGTCACAGCGGGTGGACCAAGTATCCTCCTGTTGTTCGCGTGGCTGAAACGTCCGTCTGGATCAGGGGCTCTGTGTTTATTATTCATTACGACAAAGTGTGCTCCTGCTTTAGCCCATATTAAATCCCCAGTCCTCTTATTGATGTTATCATGGATGTTGATAAAAACGGACTCCATCGCCTTTCTTTCCTGCCGTGTAATGTTATCCATGAGAATTTTTGCCTGGTCCCATTTTGGTAGATGGCCTCTTTCGTCGACATGGTTAACTAATGCACTACTAACCCTGTGGTGCCTTACATCTGCTCGGTGTTCTTTCAATCTGGTGTCTAAGCCTCTGCCGGTTTCACCGATGTATTTTCTGTCACATCCACCACACGGGATTTCGTAAACTACGCTGTTTGTATTTGTGGTTGGGTCTTTTTTCTTGATTAAAAGGTCCTTTACTTTCGTACCTGTGGAAGTCGCAAGATGAATGTTGGAGGACGATAAGATTTTGTCTAGGTCTCTCGTTAGATTGGAATTTGGGACCACCCAATATTTAGCGTTGGACTTTTCTCTTTTGGGTGGTCCCAAATTCCAATCTAACGAGAGACCTAGACAAAATCTTATCGTCCTCCAACATTCATCTTGCGACTTCCACAGGTACGAAAGTAAAGGACCTTTTAATCAAGAAAAAAGACCCAACCACAAATACAAACAGCGTAGTTTACGAAATCCCGTGTGGTGGATGTGACAGAAAATACATCGGTGAAACCGGCAGAGGCTTAGACACCAGATTGAAAGAACACCGAGCAGATGTAAGGCACCACAGGGTTAGTAGTGCATTAGTTAACCATGTCGACGAAAGAGGCCATCTACCAAAATGGGACCAGGCAAAAATTCTCATGGATAACATTACACGGCAGGAAAGAAAGGCGATGGAGTCCGTTTTTATCAACATCCATGATAACATCAATAAGAGGACTGGGGATTTAATATGGGCTAAAGCAGCAGCACACTTTGTCGTAATGAATAATAAACACAGAGCCCCTGATCCAGATGGACGTTTCAGCCACGCGAACAACAGGAGGATACTTGGTCCACCCGCTGTGACAGTCCGCCACACCGACAGATGAGGTCGAGTGGGGGACCAACCTGACACTTTGCCACGTTCCTTCTTTTGCCATATATATTGACCAACTTGACTTCAAACTATGTTCCTCTGAAGAAGCCACTCAGGCGAAACTAGTCAGGAATAAAAGTATTTCCCTCAGCCCGTGTTCCCTTACCTCCTATCCACAATAATAATAATAATAAGTAATAATAATAATAATAATAAATAAAAAAGGGGAGAAGACAAAACCAAAATGGGGAAGTGTGTGTTGTCAGTTTCGCATAAAATGTGTCAGGGTATATGAAAGGTGGATGAACAAGGATATACTGGCAGTGTACGACCACGTGGAAAGAGAACATGGGAAAGGATGACAAAGTTTACGATCTAAAACCAGATGAAAATAAGAAGAGAGCAAGTTTAAACCAAGGAGGAGAGAGAGAGAGAGAGAGAGAGAGAGAGAGAGAGAGAGAGAGAGAGAGAGAGAGAGAGAGAGAGAGAGAGAGAGAGAGAGAGAGTGGGAGGATAGAGAAAAGAGGATATAGAAGAGAGGAGAGAGATAGAGAGAGAAGAATAGAGATAGAGGGGAGAGAGTGAGAGGATAGAGGAGATAGAAGAGAGAGAACGAAAGAGAGAGAGAAAGAGATAGAGAGGAAAGATGGAGAATGAGGAGATACAGGGGAGAGGGAGAGAGAGAGAAGATAGAGGTGAAAGAGGAGAGAGAGGGTAGGAGAGATAGAAGAGAGAGAGATATAGAGATAAAAGATGGAGAAAGAGGAGATATAGGGGAGAGAGAGGGAAGATACAGGTGAGAGAGGAGAGACAGGATAGGAGAGAGATAGAGAGAAGGGAAAGAAAAACGCAAAGTCATATTATAGTATAATCAAATGCAATGCATATACATGCATGCACATGCATTTTACACATAAAACGTGTAAACACACAGACACATAATCTAATAAAAACACACTGAGCTTCAGTGCACACATTCGTATACAATTACAAGAAAAACATACACATGTACACATATGCACACACGCAAACCTCAAGATTATTACATATATTGTAATCATCCTATACGACGATCAAACAAATTCCAATCATAACGGGCCTAAGAAATAGATTAGTTTCGAGAATGAGGCCCTGGAAATATCTAATCTCGAAGGTCCAGTTAGGTTCCTTAATAATTGTCTACCAGAGGTTTAGTACTCGCAGATTATATGTAACAGTACAGGTAAAAATAAAAAAATAATAAAAAAAAATAAAAGAGAGAGAGAGGTGACCGGAGCACCACAGCCTCATGGCGGCTGGCAACGATCCTGGAGGCGTTCCACAAGTCTCTCCAGAGGGAAACCTTGCTGGCCCAAGTGGACAGCCCTGAGGAAACCGTTCTGCCTACCTACCGCCACACGATTTTACTCAGCCGAGAGAAGATCCCCAAATTCCAAATATGAGTAAAATCAACATGACCATTACATCATGTATTCTCTTGGTGCACTTAATTTCTGTAATTTCCTGGCTTTGGGCTATGTTTTTTTAGGGGAACACACACACACACACACACACACACACACACACACACATATATATATATATATACATATATATATATATATACATATATCTTGATGAAGCATTCGGTTAAGTCACTACAACACTTGTCACGTGCTAGACCGGGTTCGAGCCCTAGGCCGTACCACGTTTCAATTTGTGCATGTTGGCTTCCACGAATTTCCCGATGTTGATGGCTTAGAATTAAAGTGTATTGTGGTTAATAAAAATGTATCTCTGTTCACTGGGACCCATTTAGTGTTGTATATATATATATATATATATATATATATATATATATATATATATATATATATATACACATATATATATGACTCATGGCGCAGTGGCAGAGTTCCTGACTGCCACTACGGCGGTCCGGGTTCGAATCCCGCCTAGGGCTGAAATAATTTCAGTTGTGGTTGAAAAATGTATATCTGTTCACACACACACACACACACACACACACATCTATCGTGAGGCACGACCTCCAAAGGATCTTCTTGCACTCCCCGTATCCTTGTACAGGAGTTCCCATTGCCCGACCAAGCGGAAAATTATCTCGCTGTTTTCTGCACCTCTATATACTACACCAAAGGGCAACCCCCCGTAAATCTAATGCGCGAGCGCATGTGTGCGGAGTTTAGTCCGCAAAACGCACGTGCTTATGAATTTACATAAATACACACATGTACTTGCGTTTGCAATAACTCTTGCGTCACAAAGCATGGATTTAACTATTATTTGTAAATAATTCTATCTTAAAATCTTATAAAAAGAATTATTAAAACAATGACATTCAACTTTGTACGTAGTGATTATTTTCAAAACACCGCGAGATCTGTAGAAGAAAAATGTAAACAAACACATAAAAACACTAATGTGATTCTGTACGTTTCCGTCACAATCGTCGCCAACTCCTTTGGCTGGGTGGTGA
>NC_134800.1:45241844-45249344 GCF_046742065.1 Oratosquilla oratoria
TCCGAATAAAGGGGGGGGGAGGGAAGGGTCACGATCCCGTACAATTGCTCTCAAAAGTTTAGACGCACCCTCTGGTTTCTCCAACGCACATCCTATTGCCATGAACGCGATAGATTTAGTCTATCCAAAATATGAGTTATGATGTAATCACGGCATAGAAAGATTCATCACATACTCGGCACGCGGTGATAGAAAAAAAAAAGTGGACGAATAGCTTGGGTAAAGAAGGGTGACGTTCATTTGTCACCATCCGTCGTGGAAGGTCGAGGGTGAGGTCTAGGGTGAGGTCGAGGGTGAGGCCGAGGATGAGGTTGAGGGTGAGGATGAGGGCGAGGTCGAGGGCAAGAGTGAGGGCGAGGTCGAGGATGAGAGCGAATGTAAATTAAGACACCGCTCTTTGGCCATAGCCTCCTCAACCAGATAACAGGAAATGCCTCACACATCTAATGTGGACGAGAAGCGGACCTTTGTGAAGAAGTACGAGAGACAAAGGTCGTGTTGCGCGGCCTTTGTTGACATGCGTGGGGAAGGAGAGAAAATGGATCAGAGCAGCGAAAGACGAGGGCCAAATAACAAGTTCTTGGTTCTCGCCCCCCCCAAAAAAAAAAAATAATAATAATATAAAGGACGAGATGACGGCATCGTTGCCATGACAACTGTGGCTGGACAAAAGAAGTCCCAGTTTCATTTCTATGGAACTTTTTTTTTTTTTTTTCTAACGAACCCCGGGTATGGCTTCGCCTTTAACGGCCTTCGGCAGATAGGGGCTTAGCGTGACGCGCGTTCGCACACCATCATCAACACCCTAGGAACATTTTCAGATTTCGATAATTTCTACAAATTATTCTATCTTTTTATATATGATTTACGGCGAATGACTTTGTTATCTTTTTTTATCGAACCCGCAGTCCGTGACCTCGTTTTTTCGACTGGACTCGGTTGACCCAAAACTGGGTCATCAAGCAACATCAGTTGTTTCGATGGCAGAGCCACGTCAAGACCACCGAGGGCTTTGGTTCCATGCTGAGCTGGAATCCGCGCGCATGAAGCTTCTGCCAAGAAAGAATGCAAGGACACACTGGAGACGCGACAGATGTTGAGAAAGCAGTTGCCGTTGCTGCTGCTCCTATGGACTGCTGTTGTTCACCTGCGCTTCTGTCCTTGTGGGCATGAACAAGAGTGGACGATTCGAATCCCGCCCTCGGTACCTCTTCGATGTACACCGGGAGGAGGAAAGCGAGGAAGAGACGAATGAAGACAAGGGAAGACAAGGATCGGGAAAAGGAAAGTGGGGGAAGAGGTGTGGAAAAGACGAGGAAGGGAAAGGAATAGAAGGGAAAGGAAGGAAAGGGAAGACGGAGTCTACGCCACGAGGCGCTGATTAGCTGGGAATTGGAGAGGATAAGAAGTTATTTGTCTTGACCAAAATGAATGAAACGGATTAGACTCCAAACCAATACGTTTAAGTGTGCGGACGAGGTCGATTTCCTTCTTGGTTACGGTAACTAACTTAGCGTTGCCTTAGTTAATCATTTTTTATACGATTATAAAAAATTCCCCCGGCGAAATGTGAGTAGCAATGTTTCTTCAACGTAACTACGAAAAAAATAATCCGTCGTTTCTTAAAAATACCTACGCAAAAAAACATATTTCTTGTTCTAGAGGCAAACAGATGATTCTATTGATATCGGGGGCTGCCAGTCTAGATATCTATGATTCCCTTCAACCAGTTCATTCTAGATTTGTCAACTCGTTCTAGATTTCTCCCCTATCACCTGGACATTATCTAGAAAAGTTATCACAGGAATGCTCTGCACCAGGGCCCCACAGCCCCTAGACATCAGGATCAGTATCGACGTCCTGAATTTCATCCTGAAGGTACATTGAACCTTCGAGTGTTTTTCGTGTCTGTCGTCAGGCGATTTTATTCAGTCCCCGACCCAACACATACAATGGCGTCAGCAAAGAATAAAAAATATTAAGTACGTCATCGTATATGCTGGCTACTTTGTGTGTGTGTGTGTGTGTGTGTGTGTGTGTGTGTGTGTGTGTGTGTGTGTGTGTGTGTGTGTGTATGTTTTTTCACCATGGTCACCATGTTCTTGGATCACGTATTGGACTCGTGATCGACAACTATTTCTCTCCCGGGAGACAGCTCAGATCTCATATATGAGTGTGTGTGTGTGTGTGTGTGTGTGTGTGTGTGTGTGTGTGTGTGTGTGTGTGTGTGTGTGTGTGTGTGTGTGTGTGTGTGTGTGTGTGGCGAGCTAAGGGCCAAAAGACGCCTCACCCAATCTCGAGGTGGGGGGGTAAGGAGGAGGAGGAGTAAGGAGGAGTAAGGAGGAGTAAGGAGGAGGAGGAAAGAGGTGAATGATAAGCTTATTTGAAAGACTCGCCATTATTGACATAATCGACATAAATTTCCAGGGAATGGATTTACGTCCCCAAGACTCCATTACAAAAGAAAAATAAATAAACAAATAAATAAAAATAAATGAATAAATAAATGTAATAATAATAAATGTATGGATAAATAAATTAACAAATGAAAATATTAAAATCTAATTTCTGCTTTCTTCTAGATTAAGTTGTGACGGTACGGCTTAATATATTCAAAAACCATCTCGATTAACCAACAAAAATAGCTTGCCCAATTTAACCACCTTCCGTTTGGATTTAACTCTTCCTCTTGACTCCCTAACTTTCGCCAGGGAATTCCATTCATCTCAAGGTGAAACCCCTCCTACACTTGTACAATGTGTGTGCGTGTAGAGTAAATATATACATCTGTATATATCTATGTATCTATCTACATTTAAACAATGCGTGTTTGCGTGTGTCTATGCGTATAAAATGTAAGGTGTGTGTGTGTGTCTGTGTGTGTGTGTGTGTGTGTGTGTGTGTGTGTGTGTGTGTGTGTGTGTGTGTGTGTGTGTGTGTGTGTGTGTGTGTGTGTGTGTGTGTGTGTGTGTGTGTGTGTGTGTGTGTGTGTGTGTGTGTGTCTGTGTGCGCGTGCGTCTGTGTTTGTAACGTGTGTGTGTATGAGCGCGCGTGCGTGTATGTGTATGTGCGCGCGCGCGTCTATGTGTTTGTGTGAGGTGTGTGTGTGAGCGCGCGGGTGTGTGTATGTGTGTGAGCGCAAGGGGGTGTGTATGTGTGTGAGCGCGTGTTTGCGTGCGTGCGTGTGTGCATGTGTGAATGTGCGTGCGTGTGTGTGTGTGTGTGTGTGTGTGAATGCGCGCCCGTGTGTGTGTGTGTGAACGCGTTTGCGTGTGTGTGTGAATTCGTGTGCGTGTGTGTGTATACGTGTGCATGTATGTGCGCGCGTTCGCGTGCATACCCGTATGCGTGTGTATATGCAGACGTACAGTTCCACGGACTAAGAGCGTATGTATGCCCCACCCCTTCTGACATGCGTGTGCATACATGCGGCTTCTGGACTGCCCTTCCGCACCTACATGTGTCTTTTCGACACCTCTCGTGGTCCAAAAAAAGAGCAACATCTCATTAAGGGCATTTTTTCTCAGAGGCCCTGACACCGGCTTACGAATTTGAGAGAGAAAAAAAACTCTGATTAGAGGCTAACGAGATCATAAGATTTCCCAGTCTAGTTTGTCACCACGAACAGGAGGTCTCGTCAGAAAACGGAACGTCACTCTTTCGGTCTCGTTAGAAAACGGAACGTCATTCTCTCGAAAGATCCTGCTCATGCAACTGACGTGAGCTGTACACGCTTAACTCCTTAACCTTAAAATGGGGCACATTTTTTTTCTAAATTAGATTAAAAGGATCGGGGATTCTAAAGCATGACGTTCAACTGACCCAACATGACCTAGAGGCTGCTCGTGTCAAGCCGATTCCATGACAAGACATTTGTAAGCGACAGTACATATGATCTGTAGCTGCGTGTGCGTGCGTGCGTGTGTGTGTGTGTGTGTGTGTGTGTGTGTGTGTGTGTGTGTGTGTGTGAGTGTGTGTGTGTGTGTGAGTGTGTGTGTGTGTATTCACCATGGTCTTTGGAGCACGTGTTGGACTCGTGATCGACAGCTATTTCCCTCCCAGAAGAGAGCTCAGAGCTCGTATGACCGATCTATGGGTAATGCTGTGACCTTACACGCACACACACACCCAACTCCCCGCCCACGAGAGTTGGAGTAACGACTCGAAGCGCAGCGATACTGAAAGTATTTCAGCCCTGGGCAGGATTCGAACTCGGACCGCCGTAGTGACAGTCGAAGCCTCTACCAACCGCGCCACCGAGTGTGTGTGTGTGTGTGTATTCATTCACTTGGTCTTTGGATCACGTGTTGGACTCGTGATCGACAGCTATTTCCCTCCTGGAAGAGAGCTCAGAGCTCGTGTGTGTGTGTGTGTGTGTGTGTGTGTGTGTGTGTGTGTGTGTGTGTGTGTGTACGCAAATGTCCAGTTATCAGTCTGGCTTGCGCGTGTGTACGTGTACGTTTTTGTGTGGTTTGTGTATCTTCGTGCGTGTTTGTGTGCGCGCGCGCGCGCGTGCGTGTTTTCCCCGGAACATGAGCAAACACGGCGTCGTCCGTAAAACATGAGCCTTAATGGCTGCAATCAGGATGAATGGAGTCGAGTATTTTCGTAACGACGGACATGATCAAATAAAGGAAAATCGTCTACGTGACCTTACGCCCATGACCTGTGTCTATATATATATATATATATATATATATATATATAATACATATATATATATAATACATACATATACACATGCATACATACATACATATATGAAGTTAATCGCAAGTAACAGCGAATATCAATCAAATAATATAGACAGTCGCCCCGGGATTTAGCAATGAGCGAGACCTCGGGGCGACTGTCGGAATTTTGATACATACATACATGTATACATGTTTTATATATTATATTATATATATATATATATATATATATATATATATATATGTGTATACAGATATACAAATATATTATATATATATATATATATATATATATATATATATATGTGTATACATATTTACATATATATATATATACATTACATATATATATACATTACATATATATATACATTACATATATATAATTACATTATATATATATACATTACATATATATATATATATATATATATATATATATATATATGCATACGTACATTCATATACTGCATATACATACCTCTGCATTCATGTCTATATTTACGTACTTGTTTACATGCGCAATAGTATACACGTACAAATATGTATTTTTGTAGTTGTGCAGCTATAAATTTATGGAATATTAGGTGCCATCTTTTCTTAATCTGAGAAATGGGTTTCCAAGTTTATTTTTTGTACAAAACAACAAACGTGTTTAGGATTTGAGAAAATAATAAAAATAATAATAATAATAATAATAATAATAATAATAATGATAATACAGATTATAATAATGATAATGACAATGATTATAATAATAATAATAATAATGATAATGACAATGATTATAATAATAATAATAATAATAATTACAACAATGATTATAAAAACTGACAATAATTAATAATAATAATGACAATAATCAAAATTATAACAAAAATAATGATAACACTAATAAACACCCGAATCACTAAATCGAGACAAAGAGATGGATATGGAAGAGAGTGCTACACAAAAGAGAGAGAGCGAGAGAGAGAGAGAGAGAGAGAGAGAGAGAGAGAGAGAGAGAGAGATAGACAAACGAGGAGCCTGCAGCAGACAAGGCTGAGATGTAGGACAAATCACACCAGTCCAGCCAATTATTGGGGGAAATGACGAAAGATCACTGATCCTTGCCGAGGGAGAGTGTAGGGAGGGAACGGGGGGTGGGGGGTGTGGTAGCTATTCCACCAAACCCGGATCCAAGGTCATCCCAAGGACACGTTTCCACGGTATCGATGCATTTATAAACAGAAAAAAACTGTATATTTTATAAATATATATATATATATATATATATATATATATATATATATATGTGTGTGTGTGTGTGTGTGTGTGTGTGTGTGTGTGTGTGTGTGTATATGTATATATAATGTGTATATTATAGGTATATATATATATATATATATATATATATGTATACCATATAAAAATAAAAATAGGACAGATACAAAAAATATAGAATAAAATAAAATAAATAAATAAAAAAACAATACTAGATTTAAATATTTGAATAAAAAACAAAATATATAAAAACAAAATTAACAAGAATATACAAATAATATAAAACGAAACAACTCAGAAATTAAAAAAATAAATAAAATAATAATAATAATAATAATAATAATAATAATAATAGCGGTTAAAATTCGTTAGAACTGGACATGGAATTCCTGAACCGTTAAATTTAAAATCGAATGCAATCAGTCTCGACCATTTGCGCACGACAACAGACAAGCCAACAGCACAAATCGATTCTACTTCCTCAGTGTCGGACTCGAATCAGAAAACTCAAAATAAGATATTCTTTTCCCAACGCCAAAGAAGAATTTTTTTTTGGGGGGGGAGGGGAAGGGGAAGGGAGTGGTGGGGGAGGGGGCTGCTGCTTCAGAATGCAATTTCAAAAATCTATAATCTTAATATTTTAGCATGAAGACGATCTGTGAATCCGTTGTTTCCATTTTCAAAGATCTTGAAGTCAGACTTTGTTGTATTTTTTTCTAATAATAATTCTTCTTCTTCTCAAGAGAGAGATGTCTTTAAGTCATGGAGTGAAAGGCGACATCAATATTTCAGTGAGGAAAGAGAAAAAGACAAAAAAGAAGACGACGACGACGACGACGTAAAAGAAAATGAATATGAAAGACAGTGAGAGAAAGAAAGAGAGACAGATAGAGAGAGGGAGAGAGAGAGAGAGAAAGAGGAGAGAGAGAGGAGGAGAGTGGAAGAGAATAGAGAGAGAGGAGGAAAGAGAGAGAGAGGGAGGGAGGGAGAGTGAGAGAGGAGGTGAGGGAAGGAGTGAGGGGGCAGAGGGAGAGAGATGGAAACAAAGATGTATTTATATATAAGGAGAGAGGGAGGGAGGGAGGGAGAGAGGGAGGGAGGGAGAGAAGGAGGGAGGGAGAGAGAGAGAGAGAGAGAGAGAGAGAGAGAGAGAGAGAGAGAGAGAGAGAGAGAGAGAGAGAGAGAGAGAGAGAGAGAGAGAGAGAAAGAGGGAGGGGGGGGGGCGCTCCAATTCCCGAGCTGGACACAGTCATGGTCAACCTTAGTTGAGCTCCACCACGTCTGCTGTCACGGCGGACTTTATTCTTGTACCACCAGGAAGTCACCGTGAGACTTCTCTCACCCTCTCTATCTCTATCTCTCTCTCTCTTATTCAACAATTCGCTCTTCCACAGACACAAAAAGGAGGAGGAAACTGTCAATCGCATTAACACACGCCATCATGCTTTTTATGGCACTTTCCGGAACGGTCCTCCGTAGGTGGATGTGAATGTGTGTGTGTGTGTGTGTGTGTGTGTGTGTGTGTGTGTGTGTGTGTATT
>NC_134800.1:45254344-45304344 GCF_046742065.1 Oratosquilla oratoria
AGGAGCTAGAGAAGCTGGAGAAATAGGATAAAAGGAATGATGAAACACAAGAGCAACGGGGATTAGTACTGGGTGGATATTAAACAGACCACTTGATTTTATATATATATATATATATATATATATATATATATATATATATATATACATATATATATATATGAGAGATTGAGAGATTAAATGAAAGAGACACCAGAGAAAAAGGTGCAAGTCGTCCAACCACACGTGTTAGACTCGTGATCGAGAGCTATTACCCTACCGGAAGAGAGCCCAGAGCTCATATATGCCCGATCTATGGGTAATTCTGTGACCTTATACTCACACACACACCTCCAACTCCCCGCCCACGGGAGTTGGAGGGGCAACCCGCAGCGCAGCGATACTGAAATTATTTCAGCCCTGGATGGGATTCGCACCCGGACCGCCGTAGTGGCAGCCGGGGACTCTAGCAACTGCGCCACGAGTTGTGTGTGTGTGTGTGTGTGTGTGTGTGTGTGTGTGTGTGTGTGTGTGTGTGTGTATTCACTTGGTCTTTGGATCACGTGTTGGACTCGTGATCGACAGCTATTTCCCTCCTGGAAGAGAGCTCAGAGCTCGTAGGTCCGATCTATGGGTAATGCTATGACCTTGCACACACCCCCCCCCCAACTCCCCGCCCACGAGAGTTGGAGTAACACCCCTCAGCGCTGCGATACTGATATTATTTCAGCCCCGGGCGAGGGTCGAACCCGGACCTCCGTAGTGGCAGGCCAGGGGGTGGGTGTGTGTGTGTGTGTGTGTGTGTGTGTGTGTGTGTGTGTGTGTGTGTGTGTGTGTGTGTGTGTGTGTGTGTGTGTGTGTGTGTGTGTGTGTGTGTGTGTGTGTGTGTGTGTGTGTGTGTGTGTGTGTGTGTGTGTGTGTGTGTGTGTGTGTGTGTGTGTGTGTGTGTGTGTGTGTGTGTGTGTGTGTGTGTGTGTGTGTGTGTGTGTGTGTGTGTGTGTGTGTGTTATTCGGAAAAGGGGACAAATACGTCAAGGGTAAAGACAACACTCCCGATGATGCATCATCGTGACACGCGTTTGTGACGTCAGCGACGTAGCACGAGTGGAAATAACGCCCGTGACGCGCAGATTGGGGAGGGGGGGTTCGCCCTCGCCCCACCCCCAGCCCATCCATCCATCCATCCAGGGAGGGCACGTGGAAAAGATTCAGAGATTTATGAAACTAAAAAGAAAGAAAGAAAAAACAAGAGTATAAATATTATTCGTCCTACATTGGGCGGCTTCGTGCGCTGCTTTAGACGACCAAGGGAGGGGAAGGGAGGGGAGGGGAGGGGGAGGGGAGAGGGGGCTCAGGAGAAAGAAGAGGAGAAAGGAATGAGGGAGGGAGGGAGGGTGTGGATGGGAAAGAAAGATGGCAACCACAGATGAGGCATTAAAGACGGATGAGGAGCATCAAGGAGGGTGGAGAGGATAGAAGGAAGAGGAGGAAGATGAGGGATGAGAAAGAAGGAGGAGGAGGAGGAAGAGGAGGAGGAGGAGGAGGGGGAGGTGGAAGAGAAGGACTGAGGAATGAGGAAGTGGAAAGGACTGTGGAGGGAGGAAGGAGGGACGAGCAAGAGGAAGGGGAGGACTAAAGAAGAAGGTGGAAGGAGGAGGAGGAAAGAGGAGGAGGAGGAAGAGAAGAAAAAGGAAGAGAAAAAGAGGAGGACTGAGGAATGAGGAGGATTGAGGTATGAGGAATGAGGACGAGGAGGAAGAGGACAGAGGAGGAGGAAGAGGACAGAGGAGGAGTAGGAGTAGGAGGAGGAGGAGGAGGATAGACCTTTGTTTAAGAGTAGATGAAAGATTACTCCGGGATGGGAAGGTGTGGGGGAGTATTGGGACTTCGTCATGAAAGCCCCACCCCTTCAACCCGTTCCTTGCGCACTTGGGCCGTTATTCTACTCTACCTAACCTCAGACGATTCCATGTAACTCAAAGTGAACCCTACGAACGAATGGCTTGATAGTGAACACAGACTGCCAAAATCATGGTGAGAGAGAGATAGAGAAAGAGAGAGGGAGGGGGGGGTAGATGGGAGGGGAGGAGGGAGGGAGAGAGAGAGAGAAAGAGGGGTAGGTGGGAGAGAGAGGGAGGGAGGGGGAGGGAAGAGAGAGAGAGAGAGAGAGAGAGAGAGAGAGAGAGAGAGAGAGAGAGAGAGAGAGAGAGAGAGAGAGAGAGAGAGAGAGAGAGAGGGACAGAGTGTAAATCCCCCCCCCTGCCATGACGTACTTTATACATTTCCTTCTGGCTACCGCAGGACGATTTTATTCGCCTAAAAATATCTGAATTTCGATTAACCATTTGCTAGCCTTGTGTGTGTGTCTGTGTGTGTGTGTGTGTGTGTGTGTGTGTGTGTGTGTGTGTGTGTGTGTGTGTGTGTGTGTGTGTGTGTGTGTGTGTGTGTGTGTGTCTGTGTGCGCGCGCGTACGTGTATGTGTGTATGTACGTGTGTGCGCGCGCGTTTTAAGATTTACCATTTTTTTCTAACAATATTATTAAAATGAAAATAAAACTCCAGAGTCGATAAAACATCATCGACATAATAGACTGATTACTTATCTGTGATTCCCAGGGGGAATACTGGGGTGTGTGTAGGGGGGGGCTATTTGGTAAGAATTTAGAGCGAGGGGAGACAACCCCCCTCTTCCCAAATTTCTAAACCAGAAGTGAAGGACGACAGTACCCCCCCTTCCTCCCTCTCCCCCAGTTTCGCCCCCAAGTCCTGAGAGACCCGTCAGAGCTCGCGTTCTCCCCCCCCCAGTTCGACCGAAGAACCCTTCAGAACGAAAAAGGAACCTCCCCCTTGAACGGAGGCTGCCGAGGAGGAGGAGGAGGAGTCAGGCGAGCAGAAACTCTCGAGGAGAACACCGACAATTGTTCTCCTCCGCACGTGAGGGTCAAAGGGACCTCAAACAGGTGAAGGTGCACCTCGAGTGAAGGACGACCTTTCCCCAGACCCCTTCTCCTTACACATTGGACAGTGAAATTTAATCAAACATGCCCTTGGTTCAACTTGCTGGTGGCAGGGTTCGAACCGCTATCACCTCGACCTACGCCGCAAGTAACGACGCTCTAACCCGCTATATGTATATATTTCATATCTATACATTTGGCGTCTTTTTAGTCCGTCCCGTCCCCGTTGACGAATGTGTACTTTCAGCCTCGAGAGTCCAATGCAGGACCGCCTTCCTATCCTTTTGAGGACGACACAGTCTTTCATCACAGAAACGCTTCTCTGCATGCGACTCTCGACGGGAATGATAGGTGGTCATGAACATGGCAATGCCTGGTGTAGGCCTTATGGTCTCTTGCAGCCTCCTTCCTTCTTATGTTCTTATGTAAAGTTACGAATTTGAAACTCCGTAACTTGAATCCCTGCAAAAGGACTTCAAATACAGGACGATTCTATTCAGCTTTGAGGAGAACCCTTGGGCGTCAGGGATGGCTGGGTGTGTGTGTGGGAGTCTGACAACTGTCAGCGTACAAGCTTCCCACGCCCACAGGTACGTCACTCGTGCAGCAGCCCCCCCCTCCGCCCCCACGCCCGGAAATCCGCGTACTAAGAGGAGGAGGATGAGACAGGAGAGGTGGGGAGGAGGGAAGGAGGCAGGAGAGGAGAGGAGGAGGGAAGGAGAGGAAGGAAGGAGAACTAAGGAGGTCATGCGAATGGAAAGAGTTGAGGCAAAGGAGAGCAGAGGGGAGGAGAAGGGGAAGAGGGGAGGAGAAGGGGAAGAGGGGAGGAGAAGGGGAAGAGGGGAGGAGAAGAGGAAGAGGGGGAGGCTGTTGAGGGAGTAGGGAAGGAAGAGGCTGAGAAAGATTGGAAGGGGTGGGAGGGGAGAAGGAGGAGGCAACAAGCCTTCCCCCCTCCCCTCCCCGTCCCTCCTTCTCTGCCCTTCCCGGCCCCTGCCCGGGTTCGTACGGCGCTATAGTGTCCGGTCACGCGCCGCCCTTTCGAGACCACGCCGCGGTAAACTCGCCGCGTGTTTATCCACTCGCTGCCATTGCACTCGGGGTCCCCCTCCCTCCCTCCCTCCACCTTCTCCCACCTTCCTTTATTTCCTTCTTTCCAGACGCAACTCTCGTTCTCTTCCTCTCTCCTGGCCGGGCGAGACGAGGAAGCTATGGAAATCGATGACACAAGACAGGGAACCGACACTCCCTGTTCGCCAATTAAATTCAGTCTACGGAGGATAGGCAACGTAGATCCTGGTTAAAGGGATTTCTGAAAAGAGAGAGAGAGAGAGAGAGAGAGAGAGAGAGAGAGAGAGAGAGAGAGAGAGAGAGAGAGAGAGAGAGAGAGAGAGAGAGAGAGAGAGAGAGAGAGAGAGAGATTTTTTTGGGGGAGGGAAAGTCAGGGAGAACGACAACAACATAGGACCCCCCCTTCCCCCCTTTTTCTCCTTCGTCATTATCTTCAAAGAGGTCAAGGCTGCCTACGTCATGACCGCGGGGACCTGATACTACATGACGTAGCTCCGGAGGCAGTTCCTTTAGTACTCGACCTGCTTCTCATGTTTGTGTATTCCGGTTTCCGAACTTCACAAGATCAATTCCACTTTGAAGAGTAACACCAACCACCCACATTTACTATTACTACTGACTTTGGGTTGGTTGACCCCTTTGGCACATTGTAATAAGACCACAGAACATTTAGAATGAAGGAGAGTCCAAGAGACCATAAGGCCTACACTAGGCAGTTCCATGTCCCTTACCACCTGTCCTCCCCATCCATAAACTTATCTAATCTCTTAAAACAACCGATAATTTCAGCGCTCACTATATGATTACCAAGTCTATTCCATTCGTTGACCACTCTATTGGCAAACCAGTTCTTGCAAAAAAAAAAAAAAAAAAAAAAATCTAAATACATTACTTCCAGTCCTGCCCTGTTGCCTTAATATGATGACCTTGCCCCCACTCACCCCTGAAATGGAAAATTTTTGCCCGACAGAACACTGCGGAAAGCGGGGCGATGTTCGAAAGCTGGGAAGAAAGGAAACCAGAGCAGCCACCAAGAACTGACAGGTAAATCCTCTGCTTCTCGACTAGATGAAGAGAGAGAAAGAAAAATAAAGAGAAAAAGAGAGAGAGAATGACACATGAAACAAAATTTTCAGACGGCGTCAAACTGGAACCTCAACAAACCTCATATCAATTCTCACATGCCAAGTTGAAACAAAGCGTGTATGTGTGCGTATGTGTCCGTGTGCGCGCGCGCGCGTGTGTGTGTGTATGTGTGTGTGCACACACACATATACGAGCTCTGAGCTCTCTTCCGGGAGGGAAATAGCTGTCGATCACGAGTCCAACACGTGATCCAAGACCATGGTGGGTCACACACACATATACACGCTTTGTTTCGACACATACACACACACATCACAACTAACAACTGACACCACAGTCGAAAAAAAGAGTTGAATACACGATTCTATATATTTCGAGTGCAAACTGCAGTCCCCTTCACAAGCAGCTCTCTTTTTTTCCGACTGTGGTGTTAATTGACTTGCAAATGTGTTACATTTCTCGTCAGTGATATATATATATATATATATATATACATATATATATATATATATATGTGTGTGTGTGTGTGTGTGTGTGTGCGCGTGCGTGTATGTGTTTGTATATATGTATGTATACTTTTATATATATATATACATATATATACATATATATATACATATAATATATATACACACTCATATATAAACATACATTATATATATATAAATATACACACATATATATACATACATTGTATAATATATATATATATTTATAATATATATATATATATATATATATATCTACATATATATAATACATATACAGGTAGTTCTCGTTTTGTGCGTGTGTTCTGTTTGTGCGAATTCGCTAAGATGCGACATTAAAAATATTATAATTAATTAAAATTGTGCGATCTGTTCGCTAAGATGCGATTTGCCCCAACCGCATTTCAAACAGTGCGCCAGATACGTAGTTCCGCTGCCTGCCGACAGGCGGCCGCTCCCGCTCCCAGTTCAATGTTTACAGCCCTCTCGTGTGTTTGCAGTCACAGCCAGTCCAGCCAGTTTACTCATTCGTCAAAATGGCCCCAAAACGTCCTTCATCTTCTCTTGGAACCAGCAGCGGCCCTCCAGCTAAGAAAATACAGCGCAAGTCACTCACTCTGGCTAAGAAAATGGAAATTTTGAGCCGGTATGACCAAGGACAAAAATCTTCGATCATATCCCATGCCTTGGGATTGGGGGAGAGCACACTGCGGCGCGTCCGAGACAATGCTGCAAAAATACGAGCAACTGTGGAAGCAGGTTCGTCTAGGACATTGCAGAGGGTAGCCTACAGCAGATCGTCGGCCATGGAGACTGTGAGAAGTGAGGGAGCATCGTGTTGAGTGTTAATGGGTGCTTTATTTACACTTTATTTACACATTAGTGTTACTTATAGGTTTAGAACGATACATTTTTAGAACATGTTCACTTTATTAGTCAAATAAATGTGTTTTTCGTTCAAAAAATGGAAGTTTTTTTGGCCAAAACCCGCATCCCCCCTATTATCCATTGTTTCTTATGGGGAAAATATGTTTTTTTTGTGCGATTTCAGTTTGTGCGAAGCCTGTAGGAACCCATATCTCGCACAAAACGAGAACTACCTGTACACATACATACATATATATATATATATATACACATACATACATATATATACATATATATACATATATATATACATATACATATATATATATATATACATATACATATATATACATATATATATACATATACATATATATACATATATATATATACATATATATATATATATATATATATATATATATATATATATATATATATATATATATATATAGTGATGCAGAGGTGAGGGACAAATGAAAGTCAATAACCGGAGAGAAAATAAAAGACGCGAGTCATTATAAGAGTGTCGAGAGGAGTGGAAGTCGATGGGAACGTGTATTGGAGTCATTGAACGTAACTCCACTCGAGAGGAAATGCCACTCCCCTATGTATCTCTCCACCCACCCATCCACAAAGAAAAATAAATAAATAAATAAATAAGTTAATTAATTAATAAAAAAATCAATAAATCAAATAATAATAATAATAATAATAATAATAATAACAATAATAAATGAAAATAATAATCTTAAAATAATTTTATTCATATATCTGAAGGTTCTATCCAACTCAGAAAAAACAATAAAACAAAAATAATAATAACAATAATAATATTTATAATAATAATAATAATAATAATAATAATATCAATAATAATAATAAAATAATAATCTTAAAAGAATTTCATTCTTATATCCGAAACTTCTATCCAGCTCAGAAAAATAATCTTAAAATACTTTGATTCTCATATCCGACGGTTCTATCCAGCTTACAGAACCTCTCCCCCCCCCCGGCCCCACGCCCTGATTGGTCAAAGTTCAAACACAACCAAACGGTCACCTGGGGGTCGGGGAGTTGCGGAGGGTGGGGAGGAGTGACTTTTGCCCCACCAACACCCCCCCACCCCTAGACCGGGGCCCCCAAAGATCACAGGGCCCCCGAAGAGCACAAAGTCACAAGCCGGAGGCCATCCAACCGAACTCTCTGTTTACCCGGGGTCCATCTTTGCCCGTGCACACACACACACACACACACACACACACACACATATTGTACGGTACTGGGGAGACCTCGCGATGTTGGAGGTTGGTGGTGGAGGTAGGTGGTGGTGATGGTGTGATGGTGGTGTTACAAGTGGTGGAGATGGTGGTTGGGGTGGTATAGGTGGTGGAGGTGATGGTAGGGGTGGTATAGGTGGTGGAGGTGATGGTAGGGGTGGTATAGGTGGTGGAGGTGATGGTAGGGGTGGTATAGGTGGTGGAGGTGATGGTGGTATAGGTGGTGGTGATGGAGGTGATGGTGGTAAGTGGTATAGTTGGTATGGTGGTGGTGGTATTGGTGATGATATAGGTGGTGGAGGGGAGGCAAGTGGTGGAGGAAAAAGTAATTACATAAAGATCGTGGAGGAGAAAAGGATGAGAAAGAGGAAGGAGGAGGGGGAGGGGGAGGACGAAAATGAGAAGGTGGTCACAGAGGTGGGATAGGGAGGGCATTTTTCATTTGGTTGATGTCAGGCTATTTTCCTCCTAGGTAACCCCCCCCCCCCACACACACACACCTTATTGCGTTCCAACCCTTACGGACCCCACCCCCGAACTCCTTGCCCACCACAGCCAGGGTACCGGTTTGCAATGCTATAATGCTTTTCAATCATGGCCACTCCCGTGATTGACACACACATATTTATTCTGGTTAGGCGCCAGGAGATTTGATTTGGCATCCGGGAGTACTGAAGTTGGCGCCAAGATACATTCGACTGTGTTCGTCGATACCTGTGCCTTACGTGCTACGACCACGTGGAGTCAGGCAAGAACGAAACCAAGAAGCCAATGGTCACATTGCGATCCTTACCCCCCCGCCCCTCCTCCCGCCCGGCGGCCACGCGAGCGGCAACGGCGATCGTGCCAGATGTTCGAGTCCGTCGATCGTCTGTCTGTGCACAACCGCACGGTGACGTCACTCCACGGCTCCCCCTAACCCACCCCCACCTCCGCTGACATTACAGACCACAAACAGGTCAGAAACAAGCATACTGGCATCAGAACGCGCGCAGGAGGATGAAGAGGAGGAGGAGGAGGAACAAAGTGGACGAAGAGGACGAGGAGCAGGAGGAAGCAGGAGGAATATGGGAGGAAGGGGAAGTAGGAAGGAGTGAGGAAGTGGAGGAAAAGGAGGAGGAAGAGGAGGATATGGGAGTAGGAAGGATGAGGAAGGAAGTGAAGGAGGAGAGGAATAATGGAGGAAGATGTCGGAATTCGACGAAACGAAGAAGGAGGAAGGATATGGGAGAGGAGGAGGAGGAGGAGGAGGATAAGTGAAAATGGTGGGGAGGAGGAGGAAGTGAGGTGGTAGGGAGGAGGAGGAAGGATACGGAAAGAAGTAAAGGAAAAGGAGGAGGAAGGATAAGGGAGGAAGTGAAAGAGGAAGAAGAGAACGAGGAAGAGGACAAGGAGTAGGAGGACGAGGTGGAAGAGGAAGAAAGAAAAGATAAGGGAGGAGGGGGGATGGAGGAGGATGGAGAGAGAATAGGAAAGTGGGAGGTAGGAGGAAGAAGGTAGGAGGAAGGAAAAGTAAGGAGGAAGGTGGGAGGGTGCAGGAAGAGGAAGAAGAGGAAGAGGTGGGAGAAGGATGGGGAAAAGTAGGAGGAAGAGGAGGAAGAGGAGAAGGAGGAAGACGAGGGGAAAGGAGGAGCACATTCCCGACCTAAAGTTCCTTGCAAACGCCAAACCATTTCATTCGTCTCCGTGTGAGGATCAACCACCAGGCATCGGCGGCGGCGGCGCTGTTGTTATGACGTCATCTTGTTTTGGCTCTCATCGTGATATTCTGGTGTCCAAAGCACATTCGTGAGTACAAATACGTATCAATAACTCATAATCTTAGTACTTGAGTGTGTGTATGTGATTCACCATGGATCCGGATCACGTGTTGGACTCGTGATCGATAGCTATTTCCCTCTCAGAAAAGAGCTGAGCTCATATGACCAATCTATGGTAATGCTGTGACTTTACACGCACACACACATCCAACTCCCCGCCCACGAGAGCTGGAGCAACAACCCGCAGCGCAGCGATACTGAAATTATTTCAGCCCTGGGCGGGATTCGAACCCGGACCACCGTAGTGGCAGCCAGGAACTCTACCAACTGCGCCACGAGTGTGTGTGTGTGTGTGTGTGTGTGTGTGTGTGTGTGTGTGTGTGTGTGTGTGTGTGTGTGTGTGTGTGTGTGTGTGTGTGTGTGTGGTCTTTGATCACGTGTTCGACTACTGATCGACTGCTATTACCCTACGGGATGAGAGCTGAGCTCATGTATACCTGATTTATGGGTGATACTGTGACCTTACACACATACACACACACAACTCCTGTGTGTATGTGTGTGAGACACACACACACACACACACACACACACACACACACACACACACACACACACACACACACACACACATAGACAGACAGAGAGAATTTTTTTAACTACAATCAAAACACGCTGGCATTTAATTAGTTAAGCTATTTCACTAATTATCATCCTCACGAACTGTTTCACGCAAAACCTTCACCTGAATTAAGGTTTAATATGTTTTTACTTTATTCATTTGTGTGTTATCACACACAATAATCCCTCGGTCTTTCTTGCGTTTCCAATTGTCCTCTAGGTTTCTATAATCGTCCAAGTTTACAATCTTTCGTTGTTGATCAACTGATATGAACAGAGATCCACCCTAATTAGTATTTAATTTCTCAGAACAATGCCATCACATGTGAAAAAGGTTTGCAAATCAAATCAGTGTGTGTGTGTGTGTGTGTGTGTGTGTGTGTGTGTGTGTGTGTGTGTGTGTGTGTGTGTGTGTGTGTGTGTGTGTGTGTGCACGTGTACGTGTCTTGGCTACATGTTTCTGCGCGCGTGCGCGTGCGCCCAGGAGAAAGCACGCAAGCCCTTTGGTCCATCCAACCATTTGTTTGCCTCACAGTCTCGTTTTAATTTTACGGTTTAAAACGATCACAACTACTTGCATGTCGGAGGCGATGAGACGCACTGGGACGACGACGACGAAGACGAAGAGGAAGACGAAGAAGAGGAAGACGAAGAAGAAAAAGACGAAGAAGAAGAAGGATATGAGGAAGACGAAGAAGAAGAAGAAGGAGATGAAGGAGATGAGGAAGACGAAGAAGAGAAAGATGAAGAAGAAGAAGAAGAAGAAAGGGGGATTTTCTTTGTGGGGTGGGGGGGGGCTATATAACAATAAAAAGGCAAGTATATGGCACCCCCTGTCGTAGGTGCCACCGGCAATTAATGGTTGACAACAATCCCACAGTTAATTTTCCCGAGGCAGGACATGGGATTGCTTCCATACCACACGGTACTTTATCCTTTCCTTCGTGATGCCGCCAGGCGATTTTATTCAACATCTTCAGTAAGGAAACGTTCAGATTCAATCACAATTTTTTTTTAATTTCCACCTCATTTTTCTTCTTTACAATTCCAGGTCCAAATCATTACAATCATCATTAGTGTCCTTTTAATTGCCACTAATGATTAAAAAATGTTCATTGACTTGGCTTTAGGTTCAAACACCCAGAGACAGCTTAAAGGATTTCACTAAATCTATACAAAAATCCAACCAGTCCGTAATGATAACTGTGCTTAAAAAAAAAAAAAAAAAAATCTAATTATTCAAAAAACGATCGTGATCTACAACCCCAAACTTCCTGTCCCAGAACATCGGTTGAAGAACATTTGTTCTCCTAGAAACGAGAACTAAACTTGCAGAACACACAAAACATAGGCCTCCAGTTGCCAAGTCGTTGATTAAACATAAATATAGGTAGAAACAGCTTCGTCAAGCGCGTAGTTGGTGTGGAGTGAGAGGCGATTTCACCCAGCAGTTGTTTTTTTTTTTTTTTTTTTTTTTTTTTTTTTTTTTTTTTTTTTTTTTTTTTTTTTTTTTTTTTTTTTTTTTTTTTTTTGGTGAGGAGATTAAAGGTCCATACTGTTACACTCGATACATTTGACTGTGGCTAAAAACGAAGTCCATAAAAAGACAAATATATACATATACATTAAACATAAAATAACTATAAAAATAACAATTAATGTATACATACATAAAACCTAATTATAACCAACAATAAAAAATTATTAAATAAACTAAAAATGAATCAAAATTAGTTATGAATAAAGTAAAATGCCAGGTAATAATTCTTCTGCTCATTTCATTTCTATTTGTGAGTATTCTGTAAGACACTGCTCTCTCAGTACAGGTCCCCTGCTCTGTCAAAAAAAAAAAAAAAAAAAAAAAAAAAAAAAGATATATATATATATATATATTGCAATTGGAGATGAGGATGTCGTAATGGACGAGGGCGTTCGGTGTTCCGACTTTAGTTTCCCTGTGGTTTCTGCAATATATATACATATATATATATATATATATATATATATATATATATATATATATATAATAATAATAATAATAATATTAATAATAATGATAATTATCTGGACCCTTCCCGTACCTGAAAGTCACTTGTACTACTTCATTCTCGCTGCCACCTCACTTAGCTACCACTGACCCCCTTCCCTTCCTTGGCGTCACTAAAACTACGATGCGAGGCACATCCCTGCTCGTGGCCTTCAGTGCACACCTGGCAAGGCGCGCACCTGCTACACGGCCATCGAAGCCTCTGTCCTTGAGCGAGTCATCAGGTGCCCTCGCCGCCCGTTCTTGCGCTTTAAGAGTCCCACTACACTGCATTTGAGCCCATTACCTTTGCCCTATGAGTTTGGGCATCCTACGGAAAGTGGGGGGGTGGTTGGTGGCCGTTGGGGGTTCGAACTAGAGCATACGTCCTCATGGATGAGCTTAACTTCGTTCACCTCTCCGGCTGTCTCACTATACCGCCGCTGGTGTTCATAGACCTTCAAATTCGATGAAGCAATCAGCCATGGTCACTGTGGTGTCAGGTGATGGCGACAATACTATGATATACCCACTCTTTCAGATTTATATTTCGATCTACTGTATACTGGCAGAGGTAGTAATTGTGCACGGTGTAGTTCACTGTGCATTAAGGGCAGGGAAGGAGGAACAGAAAGATTGGGGCTTCCACATCTTTAAAGGTTCCTCCGGTGTTCGTTGTCTAGCGCTCCATACGCACCGGCGGGCGGCCAAGGAGCCCCTTTCATTTGCAATCATCAGTGTTGCTATTGGGCAAAGCCACGGTCGGATGCTACCTGATTCACCCACACGCTTTGCTGGTTTCACGGTGAGCAATGGAACAACATCTGAGGTAATCTGAAGCATTAGATCCGATTCTCTCTCTCTCTACCATGCACGTGTGTGCGGGCGCGCAGGCGTTAGCTCAATTACTCTAACTATACCTCTCAATGTTATTGCAAGGCCACGGTACCCGGTTTCCAAGGTTGATAGCCCGTCATGACAATGGTTCCTCTAGCAACCCCCCCCATCCCCCAATCATATATGCAGACGAACAGTATCGAACTTCACATTGAAGATTTTTTTTTTTTTTTTTTGCAAATTCTAATTTAGAAAACGGAGATAAGATCTCCCCCTCCTACTCGCCGAGGTTCCCCGTCCCCCCCCCACCCCCATAAATGATATGGTTGTGTGTGCCTCTTTGGTGGTGAGGATGTCTGTAACTAAGAAATTTAACAGTACTAATCATTTCGACCGAGGGTTTCATATCTAGACACGAGAAAACGGGGAGCGGGAAGGGGGAGGGGAGTGAAGAAGAGAATAAAGAGAAGGAAGAGGAGGAAGAGTGGATAAATGGCGTAGAAGACGATGAAGAGGACGGATAGGGAGACCGACATGCAGGTTACTTACTACCGATGAAGGTGGGACTGGGCTGGGAGATATGTAGTTTTGTAAGCGCACATGGGCCTGGTAGTAGGAAGAGTGTAGAGGAGAGGGAGACTTTTTGAATACATTTCAATGAGTGCGCAGAGAGTTTTGGGAGGAATGTCCAAGTAGTAGTGTTTGAAATGGTTTGGAAGTTTGGAATGCCAGAAGGAGAAGAAGGAGAGGGAGAAGGAGAAACAGGAGTAGGCAGAAGAAAAGAAGAGGAAGAAGAAAATGAAGACGGGGAATGTGAAGACGGAGATGAAAATAAAGAAGGGGAATAAGAAGAACATTATGAAGAAGAAAGAAAAACAGGGAAGAAGGAAGAGGAGGAGAAGGAGGGTATGTACCACAGAGACGGTCGGGCAAAAATTAGGAGCCACGGTGTCTGGAGACAAGCTCCTCCCCTCCTCCACACACACACTTTCCTCCCCACCTCCATCCGACTCCAACCCCTTTTTTTCTTAGGCTCCGAACTCAGCTCAGGAATAAGTGGAGGAGGGAGAGGGTGGAGTGCAACGGTATGGAGGGCATGGAGTGAGGGGGGAGGAAAGGAGGGAGGGGTAGCCATGACAGGCTAATGACGACCTGGGCATCCCATGACATAGTAATGGCAGGCAACAGGAGGAGAGGAAGAGAGGAGGAGTAGTTGAGATGTAGAAGATAGAGATGAAAATGAGGAGGCATAGTGTACACACACGCACGCACGCACGCACATACACACACACACACACAGCAGGTGTCCCCTAAGCTGGGCACTCTGGGGTCTGGTGGTGTAATCTGGCGTAGTGAAACTAAGGTGGTTGGGGGGGAGGGGGGCTTAGGAGTCGGAAGGGGGGGTAGTAACCTACGGATGTTCTACGATTTCTGGTGTTGACTGTAGAAGTAATCTGCCCCCTCCCCTAACTCTGGAGAAAATGGGATTTACACGTGTGTGTGTGTGTGTGTGTGTGTGTGTGTGTGTGTGTGTGTGTGTGTGTGTGTGTGTGTGTGTGTGTGTCCGTGTGTGTGTGTGTCCGTGTGTGTGTGTGTGTGTGTGTGTGTGTGTGTGTGTGTGTGTGTGTGTGTGTGTGTGTGTGTGTGTGTGTGTGTGTGTGTGTGTGTGTGTGTGTGTGTGTGTGTGTGTGTGTGTGTGTGTGCGTAGGTGAGGGGGCGGAGGGCGGTGACATGTCTGCACGCAGGGTGGCCTTGTTCCCCCTCCCCCTCCTCCTCCTCCTCCTCCTTGCCCCCGTCATCGACGACCCAGTGACGCGGGTTGCCTTCTTCATTACCATTCAAATGTCTTTATCCTTCGGCTGACTCCGCTACTTCCCTTACACGGAATAACGAGGCCACTGGTACTTACATAACACTCGCAGTACCGATTTACATACGTGCTTTACACCCCCACAGGCGATTTTATTCATCCAAGGAACATGTAGGTCTGCAATTCGATGGTGTCTGGAGTCTCTGTCTGAAGTCTGTCTGTGGCTTCTGTCTGGAACTTCTGTCCAGAGTTTGTCAGGACTCTCTGTCTGGAGTTTGTCAAGAACCTGTCTGGAGTCTGTCTGGAGTCTGTCTGGAATCTGTCTGGAGCCTCTTTCTGGAGTCTGTCTAGAGTCTTTGTCAGGAGTCTCTGTCTGGAGTTTGTCAGGAACCTCTGTCTGGAGCCTCTGTCAGGTCTGTCTGGAATCTCTGTATGGAGTCTGTCCGGAGCCTTTGTCTGGAATATGTCATGGGACTCAGGCATCTCTATCTGGAGCCTCTGTCTAGAGCCCCAGTGGTTCTTAACCTTTTTCAGTGCCCTTAGTACCCCTTGACATCTCAAAAGAAAATTCTCGTATCCCCATCCAATACAAACACAATGCAAACATATGAAAAGGATTAGTGATACAAACCTTACTTTGCTTTCTCATGGTAAATATACAGTACCATTGGACTGGTTATCATGTCTCGTATCCCCCCAACGTTCAAGGTTTCGTACCCCAGGTAACCAGTGGTCTAGAGTCTGTCTGGACTCTGTCAGGAACCCCTGTCTGGAGTCTTTGTCTGGAGTCTGTCTGGAATCTGCTGTTGCGGAGGAGAGGGTGGAGGGATAACAATACCTGCTGATCTCAGTTCCAATCCTGGGTCATGTCCAAGACCAAACTAACTCGACTCCCGTCAACCGCTTCCAACTCTCGCTTTTACAGAACTCTGGAATCACACTATCCTCCTCCTTCTCAGGTTTCTCCTCCCGCTGTCCTGCTGGGACATTTTCCCACGAACACAAAAGACGGTCAATTTTTATGAGCCAATAACCTCGCAAGGCTCTTTACAACACTTTGTAGTTTATTCTTTTTATCCTCAGTTTCGTCGTCGGCAACGTAACAATTATCTTCTTACTCCCTTTAACCAACCCCATTCTTTTCGTGTCAGCATTTTCCTTCCCAGCGAACAGAGAAACGTACGTACGTACGTACGTACGTGTGTGTGTGTGTGTGTGTGTGTGTGTGTTTATACTGTACATACATGTAGATCCATATTATTGTTCAATGGTTGGGGAACATACGCGGGGAGACGCGTTATTCCATATACACACCGACGCCAATCATCATGATTTCCTTTCCCGAGCAAGCCCCCATGCAGTCTCCCTTCCCATCCCAAACAGCTCTCGGCAGGATCAGTTGACTTGAAACGTGCTACGAGTTTTGTGGGTGTCCCCTTCGTATACTGGTTTGATACAAAGTCATACCAGCAATACCACAAAATTCTCCGAAGACAATTGGTACCAAAGATGTCGAGACGCCTCCTGGAATCCATTTGTACATCCTCCTCCTCCTCCTTCTCCTCTCCTATTCCTCGTCATTACGCTTTCTCTTCTATTTTGTTTTTTCCTCCAAATCTTCCCCACTGTCTTTCAGTTCCACCCTGTAACCGACCTCTTCCTCCTCCTCCTCCTCCTCGTCCCACGCTGTCCCTCTCCTCTCCTCTTCCATCCCACAACTCGGCCCCTATTCCTCCATCCTCCTCCTCCGTCCCATCCTCCTCGTCTCCCTCCTCCTCCTATTCAGAGCGGGGGTCGTTCCCGTGTTCTCCCATAACCCATTGTTAACATACTGCTGTTCCTTCATCTGCTGCAGATCAACCCAACACCAAATTAAATCGTTTCACATCCGCTAAATGCTCACGGTTTTTTATTTGTGGATTCCAGTGTGGACCTCAGTGGTCCATCAGGGGTCCACAGGGCCACAGGTTGAGGCCCACAGATCGAGGGCAACCCCTAAAGTGGCATTTGCGACTCTAGTCCCATTGTCGCCAGGCTGCAAGCGAAACGGTTCATCCTTATCGCCGTTATCATCCACGTTATCACCACCACTATCACCCATCCTCCTCCTCCTCATCCTTCTTCGATCTGTTCGTTTTCTTATGCCTCTCTTCTCCTCCTCCTCCCTTCCTCTTTGTCATGTTCTTCCTCTTTCCCCTTCATCTACACAACCTCCTTTACTCCCGCCAGCTGCCTCCTCCTCCACTCCAGCCCCTTCTCTTCCTCCACTCCAGCTGCCTCCTTATTCACTCTAAACACACTTCATCCCCTCCATCACCTCCTCCTCAACTCCAACCATCTCCTCCTCTTCCTCTTTCTCCTCCACTCCATCTGCCTCCATAGAGCGTGCAATAATGTCCACCCTGGGATTCGCCATTGGCTTGTATTTGGGAACGCCCTCTTCATTGCAAGAACAGGAGATGGAGGAAATTGAGGAGGTGGAGGTGAAAGTGGAGGAGTCGAGGAATGGAGATGGAAGTGGAGTGGAGGGGGAGGAAGAGGAGGAGAAGGTTGAGGAGGAGGAGGAGGATGGGGTGAGTTTACTCTGGTTATAAAAACAGGAATAATCAAAGAGAAGAAAAACATCAAACGAACATAACGGAAGGTACACGAGTATTCAGTGATAAGAGACACGAGAGGTGGAGAAGAGAGGAAGGTGATCGAGAGGTGGAGAAGAGAGAGAGAGAGAGAGAGAGAGAGAGAGAGAGAGAGAGAGAGAGAGAGAGAGAGAGAGAGAGAGAGAGAGAGAGAGAGAGGGGGGGGGTGCAGTAGAGAGGATGGTCAAAAAGAGAGAAGAAGGGGGGGGGGGACTGGACACAAAGAACGTTCAGACTTCAAAGACCTTTGTGGTTCCCGCAAGGTCACGGTACAATTTCCATCGATGGACGCTGGGGGGGGGGGAGAGAGAGAGAGAGAGAGAGAGAGAGAGAGAGAGAGAGAGAGAGAGAGAGAGAGAGAGAAATCTACACTGATGTTCTTCAGATTCCTATGACTTGAATAAATTAGTCAAGGCATCCATATTTTTTGGGGGGTCTGTCATCCCCCCCCCCAATTCAGAAAAGGGTAAACAATCCCCCCCCCCTGGTCAAGGACCTGTCAACAGTAGGCTCCAATCCCAGTACACTCCCCTCCTCTCCTCTCCTCCCCTCCCCTCCACTCCCTCTCCCTCCTCCTCCTCCCCTCTCCCTCCTATCGGGTCAACTTGGATTACATTCCCTTCCCAAGTCCACAATATTCCCTTTCTGTCGTTTCCTCTAACAAGAAAAAAATATATTTCCCCACCACCACAACCACAAAACGATGAGTCCCTATACTCTTCCGGTTCCTCCTCCTCCCCCTCCTCCTCTTCCTCCTCCTCCATTTGTTCTCATACTCCTCTCCACCTCCTCCATCTACACGCTCTTCTCCTCCTCCTCCTCCTCTCTTTCCTCCTCCTCCTGCTCCTGCTCCAATGCACGACTATTGTTTGTTGCAGACAAAAGAATCTTGCTTTTTTGTTGTATGTAAATCCCGCTGGATATACTTAAACGTACACACACACAAACACACACACACACACACACACACACACACACACATGAATACACACTCGGATGAGTGTCCGCGTAGACAGATGGACATAGAGATAGAGAAATAGAGAGGATAATGAAGATGAAAACGAACGAGAGAGAGAGAGAGAGAGAGAGAGAGAGAGAGAGAGAGAGAGAGAGAGAGAGAGAGAGAGAGAGAGAGAGAGAGAGAGAGAGAGAGAGAGAGAGAGAGAGAGCAACGCCCTTTGAAGGAAGGACGAAACGTCATCCCGCGCGTTGTCTTGCGGCGACTTGCGACGTCTTGCGGCGTCGCAATGGTGAGATCAGGACGATCTCCACCGATACAATTCAAATCCTCTGCCTCCTCGATGGCTACTAATAAATCATCATTCTTCCCATTTCTTTTCAGATTTGGTTTCATTTTCTAAGTTATTTTTCTGACTACACCACAAGTACAAACACACACGAACGTCAACATCAAAAGATAAATCTGTATTCTAACTCACTCAGTATGACAACCTTTCTAGATTTGATTATGTTTTGTAACTCTAGACTATTTCCTTTAGTTGTAAACATGCCTTCATGGGTCAAAACTAGATTTAAATTTAAACCAGAAATTAACCAAGTGTTGTATGAAACTAGATTTAAATCTAATCCAGAAATTAACTATGTGCTGTATATAGTCAAGCTTAGAATAGTTAAATTTTGATCATTGACCTCCTTTGACCCGTGTTTACGGGGCGCTTGTCTACGGCCGAAGCCGTCACAAAAAGGTCGTGATGACGATGTGGAGGTGGACGTGGAGGGGGAGAGGGTGGAGAGGGAGGGAGGTAGGCAGGTAGGATGACACCCTGTGGCAACGCCGCTTAGACCTCGCGCAGCTCTGCGGTCAATGCTGCGGTGGTGTTGGCTTGCTTGAGGTTAGACCACTACTAACCGACTCTCCTATCAAGGTAACATCGAATTCAACGACCTGATCACAACCACCACCACCACCCACACCACTACCACCACCACCACCCATATCACCACTACCACCACCACCACTACCACAATCCATACCATAACCACTACCACCACCACCCATACCACCCATACCTCCACCACTACCACCACCCATACCTCCACCACTACCACCACCACCACCCATACCACCACCACCACTACCCATACCTCCACCACTACCACCCATACCACCACCACTACCCATACCTCCACCACTAACACCACCACCCATACCACCACCACCACTACCACCACCCATACCTCCACCACTACCACCACCCATACCACTACCACCACCCATACCTCCACCACTACCACCACCACCCATACCACCACTACCACCACCCATACCTCCACCACTACCACCACCACCCATACCACCACCACACCTACCACAACACGAAAATTCAAAATATGAAGTAATAGTATAATCTGTCAGCCATCATGAGTCCAGTGTTGAACAAAGGCCCCTTTCATACCATCCCATGTAAAGGTATATGCCACCAAAATATTTAAGAGCTATAATTATCCCCAGACTATCAGACGAACCTTATTAGATAAGATTACAAGTATTATTAAACGAAAGATAAGAGACACGGTAGATTTGTTGTCTTCAGATCAATGTTGTGAGAAGATGGAAATAACACGATCTTGGTTGGTTTGGTACGGGAAGATGGCATGGGCAAAGACTGAAAACAAAATGCCGTTTGCATTAAAATAAATAAATAAAGACACCGGAGCCCCACGAGCGTAACTTCTTTCCTTTAGAAAAAATAAATGGAGTATAATTTCCTGGATACCTGCAGCGACCCTAGTACAGCCGGCAACGGTCCTCAACTCTCCTTCCTATAGATCTATCTGGGTAGAGACGTGGGACTACTGTTTGTGTTTATGTAAGACTATATCACTGGTTTATATTGTAAGGATCCGTCGCCGGTTTTCAACACCTTATGTGAAAAAGTGAAGGAAATAAAATCAAAATTTACCAAGAATTACCTTGGGTTCAGTCTGGGCACCAAGTGTCAGCCCCTCGGGGCTGACACGCAGCATGAAGACGAAGATGTTAAAGCCAACGTCACTTAAGGTTCCCGTTGCTGGTCCCTACAATTAGGTAAACACACACGCACGAACGCACGCACACACGCACCCACACCCACACACACACACACACACACACACAGACACGCACCCACACATACGGTACACACACGCATCCACACACAGAGCATACACACACACAAACACACGCACACACACACACACACATGGGCGTAAATCAATTCCAACAATAATTACCCAGCAATAAAATAGCAGTTCACGATCTATTTCATCTTCTCACTCCGCCATTTGGTATTAACTGGAGCCTTTTTACGACCTGCCGCGTGGGCGTCCACACCTGCGCACCCCGGAGAGACAGATAGAGATAGCGCGCGCCAGAAAGTGGTATACAGAGAGAAAATGTTAGTTAGAAAGTGATAGACACACACACACATACACACAAACAGAGAGAGAGAGAGAGAGAGAGAGAGAGAGAGAGAGAGAGAGAGAGAGAGAGAGAGATAAAAATGATAGAAAGTGAAATACAGTGAGAGGAAGGGAGGGAGGGAGGGAGGGAGGGTGGGAGGGAGAGAGAGAAAGAGAGAGAGAGAGAGAGAGAGAGGAGAGAGAGAGAAAGAGAGAGAGAGAGAGAGAGGGTGAGGGGACTGGGAGTTAGGGAGGGAGAAGGGTAAAAAGGGAAGCGGAAAAGAGAAAAGGGGGAAAAGAAATACAGATGAAAAAAGGAAGTAGAGTTCGGGGGGGGGGAAGGAGAGAAAAGTGGAGGAAGGGAAGAAAGGAGCGAGAGTGCGGGGAGGGGGTAGGTGGAAAGAGTGGACAAAAGAGAATACAAAGGGAAAGAGGTACGTATACGAAGAATTACGAGAATATGAAGCAAAACGAGACAAGAGGGAGGGATGGAGGAAGGGATGGAGGGAGGGAGAGAGAGAGAGAGAGAAAAATGGGGGAGAGAAAGAGAAAGAAAGAAAGAAAGAGAGAGAGAGAGAGAGAGAATATGAAACAAGAAGGAAGAGGAAGAAAGACAGAGAAGTGGGGGGGGTGTTCAAGCTGAAGGAAAAGGAGGAGGAGGAGGAGGAGGAAGGAAGAATAGGAGTAGAAATAGGAGGAGGAGGAAGAATAGGAGATGTAGGAGGAATAATAGAAGTAGGAATAGGAGGAGGAGGAGGAGGAGGAGGAGGAGGAGGAGGAGGAGGAGGAGGGGTAGGGAGGAAGAGGTGGGGTTAGATGATCAGGCAGGTGGTTAACTCGAGAAGGGGGTTTTTGAGAGGCGACTGAGAGGGGGCAGAAGAGGAGGGCAAGAGGCCAAGAGGTCCTCCTCACCCTCCATAATCCATCCTCTGTTGGCTCCACTTCTGACAACTTAACCTTGCCCTCACCCCTCCACTTTTTCCGTCCTCCTTGACGAGCCTTTCCCCCCTCCATGTACCCACACACTTCTTCCACCACAATTTACACTTTCTCAAGGCGCCAACTGGCATTTCTAATTAAACGCGGTTGACTGTGTTTACACGTCCACGTGTATCATTATTTTTTACATGTGTATTATTATTATCATTATTGTTTATTATTATTATTTTTTTTCTAAGTTTGCTCCTCCCTCCCCCGCCTTCACCTTGTGGATCCACTTCAGTCTTACGCAACTTTGAGTTCAGAGACAGATGATTCCTCGTTGCTGTGGGAAACAGACACTACGCTCTTCTCTCTCTCTCTCCAGCTACGTCACTACTGCCTTCCATGTAGGTCAACTTCACACCATTAATAAATACACAAAACCAAATGTCCACATACGCAACACATACATGGAAGCCTCAGTACATTAGAAACTGTGCGAACGCTAATGACACATTCGACACGTGTGTCATTTGGACCTCCCAGAGAAACCATACCTAAACGGAAGAACTCAATGACTGTTACGGAAAGGGAGGGTCAATTCCCAGAGGTGGAAACACTAGGAGGCCAAACACAACTCTCAATCCGGAAAAGCAAGCGGTTTATACACAAACGCACACACACACAGACCAGTGGATAGTACGCCATCCCTGGTCAGAAGTTCACCTAGTGGATGATGATGACACCAAGTGGGATAATTATGTTCATATCACTGAGGCTTATCACCACTTTTTCCCACCAAGACTCTGACCATGCACCCCTCAGACGTTCCCTGGATTACACCAAGGATTAAACGGCTGATGAGACAGAGGAACAAGGCATTCCGTACAGGCACCAGCCTTTATAGGAACATTTGCGACAAAATCATCCGTGAAATTAAGACTGCCAAAATGTCATATTATCCAAGCAAAGTCAACTATCTCAAACAGGTAAATAGCACCCAATGGTCCTTTAAGACTAAAGAACTGTGCGGTCTGAACAATCAGTCATCCTCTCTCCCTTGCATTTCTCAGTCACCCCCTGAACAGGCACAACAGGATATCAACAGTCACTTTGATACTATATGTCAGTCTCCCCAAGCTCGATCCCGCCCTCCTCCCAGCACCCTGCCATCCCCTCCCTCCCCCCACCCTCTGTTCTTGAGTTTGAAATAATTAAGAAACTAAAAAGCTTCAATCCTAAAACATCCAACGCACCACTTGACGTCCCACTAAAACTCTACCAGGAATTTGCCCCTGAACTTGACCCTCACACACACACACACACACACACATATATATATATATATGACGTGTGTGCATATATATATATATGCACACACACATATCCAGAGTGACAATAAATCAGTCTCCTATGTCGCTTGAGCATAAGGCACATCAGCCACTATACTCATCTTCATAGAGCCAAAAAAGGGCGAGTCATGTTCTTGAGTTTGGGCGAAGTTTCCGAGTTACGCAGAGTCATGGTTAGCGAAGAGGAGGACCTGCCACGTCCCCTTCCAGGGGGCATACGCCAGGGAGCGCTTTGCTTCACTCACACGCTGGCGCCAGTCCCCATGGTATCCCCGAGCAGCAAGCTCCCATGCAGTCACCCACCCTTCCTAACTCTCGACAGGTTCGATCAATTTGCTCCAGTCATGAATTTTGTGGGCGTCCCCTTCGTCTCCTCCTCCATCGAGGGTTTTCTCTTGTGGAGACAACGCTGAATAGGATCAACATCAGGGAAACTTGCCACATGCCCATATAGCCGGAGTTCACGTTCACGGATTATGCTTAAGGTAACTGGCCTAGACCGAGTCTCGCAGTACAGTCTGGTTTGATACAAAATCATTCCAGCGATACCCTATGATTGTGTGCGTAGAGCATCTCCAGAGAGACGCCAAACGTCTTTCCAAAAAAGCTGAAGAACATAATAAATAACATGCATGTTTCTCCGGAAGAACGAAACCCATCTACCAGACAGACGCCAGGTCGACCTGCAACCTATATACCACACCTCCATGGACGAGTTGACCTGTCTCCGGTGACCTGAGACGAGGGGGGGGTGTAACGCCCCCCCCCCCATTTACCACCAGGGTGAAGTGGGGGAGGGGGGCTTCCACCCTGGGTGTTAGTGTGATATGTTCATGGTGAACAGGGTTCTGTCCCGGCGTGTTCACCGCCACCGGGGCGAAATGCAGCATATGTTCACGGTTGGTGAACATGAAGTGAACAGAAAGCATCTTGCAATCTGCAGGTGAAGCCACAGACAACAGCGGTTGGCCTGCTCGAAGGTGACGCGCGGCAGGATCGAAAGGAGTGCCGGTGATTTCAGGGCGATAATTATGATCGAAAAGGGTGCGAGGCAAAGCGAAATGAAGGGTGAGAAATGTGATCTAAACACAAAAAGAAAAAAAAAACGAAAAAAATATAAAAGTAAAACAAAATAAAAAAGTGGGCCATACGCGGCATCGAAACGCGAGGTGATATTAGTGTGTGAGTGAGTAACTAGTGTCAAGTGACAATTTCCCACCACCCGGGTGAGTTGACAAACAAGCAAGTGAAAAAAATATATACATACATAAAAAAAATCCATTAGGGACTGCAAGCCCCAAGGAGAAGTATTAAGGACCCTAAGGACTCCCGAGGAAGGTATTAAGACAACTAAAGGACTCCGCGGTTGGCCTTAGGTGTTTGGTGGGTCCAGCGACGCGGCATAGGCTTGGTGGACCACTAACACTAAAACTAACATTTACGCAGGAAAACCCAAGGAAATTCGCAAAAGCAAAACTAATCGAGGAAACATATAAATAACCACTAAAATAACGAGACCTAAGCACACCATCCCACTTATACTTTTCCTGACCTAGCTTCCCTCTAGCCCACTTCGAAAACCCTCAGTTTAACCCGCCCGGCCTTCTACTCTGTTTCAATTTGACCTTACCCTTCTTGTCCCTTTAATCGCTGACATAATAGCAACATGCAAAGTCCCCCTTCCTTTATCCACCCCCCTCCCCATAACCCCCGACACCCCCCCTTACACCTCCTCAACGCTCTTCTCTCAAATCTCATTTTCATCACGACTCTGCTCTTCTCACTACCTTCACTGCCGAGTGGTACTTTTCCTCTTCTTCTGAATGCTCCCCAGGTCATTCTATTCATCTCCATGGCGCCCCTCGTGGCCGAAAGGGTTAACGTTTGCGCCACCTGAACAAATCTCCGTTCACCCTATACCCTTCACTCAATAGGCCCCTTCCCCCTAAGAATATTTCTCTTGATTCCATACCCCCCATTCTATATAACCTATCCTCTACTACTTTTCTAGAGCTACCTGTTGCCATACATGCAAACCCCACTCCCATATCTATTATAATGTGTGTGTGTGTGTGTGTGTGTGTGTGTGTGTGTGTGTGTGTGTGTGTGTGTGTGTGTGTGTGTGTGTGCGCGTGTGTGTGTGCACGTGTATATGTGTGCATATAGTTCAACCTGTTTCCCGAAAACGTAAAGTCCCCACCTCGCCTGAGTTCGTAAATTCCTCTCGAAGTCCACCAAGGATCTGCAGACGCGCGCGGCCCCGGACCCACCAAGAACCTTCATCGCCAGCGGAAGAACACATTCGGTTATTCCCGTCACACAACCTCCCCCAACAGCCGGAAGACCTCGGCCTTCGAGTGCGACCATGCCGGAGACCAAAGGGTTCGGCCTACAAGAGCAAACGACCTTGCCCAGTGACCCAAGGTGACCTACCTGGCGAAGCGCTCCTTGTCCTGCATTCCATCGTCGCCTCCTTCCATGCGTCCATACTTGGAACCCGAACTCTCCTCCTCATCTGACCTGGAAATCAAGAAAAAACAAGATTAAGCACATACTGTTCAGCAACAAGAACACACAGACACAACCCCAACATACCTGGGTTGGAGGACCTCTGGCAAGAGCCCTAAAGGGCGATCGATTTCCTCCGTACCTCCAGCATCCAACAACAACAACAACAACAACGACTTCGCAAATCAGAATCATCCTCTGTTCAGAGCTCAAAGAAAGACGTTTACCGCCTTCCTTACCCAATGGTTTTTTTCTTTTATTTTTGTTGTCGCCAGGCTGTCTCATTCTTCATCGTGACAACCCCTGGGCAATGACAGGGTATAAAAAAAGACAACTTATACATATATACATACGCATATTTTATACATACATTTACACAGTAATAAATATTCACCAGAACGTTAACAATGTCCACTAAATCCCAGACACTTCAGCTCCAGTCAGTCCGCGAACGAGCTTGGATACAATGACCTTCCTATTACCACAATTGTCTGGGTGACAAGAAGACCTCCCAACGAGTGCCAAAGAATGGTGGCGACGGCCACTTGGCATCACAATCAATTAGGAGGATACGCAGTGGGGACGCGTAGCTTCACTCACACGCAGTCCCTTTATAAAGCTACGACAAATGGGCAGAATGGCCACAAAATGGCGGTGTGTCCGGACTTGTCGCAACCCTGTATATAGGGACTGTTGGTAGATCCGTATGCACAACAAAACAGGCATATTCAGAGAACTAAAACACTAAGTTCGAAGAATCAATAGCAAGAACAAACAGTAAGCGCGAGCGAATATTTTGCCACAAAATGGCTCCCTGGGTTATCTATCGCATCGTCATTTCGCAACTCTGTATAAAGGGACTCTAAACACACGCCGCCACTAATATCCACAGTTTCTACGAGCAGGCTCCCATGCAGGCACCTTCCCATTCTAAACAAACCTCGGTAGGGGGCACAGGTCTGAACTGGAGTCTGCGTTGATCGAGACCCCTTCCAAGTCTGAATCCACCCCTCCAAGCGCACCAGTTGCATATGACAACAAGGATTAAGGGCTATGCATAGGTTATGCTATCACCGTTTTGCGGGGGTCGACCCAGGTTAGCCCACAATTCGATGAAGCTATAAGCCTGTGGCCCACAGATCACCCCCCCCCCACACACACACACAACACAAATCACGTACATATCAGGGGCGAAGAACTGCTACGGACGGACGGAAGGACGGACACGTACAAGTCAGAGACACAGACGGGACGTACGTCCGGGCGAGTCCCGTGACGCTATGGGACCCTCTGTGAGATCCTTCCCTTTCGTCCCCCCTCCCTACCCAAATCCAAACCCAACCCAACACGACCCGGCCGCAGCCCAGGCAAGGGCGTCAGCTTATGGCTAAACGGTTTAGGTAAGACGTTCCGCCTCCCCACATCCTCCAACAAGCGCAGCGAAAAGATCTTTCTCGATCTCGGACGTCCACGAAATCCTGAACTCAGGAAATCACAAGACGAGAGTGACCCGCAGGAAGTGGCGATTTTTCTCATGTATTTTCTTCTAGAAGTCTCGTCCACATGAACGTTCCATAACCTATAGACGACGGCGGTCGTTCTTGTATGCCTTTGTTTCTTTTCTTGGCAAAGGTAAGGGATAACTATCCCTACTACTACCACTACTATTACTACTACTACTACTACCACCACCATATCCACCCAAACCTGACCAGTTTATGAAAATAGGAGAAATAGTTGACCATTTAATGATATATTGCCATACCTGTGACGTTGATCAGGTCCGAACGTGGGCACAAAAGCAAAACCATGACTGAGAGTACGATCACCAGCTTCGATCACTATCAATCCATCAGCTATCCTGAGTTCACTGCTGAACAAAGGCCTCTTTCATAGCATCCCACGGCTCACACGACCGCGGCAACCTCTGCCACACCACCCCTGCATACTTCTCTATCTCGTCTCTCCACCTTCTGTCTGGTTTCCCTCTTCCACGCTTCCCATCTCGTGGCATTCAGTCAGTAACCCTCCCTCTCTTTTACCGCCTCCACAATATCTTTCACAGCGCCATCTACCATTCACCATTTCAGTTTCCTCCCTACAGGACTCTCCTTCACCTCTTTCTTCTGGCTGCCGTCAGGCGATTTCATTCATCTCCGTGGCACACAGTCCCCTCGTTAGTGAAGAAGCTGATATCTTTATTGCCATCGCGTCAGCTGGCGCCTGATAGCGCTGACGATCGCCTGAATAAACAATGGCATTCCTCCCATTACGAAGGCTCACCTCGAGTGCCAGGGCTCTCGCTCCTCCTTCCACCCCATCTGCTGGCCCGACCCCCCATGCGATTTTATTCATCTGAATATTGACTACCATCCCCTACGACGTTGACAGGGTGCGGAAAACCATCTCAAGAGAGCCCTTCTATCCCGGGTAAAAAAAAAAATAATAATAATAATAAGGATAAAAATAAATAAATAAAGAGAGAGAGAGAGAGAGAGAGAGAGAGAGAGAGAGAGAGAGAGAGAGAGAGAGAGAGAGAGAGAGAGAGAGAGAGAGAGAGAGAGAGAGAGAGAGAGAGAGAGAGTCTGGTTTCCACCGCCATGGTGTGACGGTGTGTATTCACTTCCGTGACACCCCGCTCCCCTCGTCAAGTGACGAAGGGGTCCCGAGAACCACTGGCGCTGCTATCGTCAGTCTTAATGGTCGTCGGCCTTATCATATCCATCCATCCATCTAAAGAAAACGAAAAAAAATAAATAAATAAATAAAATAAAATAAAAAAGACGCTATTAGTCCTGCCCTCTTGTTTTTTTACAGACACACACACACACATACATACACACACACACAAGCACACACACACACACACACATATATATATATATATATATATTGAGACACTGTGACATGTTGAGAAGAGTGGAAGAAGTCACGGGTGATCTGAGTTCTGATTTTATTCCTGACCGGTTTCGCTGTACGCTTCTTCCTCTGAAAAAGCGTATAAAGCGAAACAGGTCAGGAAGAAACTCGGGACTCCGATCTAGACCAGTGATTTCTTCCACCTTTTTCATAATATATATATAGATATATATATATATATATATATATATATATATATATATATATATATATATATATATATATATATATTTACAACTTGTGTGTGTGTGTGTGTTTATACATCACCGAGAGCAAAGTTCTCACAGCATGGTACTCTGGACCTGCAGACATCCACACAGTTCCTCTCCTTTGGCAGTAGGCTCCCCGAAGGTTCTTAATGATTTCTCATAGTGACGGGCCACCTCCGCCTCCTCCCGTTTCCCGCGGCCACAAACAAGACACTAATGCTATCTTACTGCCATCTTAAATCCGTCGGTTCCTACCAATCCCTCCTCCCCCCCTTATCCCCCCAAAACCGCTCCCAACCCGCCCCCGCCCCCCTCTGATTTTCTGTGCCCGCCCAAAGCCCGCTAAGATGCGGGCACCCTGCCCGCACACGTTCCCTTCCCCCCCTATCCCCCCATCGTCCACCTTACCCCCATCCCCCCTCCTCCTTGGCCATAATACTGCCCCTACCACCATTCCAACGTGCCATCTTGCCACCATACTAAACTGCCATCCTGCCCACACCTCACGAACCAGCAGGTCCCCCCCCATGACATTTCTACCCACCCCCCAGTGCTAGTAACAATACACAAGAAAACGAAAAACTTGCTCTACCAACACGAACAGTACTACTTTACGTAAAAAGTATGTGTGTGTGTGTGTGTGTGTGTGTGTGTGTGTGTGTGTGTGTGTGTGATATATATATATATATATATATATATATATATATATATATATATATATCATACACATACATACATAAGTGACGTATTATAACAATAAAGTATTTATGTGATTATGTGACTAAACCAATGGAAGAAGAAATCCAGACTGAGATAGATCGAACATGGAAATGTCTCTACGATGCTGGTGATTGGCTGGCTGGCGGTTGGCGGCGACGGCGGCGGCGGCGGCCAGCCTTGTTGGGTCACATGGGAACGCGGGCAAGCACCCAATCATCTTTCCACTCTTCAAATCAGTCTCTTCCTCCTCCCCTTCCTCCTTCTCCTCCTCTCTCTATTATCATGGCGTCGGGAGGAGTCCTGTAAAAATGTAGTATCGTACAAAGAACTGGAGGTTTGTACATGTATGTGTATGTGTGTGTGTGTGTGTGTGTGTGTGTGTGTGTGTGTGTGTGTGTGTGTGTGTGTGTGTAATTCACTTAATTTCCCTAACTATAGTTTCTCGTATAACAAAAAAAGAGCACGACTCGCGAGGTCGTCTCTTACTCTCTAATTATCATTCATAATTTAAAATATGAGTGTGTGTGTGTGCATTCATACGAGATTCAGTGTGTGTGTGTGTGTGTGTGTGTGTGTGTGTGTGTGTGTGTGTGTGTGTGTGTGTGTGTGTGTGTGTGTGAGAGAGAGAGAGAGAGAGAGAGAGAGAGAGAGAGAAGAATTAGGGCAAAACCTCTTCTTACACTACATACCCGCCACGTGGAAGCAGGTTACCCCAAACGGGTTTGAATGACGCTCCCGAACCAAACAGGCGGCTTGGCTACTCGCACTGCATTCCCAACAAGTGCCGCCAGGAGGTGGATTGGGAGAGAGGGAGCGAGGGTGGATCGAGGGTGGAGTAGGGTTGGCGGGGGGAGCAGAGTTTACCCACCCCCTAGGCATCGAGGCCATTACTGTTATCATCGTTGTTACTATTATCATTATTTTCATTACCATCGTTATTGGCTATATCACTATTACTCTTCTCTTAAGGCAGCTTATCTTCAAATTCTAGGTAATCTGAATTCAATCATCTTATGGCTGAGATTCTCGTCAATTGTGATAGAATAAATAATCAGAAATATATATCTATTTTCGTTAGTCTGCGAATGCATACACATACATACACACACACACACACACACACACACACACACACACACACACACACATACACTGCCCCGATTCCCTTGCACGACACCCGCGGCCCCCTGGAAGCGGGGCACGGCCATCGGTTCTGTGGAGAAATCTCGTGTTGTTGTCTGGTATAAAGGAGAGTGCACTATCAGGTGATCTGCGTCTTCCGTGCGGTATTTGCATATTGAGCCATTGACAGCCTGGTGCCGATTTCGTGTTGAGGCTCTCCTAAGTGCTGCTGGATGGTGACCTGAAATTCGGGGTACGGGGGGGGGAGAGAGAGAGAGAGAGAGAGAGAGAGAGAGAGAGAGAGAGAGAGAGAGAGAGAGAGAGAGAGAGAGAGAGAGAGAAAACCAAGGTTCTCATTCGATGCAAAAAAGTTTAGCCATGTTTTCTTCCTCAAACTTCATTCTAGAGTACAATTTCACGGGGAATCGAAAAGGTGATTTTTTTTTCTTAAAGAAAACTAAGCGGCCAGCTTGAAGGCAAAGCGATAACAAGGGTCGATTCTGTCTGGCCCAGTTCAGGCCGATGAAAATGCAAGAACAACAATTCTCGTGCATGAGGTCACCATATGTTTGACTGGCGTCAGGGCCTACGAGTACCCAACCTGGTGACCCGAGTAACACTTTTCTTCGCCCTCATTTTCATTCCTAAGCAGAGGCCCTGACCTGCTCCAATAATCCCAAAACTGAAGTAGTAGGAACTCTTTCTCCAATATGGGGGAGAAGAGAGTGAAAGAGAACCCCCCCCCCATCTCCGGGACAGAAACCCCCCACCTCACCTCACCCCACCCTCTCATCGCCCCACTTGGCTGTGATAAGAGAAGGAACAGCACAACAACACCTAACACATATTTACGCCAACATTCCAAACGTCAGGGGCCGATCCTCCAACGCATACCAACAACATGGCTGCCACTCAGGCATCAAGAAGAGTCTTCAAGAGCCAAGAAGCTCCGGATTCCTCAGCCGGATTCGGCTTTTGGAAGAGGACGAGGAGGAGGAGGAGGAGGAGGAGGAGGAGGAGAAAGAGGATGATGATGAGGAGGAGAACGAGGAGGAGGACGAGAGAGAGGAGGACGAAGAGGAGGAAGATGAAGAAGAAAAATAAGGAGATGAAAGAAAAAAAGAATGAGAAGAATAAGATGAAAGAAAAGGAAATGAAGAACAAGAAGAAAAGCGAGAAGATGGAGAAGGAACAGAAGAAAATGAAGATGATGGAGAACTAGAAAGTGAAGGGCAAGATCAAGATGAGGGGGTAGAAAAAGAGGAAGGGGAGAAGAAGAAGAAGAAGAAAAGATGGAGATGGAGTAGAAAACAGGGAAGACCAAGATGGAAAAAGAACAAAACGAAGGCGACCAGCGACCATTTTGTCCGTGAAAAGCCAAGGACAATCAAGGTCCTGCATACAAAGGAACTACTGAGGACTGAGGCAGAGGAGATCCCTGCTAACGCACCTTCGCATGATGAAAGTCTCCATCGATATACCGATGGCTCGTTAACCATTTCCGCACAAATACCAGGCGATGTGTGGTATTCGAGCGGTAGCGAGGGTTCAACTTAACAACCTTCCAGAAATATATGACACGTTTAGCTTTATTCTGGTTAACAACAGGCGATTCTATTCAATTCTGGAAGCGTCCTCCCGCAGATGAAAGGATAGAGTAGGGCTAGAGGTAATGTCAACAGAGGTATTTTCTTGTTTTCTTTGGTATTAAAAAATGCAGGATTAGGATGGACGCTGTTCTATAATAACAAACGGGTGACTCCCAAGGGTATTTGTGATAATATCCAAAGATGACCACAATGACATATCTTGGGATATTAGATTATTCAGTAAATAAATTGCTACCTCTCCAATCAACCTCTCTCTCTCTCTCAGCCCACATTACTTTGAAAGCGAACTTTTATTTACTTTTATATTTTTCTTTCGGTAATTTTGATTTGTCTTTTCCTAGGTATCCTCCCCTCTAGTCCCTTCGAGTCTTCCGAGAATAATTTGTTTACCTGAGGAGATTACTAATCACTACACAGTTCTTGCATCACTACGGCCGTAGCCGCTCCCTCTACCCGGCAATCGCGAATACACACACACACACACGTAAGCAATTTACGAATATATCCATCGAAAAACAAACCTACGTTATTCAAAAATAAGGACATAACTAGTATACTACCGCGCTGGAAAAAATCTAAGAACAACAATAATAGTAACAATAATAACAATAATAATAATAAAAATATTAATAATGATTATTATACTAATTATATATCATAATTATTTTTACCTTAACACGTTATAAACAATGTTTGACCAAGACAAATAAGAGGGGGGGGGGAGAGTCCACGATACCCGTTCCAACCCAACCCAACCCTTAACCACCCTACGACCTAACCCAACCCCCTTATACCCCTTATGCACCCTCCCCTAACCTCCCCCTAGTACAAAGACGAGGCCCCCACACCTCCCCTATCCCCACTCTATCATCCCTATGGCTCCCCTACATGCAATCCCATTATCCCCCCCACTCCCCCAAAAGTAGGTAAACTATCCCCTTCATCATGGCAGAGGCCCCAATCGCCGGAAATTAATCCGGAGAAGCTCCTTAGTCTCCTCCATCCCTCCACCTTCCCCTCCACTCCCCTTCCCCCTCCTTACGCCTTCCCCTTCCCTCCTTCCACCAGACGCTTCCCTCCCTTCCCCTTACCCCTTTCCCGTCCTTTATTTCTTCTCCCTAATTCCCCCTATTATTCCTTTCTTTTCCTTCCTCCTTCCTTTTCCAAACCTCCATTCCTCCCTCTTCCCTCTCCCTTCTCCTCCTCCTCCCCTTTCCCAATTGGGTTACTTCACTCCTATTTGGTCCAAAAACTATCCCCCCCCTCCAAAAAAAAAAGGGGGTGAGGGTAGCCCCTTTCCCCCGTTTGGTACCCTCATCCATCCTCATCCACCCTCCTTCCCCTCCAAACCCCACTCTCCTTCATCCATTCGTTAGGTAATCCATCCGCCATCGTAGCACTCACTACGACTTGTCCTTGAGGCCGGGGAAGGAGGAAGAGGAGGAGGAGAAGGAGGAGGAAGAGGAGTAGGAAGAAGATGAAGAGGAAAAGGGGGAGGAAAAGAAGGAAGAGGAAGAAAAGGAGAAGGAAGAGGAGGAGGAAAAGGAGAAGAAAAGGAGGAAATGGAAGAGGAAGAGGAGCAAAATGAGGAAAAATGAGGAAGAGGATGAGGAGAAAGAGGAGGAAAAAGGAGGAAAAAGAGGAAGAGGAGGAAGAAGAGAAAGATGAGGAAGAGGAGGAAGAGGAGAAAGATGAGGAAGAGGAAGATGGAGGAAGGAGGAAAAGGAGGAGGAAGAGGAGGAGGGAGAAGGAAAAGGAAAAGGAGGAGGAGGAAAAGGAGGGAAAGAGGAGGAGGAGGAGGAGGAGGAGGAGGAGGAAGAGGAGCCTCACCCAGGGAGTTCTCGCACTTAAAGTCATCAGTTGAAAGTTTTTACTTGCAAGTGACCAACTTCCTTGTTCTTATATTTGAAGCTTTAAAAAATCCATCAACTTCCTTGTTCTTCACTCTATCCTATCAAGGGAAGAAGAAGAGGAGGAGGAGGAGGAGGAGGAGGGGGAGGTGGAAATGGTGATAGAGTGAGGAAAAGGAGGAAGCGGAGGAAAAACAGATGTCAGGAAAAGGAAGAAAGAGAGGAGGATGAAGAAGACGAGGAAAAGGAAGAAGAGGAAGAAGAACGAGAAGACGTTGAAAAAGAGGAAAAAAGATGAGGAAGAAGAGGAAGAAGAGCGAGACGTTGAAGAAGAGGATGAAGAAAATGAAGAAGAGGAAGAAGAAGAAGAGGAAGAAGAGGAGGAGGACGAGAAAGAAGTATCGAAGAATAAGAAGATAAATAATAAGTAACGAAGAAGAAGTAACGAAAGAGAAACGTAATAGAAGGGGGGAGGCATTTAAAAAACAACCCCACAACCACTCGCCAGCTAAACAAACAATCCAGGAATGCCCCCCCCCCTCACCCTGTCGGACCATCGAGAAAACATGTTAACGAAATGTGGTTTGCCCACTTCTGCTCCTTCCGGCCAACGCCTCCCCACCCCCCACCTCCTCCGTCTCCTTCCATGCCTGGCTCCGTCTATCGTCAGGTTATTCTATTCGTTTCCATGGCGACCACCATCTCGGTTGATCCCTTAAACACCGAATGGAACGTTTCCGTTTTCTTTTGGTTGCTAAGAAGTTAGAATAGATAAATAAATATATTAATTAATTAATTAATCAGTTAATATAAATAGGATGCTAAGAAGTTAGATAAATAAATAAATTAATTAATCAATTAATATAAATAGGATGAAGACTTGGTCACGTGAATAGAAGGATGATGATGATGATGATGATGATGATGATGATGATGATAAGAAAGAGGAGAAAGTGAGGATGAGGATTAAGAAGAGGAGGAAGAGGAAGAGGTGAAAAGTGAATATGAGAGAGAGGAAGGTAAGGATTAAGAAGAGGAAGAAGAGAAAGAAGAGGACGATGAAGGGTTAGGGAAGAAAGAGGAAGAGGAGAGAGGGAGGAGGAGGAGAAAGAGGGGGACGGGGAATAGGAGAAAGACGAGGATAAGGAACAGGAGGGGGGAAGAGAGGGGGAGGAGGAACTGGAGAAAGAGAATGAGGAGGAGGAGAGTGGGGAGGAGATAGAGGGGAGGAGGAGGAAGAGGAGTGGGGAGGAGGAAGAGGAGGTATAAGGAACAAGAGAGGGGGAAGAGGAGGAAGAGGAGGAGGAAGAGGAGAACGAGGAGGAAGAAGAGGAAGAGGAGGAGGAGGAAGAGGGGAAGAGGAGGAGGAGGAGGAGGAGGAGGAAGAGGAGGAGGAAGATGAGGAGAAAATGGGAGCAGAAGCTCGTCTAGGACTGAAGAGACGAATCGATGTCGCCTTAGTCCGAAAGATAATTAACAGGCGGCTCTGCACTCACGCAACCTAACGACCTACCCATCTACCTGTCCACGCATCTACCCTCATCCCTTCAACAAACTACCTATCTACCTGTCCACGCATCTACCTTCATCCCATCACCAAACTACCTATCCACCCTTCCACCCTAGCTACACTTATCATTCCCCTTTTATCCACCTAACCACGTGAGCACCTATTTACCATCACTTCATCCTATCTCTTCACTTAACCATGCTGAATCTAGAACAAGGCATCACAAGAGCCACCCCCCTCTCTCTCTTTTATATATATATATATATATATATATATATATATATATATATATATATATATATATATGTATATATACATACACATACACATAGATGTCCGGCATTCGGGAAATGACCTACTGCTGCTGCTGTCCGGGTCTTCTAGGGCGACGCGACTTAGACACGACAAGGAAGAACAAACCAACTGGCCAAGACGAAGATGGACAACAGAGAAGGACATACAGTATACATATACAGAAAGAGGGAGGGAGGGAGGGAGGAGGAGTAGGGGAAGGGAGGGAGGAAGAGAGGGTGGAGGAGGAGGGGGGAGGGAGGGAGGGGAGGGTGTTTAGAGAGTGTATAAACTGTACACATACTCTACATACATACAAACATGGGACACATGTGCTCATACCCATAACACAGGTTTCTCTCCCCCTCCTTTTTTGTACTCTCTTTTTGTACTCTCTCTTTGTCCCTCTCTTTGTCCCCCTCTCTCCCTCCCTCCCTTTCTCCCCGTCCTCTCTCTCCTCCCCCACCCTTTCTCTCGCTCTCTCTTTCTCCCTCCCTTTCTCCTACCCCTCCTCTCTCTCTCTCTCTCTCACTCCCTATCTCTCTCTCTCTCTCTCTCTCTCTCTCTCTCTCTCTCTCTCTCTCTCTCTCTCTCTCTCACTCCCTATCTCTCTCTCTCTTCACATCGTTGAATTCCGAAAATAGAGAAAGATACGAGGTGACCTTCAGCTGCAATCGAGATGATCTGCGAGATAAGGAGCGCGCCCCGACTTTTAATTACCAACCATGTTACGTAATGAACCACTTCAATACAAGGGCCGCCACGCAGATCCACACTGTTTGTATATATATATATATATATATATATATATATATATATATATATATATATATATTATTATATATATATTTATTATATATATATTATATAAATATTATATAATATATATATATATAATCATATATGTATATGTGTATATATATACATATATATATATAAGATATATATATATAATATATATATATATACAGTACATACATACAATATATAATTGTGTATGTATAAAATATATTCAAATAAACGAATAACTAAAACCCTTTTCCTGTACTGAATAAAGTCATCCGACATGGCACAACATCTGACATGTATGGCATTAAATTGAAGTTATTGAATAAATAATAAACGAGTAAACAAGCAAATCGATAAATAAATGGAGCACCTTTCGTACCGATTGCCGCTCCTCCCCCCCACCACCCCCTCCAGAACCCGAGGATGGCCTCGACATTCATCTCCGTAGGGTTGAACAGTTGACAATCCTTGCAGGGAGTGTGTGGAGGAGGAGGGCGAGGATGAAGAGGATGAAGAGAAGGAGGTAGAGGAGGGGGAAGAGAGGAGGAGGAGAGGAGGGGAGGAGGAGGAGGGGAGGAGGAGGAGGAGGAAGAGGAGGGGAGGATGAGTAGGAAGAGGAGGTGAGGAAGGGAAAGGGGAGAGGATGAGGGGAAAGGGGAGAGGATGAGGGGAAAGAGGAGGGGAGGAGGGGGAAGAGGAGGGGGAGGAGGAGTGGGAAGAGGAAAAGAGAAGGAGGGGGAGGAGGAGTGGGAAGAGGAAGAAGGGAGGAGAGGGGGAGGAGGAGGAGGAGGGCGAACAGCAGCAGCAGCAGAAAGAAAAGAAGCAAGATAAAAGAAGAAAGGATGAAGAAGACGACGAAAGAAGAAGACCTTCTATTAAAAGACTTCTTTCTCCTCCTCTTCCTCCTCCACCTCCTACATCTCCTGCTGAGATGTAGTCAAAACAACCCGAATGCTTCATTGTTGTTGTTCCCTCTCCATTTGCCGTCTCTTTCAGTCACACACACACACACACACACACACACACACACACACACACACACACACACACACACACACACACACACTAAAATAAATAAATCACAGTACTAAACACAAACCCGATTTTGACGGATTTTTTTTTCATCCCCATCTTGTCTTATTTCACATATTACTTATATCTTGTTTTTATTTTCCCCCTTTGAGGCAGCCGTCAAGGTCTTCCAAGAAATTTGTATCATAACAATTGATGACAACACTTTGGAATGTTGTCCGTCTGTGTGAGTGTAGGGCGTGAAAAGCTAAAAGGAATACTGACGATGATGCCACGGCGATATCTTGGGCTCGGAGACCGAATGCCAGCCCATCGGGACTGCAACCTTCAATTGGGGAAGAGGGTGTTGTTGAAAAGGTAATTCCCTCTGACGTCCCTCCCTCTGATTTTGCAGATTTCTGCATGTATGCCTTCTAGAGTTTCTTGATGTTGATGGCTTAGAATTAAAGTGAATTGTGGTTGATAAATGTGTGTATACATGTGTGTGTGTATATATATATATATATATATATACAGTACACACACACACACACACACACACACAGTTCTTGTTCTCTCCCGGGATGAGGTCCCGTCAGCGCCCATTTCGCCTACCAGATGCGGGCTACGCCCATTTACAACCAGACACTCCCCCACCACTCCCCGAATCGGTCCAACGCCTTCCCCACTCCCCCCCCCCACACTCAGCTAACATCCCCACTTTCACTCTCCCAAACTCATCTCACCCTTGTACTCCTCTCTTCCTTCCTAAGCCTTTTGTCACACTCGCTCACACACTCTATTACACACACACACACATACACACACACACACACACACATACACGCGCGCACACACACACACACCAACTGGGACAAAGGGACTGGAACTCATGAATTCTTTTCATGTAGATATTAGTAAATGCAAACATACACAAACATTAACAATACCACACGAGGTTCGCGCGCGCACGTGCACACACACACACACATCTAAACACATGTACACATCTATACACACACTCACAAAGCTTACACTTCTACGAACACACATAAAAAGATTTGTTTTAAATTTACACAAATTATATACTTTCAGTGTATCTCTATCGCTGTTAGCTCAGTAAACCAATTATTATTATCAAATACACACGGACAAATCTACACACACACACACACACACACACACACACACATACACGCACACACACACACACGGACACATACACGCACACACCTGCACACACACACACACACACACACACACGAACACATACACACACGCAGACATACATAAACGCACACACCTACACACACACACACACACACACACGCACGCACGAAACTAATTCAATTTGCTCTCTTTTCCTCTTGGCCATCCGTCTTTCTACTCCACGCTAATCAATTTCCACTCCCTCCCTCCCTCCCCCTACTTGTCGTCCCAAGACCAGACAAGACCAGACCAGATTACTCCTCCCACTCCTCTTGTTCCTGCCTCTGGACTCTGCTTCTGTCCCTTCTCCTCCTCCTCCTCCTCCTCCTCCTCCGCTTCCTTCTCTTCTTAACTCCTGCTGCTGCCTGTGCCACTCCTACTCCTCCTCCTCCTCCTCTTCTTCTTACTCCTGCTCCTCTCTCTGCCCCTCCTCCTCCTCTTCCTCTCCTTACTCCTCTTACTCTTTGTGCTGCCCCTCCTCCTTCTCCTCCTCCTCCTCTCCTCCTGCTCCTACCGCTGTCTTCCCTCCCCTTCCTCCTCTTCCTCTTCTTACTCCTGCTGCTGCCCTTCCTCCTCTTCCTTCTCCTCCTCCTCCTCCTCCCTCGGCCATCATCTTACCTGCCCGGAAGTGTACCTACGCCCGCACCTACCCCGCCCCTTTGTCCAGACAGTACAGGGCGGGGCAAAAGTCTGGATACACAAGTCAAAATCAACCCATCTCTGTATAACAACAATAACACTGAAAAGTTAATAAATGTTCACAGACTTTGTGTTCAAAGTCCCAAAGTTAGAAACCACAATTCTGAACACTAGTTCCTGTATTCAAGTACATGTCCAGGTACCACGAATTTTTGGACCACCCTGTATATTGTGTAGCTATACAAAGGTGCCCATTGTTATCAGTGCATTCAACCCTATAGCTTAATTTACAAAGTTTTGCACAGGGGGTGCGGAGAGGTGAGGAGTGGGGATTGTGAGTGTGTGCGTGGGGGGGGGCTGTTTTATTCGGCTTGGTATGGGGTGGGTGAGGGAGGGGGAATTCACATCCAAAAGCGTGGTTTGCCCCCCCCCTCTCTCTCTCTCTCTCTCTCTCTCTCCACATACACATTACACACGACAAATTACCTGGGCTCTAATAAGGCCAGGAAAGAGAGAGTTCAAAACAAACTCCATTTCGTGATATTTATCCCGTTTATCCCCCTTGTTCACTAAAATCTATCTCTCCACTAACATTTACACTAACCATCTCCCGAATCCCGACTCTCTGCGGACCCCCCCCCCCCTATGCAGTGACAGGATTCACTCCATTTATCTTTTTTTCTTTCTTTTACAGATTTCCTTTGTTGATTCTCTGTCCACTTTTCCTTGTTTTTTGTTTTGTTTTTTTTCCTCATCCTACCCTTTCCACTTCTGAATCCCTTTCTGGGACTGGCATACGAGAGCGTGGCTTGAGATCATCCCCACAGATGTGAATGATAAATATGTATAATAAACAAATAAACATGTCAACAAAATAAACGAATAAAATTACAAAAATACCAATTACTAAATTAATAAAAACAATATACTATAATGTCAGATGATATAAAAAAAAGGAATAAAGAAAACAAGGCGGAAAGCACAGTCGTGTCAATGCCGAAGATAAGAGCATAACAATGGAAGCAGCCACGATCACAAGATCGGTTGCAACATCGTCAAAACCAGAGAACTTTGAGAAGTAAAACTAATCACTAATGTCCATCCCGCGGCCCTCAAAGGGTTACATAAGAATAATGGCGACTGCAAGAGACCATAAGGCCTACACTAGGTAGTTCCATGTCCATTACCACCCGTCATTCTTATCTATAAAGTTGTCTAACCTTTTCTTAAAACAACCGATAGTTCTAGCATTCACAACATGGTTACTAAGTCTATTCCAATGGTTAACCACTTAACTGGTGAACTAGTTCTTGCTTATTTCCTTCTTAAATCTAAAATTGTCCAATATAAATCCATTACAGCGAGTCCTGCCCTTGTCTTAATATGATGACCTTGCCTGCATCACCCTTGATCCACTTGAACACCTGTGTGTGTGTGTGTGTGTGTGTGTGTGTGTGTGTGTGTGTGTGTGTGTGTGTGTGTGTGTGTGTGTGTGTGTGTGTGTGTGTGTGTGTGTGTGTGCTGAGACATTCTGACAGGTTGACGTGTGTGGCAATAGGAAACACAGGGGTCTTAGTCCGAGTTTATTCCTGACTAGTTTCGCAAATGTGCTTTTTCGGAAAGCATCAGGAATAAACGTAAACTCAGCATCTGATTCCCACTCATGCCATGTACATACTGTATACTGCATGTATGTGTAAATAATTATTATATATATATATATTATATATATATATACATATATATATATATACACATATATATATACACTTCACTGAAAGTGATGGCTAATTGTGCATTTATTATTAGCCATCACTTTCAATGAAGTATGTATAAGAGAAAAATCTCCTGCCCGTATATACTATTGATATATATATATATATATATATATATATATATATATATATATATATATATATATATATACACACACACAAACAAATACTTTAAAGTTGAGGCACACAAACAAAAAGATAAATAAATCTATATCTACTTCTATATATATATCTATATCTTGGTCCTTTTCTATGCAAGGAGGGGGGGGGGTCTGCACAGCAGGCAATATTCAGCGGCACCCGCAAGGCCCAAAGGACCCTCCGCCTCCTCCTCCTCCTCATTATCCCATCTTGAACTTCCTCCTCCCTTCCCCTGCCCCTCCCACAACCACTCACCCTTCACTCGTTCACCTTAACCTTTAGTGCCTTCCGTGAGGAGCCCCGGGTGGCTCAGGGGTAGCGTTCTTTCGTGGCGCGAGCGTGACCCCGGTTCAAATTCTCGTGGCGCGGACACAAAAACGTACATGGTGAACGTTTACACCCTCTCAGGATCGCCTGTTGCCCTATTCAGATAACACATACACACACACACACGCACGCACACACACATGTATATATATATATATATATATATATATATATATATTATATATATACATACACACACACACACAAGTTCAAAGACCTTTTGGTCCATACCTAGGTCGGAGGCGAAAAAAATAAAAAATAAAAAATGAACAAACAAACAAAACCAACTTTCCTACCCCACGTACGCTCCACCTTGCAATGCAACAGACAACTAATGGCCTACGCGAAGGTTTGGTTCAATGCATGGATTTCCTCCTTGCTGGCGCCAAACGATTCCATTCAACTCTGGGGGACCATTAGGCCTGTGAGGGAGTCGCAGAAACCCCTCCCACCCCGGGATGGCACTTCATCCTCCCCAATCCCACAGCCATCCTACTTTCTAGGATGAATGAAAGCAGGTTAAGCGTAGGCACTAAAATCCTTTCAGCTGAAGGAAAATTATATATATATATATATATATATATATATATTATATATATATATATATATATATATATATATAATATATATATATATATATATATATATATCTTAATCTTAGCCACTGTGGGTAATATATTGCTTCACCTCTTCGCCCCAGATTTCAGCATCTTCATGCAAGAAGGCCTTTGAAACTAGAACTATGCATGCAGACGTCGTTTTCAGAGGAGGTACTATCTCCCATTGACGACACGACAAGCGTCTTCGCCGGCGTGGCGATTTGGCGCCAATTTCAGATATCCACATGTGGATAGAAATCGACAACGGCGACGTGGCGAACGGGCGACGCGGCCCCGAGGGATGATCGCCTCATCCGTTTCCTGCTGCACAAGAGCTGTGCCTCGCTGCATTGCCTTTGTCCCGAACGGTGTGTCGGGGTCCTGGGCCACCCCTTCGTCCCTGAGGTGAGTAAGGAGTGTTGGATTATATATATATATATATATATATATATATATATATATTATATATATATATATATATATATATATATATATATATATATATATATATATATATATATATACAATGTGTGGATGAGGTTTGACATGGACACCACCCACCCCATTATGGTATTACTGATGATACGGTTTAACGTCACAAACTTCCCCCTATCGGAAGGCTAGGACGGTGCCACTTACAGAGGACTTTGTAGCGTGGAATTTGATATCATGCCTTTGGTTCAACTTCGCCGGTAGCAGGATTCGAACCGCCATCCCCTTGACCTTCGCCGCAAGTAACGACGCCCTAACCCGCTCGGCCAGCGAACTTCCTTACTATTACTACAATGACGAAATAATATCGATGGGAAAAATATGTCCCCCTTTATCTAACATGGTTAGAAAACTAACCCTCGTTTCCAGTTACCGTGGAAACCCTTGGTTACAAATCCCTCGTATCCCTCCCATCCCATCCCTTCCACTTCTACCCTTTGCCATACTCACTGCCTACTCCTAGGGACAGTATCCCTTCTTCCTAACTCCCACTCCCACCCCTTAACCTATTTAATCCCAAAGACTCCTCTTTTGTGCCAAGGTCAGCTACCCAACCTGCCAGTCCCCCCCCCACTCCCCGAACTCCCCCAGCCGCCCGGGGACGCGAACAAAGCTCTGTACTCCTCCCTCCTACTCCCAACATCAAGTCCAACCCATACTCCAAGCCACTCATGCCCCAAACTCCAAACCAGCCTTTCCACTCCCTCTCACTCCCAAAACGGTCACTCCCACTTCCAACATCGTAACTCCAATACTTACTCTAAGCCACTCACTCCCCCATTATACTCGATACTCCCAACTCGTCTTGTCATTAACTCTCTTAAATCCACCAAACGACTCCCTTTCATCCTCACCTCCCACCCACTCCATCCCAACTCCCACCAGTACCTCCATTCCCTCCTCAGCCCATTCTACATCTCTGTATGTCTCAATGTTGCTACTCCACCCTTAACACACACACACACACACACACACACACACACACACACACACACACGCACACACACCTCCCCCTCCACATACAGTCTCCCTCTTTCTCAACACACACACTCCCTTCCCTCCACCTACACCCTCAACAATACACTCCCTCTCCTCCCTCCATTACATCCTCCCCCTCCCCTTCCCACCCCACCCAGCCCTCTCTCCCTACTCCTCCATCCTCTACAAACAGTCCTCGTCTTCCTCCTCCTCCTCCTCCTCCTCCGCCCTCAACACAAACCATCTTCCTTGATGGGGCCCGCCGTGGCTCGGTTGGTAGAGTGCACGTCTGATAACCGCACGGTGAATTCGGCGTCCGTTCGAATCCTGGCCGCGTGAGTAATGGCCCCCGACCGCTGCTCACCTGAGACCTGGGGTGACTTGGTGACATCACTGTGTCTGTGTGTGTGATGAATCAGATTCCTCCGGGTATCGTCAGTGATGTGGCATAGCGTGGACACCGTCTCCTGCGTTCATGTAGGAACGGTTCCGGATAACTTGCAAAGTTGAGGTCTGACCGGGTATGAGCGTCGGAAACCACGAAAAATAAAAGTCTTCCTCCTCCTCTTCTTCTTCCTCCCCTCCGCCATCCTCAACAGAAACTGTCCTCCTCGAAGACATCGGCACAATCCATATATGCAAAACGCTCCTGGTCAGCTTCCGGGGTTTCGGTTGAAAAGCTGTTCGAATCAGAGACTCCACAGTCACCTCCGTTGGTACCAGTGACAAAGACCTCAGCATCACCACCCAACTTCACTCACACTCATCACACCTCACCGGAGCACTGTCGTCGATCACAGACGGGCCGCCATAAGTAGGCACACCAATAGCAAATAATATCCGAAAGTCCTGCCCTCTTTGTCTTAATATGATGACATTGTTTGCGTCACCCTTGTTAAAGCCTTTGATCCACTAGCTCGATGCCAAGCTAGGTTCGATTCCCATGGCAACTGTCGGAAATTATTTGTATGATCTCGCAGTTACTAGAGATTCACTCTAGGTATAACAATACAAGTGAGACGTTTGTTAAATTACACAGTAAGGAATAGACTCTTGAGGGAGACGTACTACAAGACCTTGAGTACAAGAAGAGCATCAACACTCCTCCTTCTGCAATTCATTTCAGCTCTCCTACCTCCATCCTCCACCTCCTCCTCTTCCTCCAACTCTTTTCCTTCCTCCTTATCCTCTTCCAACTAGTGATGATAACGGTTGTGATGGTGGTGGTCGTGATGATCATATTAATAATAGGTTAAGTACCGAAACAGCCGTGTATGGACCAATAGGTCTGTTGCTGTTCGCTTCATACAACTCCATGTAACATATAACTCCACATAACTCCCCCACATCCCGCCTCTTCGTACTCCACCGCTAACACATCTATTTGATTTAGTTTTTATTCTGCAATCGTATACACAGACATAAAAATACAATGTGTATATTGCGAGGACGACAAAAAAGAAAAGCATTCGACATCTATTTCCACTGTGGTCTTCTTAAGAGAGAGGAAAAAAATCCAAATACATTTAGACAAGAAGTAATATAACTAAGAACAAAACATGTTAAGTCATAATAACAAGCACTTAAAACATTAATAATTGTATATCTTCCAGTTGTACTTCCTTCGCATCTTGTTGTTGTTGTTGTTGTTGTTGTTGTTGTTGTTGTTGTTGTTGTTGTTGTTGTTGTTGTTGTTGTTGTTGTTGTTGTTGTTGTTGTTGTTGTTGTTGTTGTTGTTGTTGTTGTTGTTGTTCTTCTTCTTCTTCTTCTTCTTCTCCTCCTCCTCCACGCTAAGCCTCCTTCTCCACCCTCCAAGTCCACCTTTTTACTAACCCTTCAGTGGAGTCTTCCCTTCCGTTCCACTTCAGCCCTGACTAAGCCCCTCCCACCACTTCCACAAACCTCGCCTCTTCCACGTAACCCCCCCCCCCAAACCTCCCGTTTCCAGTTACGATCTTCGGGCCGCGTTCTAACGAATTTTCGGGGCACCAAATCCAAACGCTACGTCATAAAACTACTGTAAGCTAGTGGCGTTATCGGAAGCGTGCTGGATTCGGATTCGCTTAGCTGTGGGTTCGAGTCCCGCACTTCTCTCTGATTCCCGGAAGTGATTGTTACCTTCTCCAACAGTTCTTTCGCCTCCCCCCCCCTTTCTCCCCTCTTACCAATTCCCTTCCTTCTTCCAAATATCTTCTCCCCCTTCCCCCCCTCTCTCCCCCTTTTACCACTTCATTTCCTCCTTCCTCCTCCTCCTTCCAAATTTCCCCTTCCCCTTCCCCCGTGTTGGGGTACATGATACCCTTTACGAGCGTTGAACAAATAAACACAAGCGAAAGTGGCTAAACGAGACGCTCCCCAGAATGCATGGGACGAGGAGGACGAGGACGAGGACGAGGACGAGGAGAAGGACGAGGAGGAAGAAGAACACGGCGAGAAGGAAGAGGAGGATGAGGAAGACGAGGATGGGGAGGACGAAGACGAGGTGGACGAGGACAAGGAGGAGGAGGAGGAGGAGGAGGGGGACGTGGAGAAGGAGGGGGACGTGGAGAAGGAGGGGGACGTGGAGAAGGAGGGGGACGTGGAGAAGGAGGAGGACGTGGAGGAGGAGGAGGACGAGGAGGTCGAGAAGGAGGAAGACAAGGAGCCGCAAAAAAAAATACAATATGGCGGCAGAGGACAATTAAGTTCAGCAAACACCGGATATGCAGATAAGCACACACGTGACCCCTTACTGGGCACTTCAAAGAGCCCATGTGCAAACTCGCGACAGGTAAACAACAGCGAGAGGGGGAGAGGGGAGGGGAGCGGGGAGGGTAGAGGGGGGAAGGTTGTTGCACGTAGATCTGCAAAACGACAATTATCCCCCCCCCAACAACCACTCCTCCCCTAACACTTTCAGCCCCCCCCCTTGACACCTTCCATGCCTGGGGGAATTTTTTTTATCCTGGCTTTCGCCAAGTGATTTTAATCACCATTGTGGCACTCCTCCGCGGTGGTGATGGAGTCCCCATCTCACTTAACTTCTTAACAACATTAAAATCCCAATTCCAAACCAACACCAGCCACCCCAACGTAAGTACTAAACCCAATCTCAATACGAACAGACTCCTCCCACACTGGAGTGATATGGAGTCCAGAGACTCCAAGGAGTGTTGCCTGCCTGGCAAATGCCCGCCAGACTGGCCACGAGGGCCGTTGTTGGGCCCGGGTGAGGGACTGCCCGCGGACAAAGAAACATGGAGAGAGAGGGAAAGGGAGAAGGACAAGAGGAAGAGAGGGAGAGAGAGAAAGGGAGAGAGGGGTAGAAGGAGAGAGAGAAAGGGAGAGAGGGGTAGAGGGAGAGAGAGAAAGGGAGAGAGGGGTAGAGGGAAAGAGAGAAGGGGAGAGGGTGGGAGAAGGGGAGAGGGAGGGAGAAGGGAAGAGAGGGAGAAGGGGAGAGAGGGAGAAGGGGAGAGGGAGGGAGAAGAGGAGAGAGGGAGAAGGGGAGAAAGGGAGAAAGAAGGAGAAGAAGAGATAGGGAGGGAGAGGAGGAGAGAGGGAGAAGGGGAGAAAGAGGGAGAAGAGGAGAGAGGGAGGGAGAAGAGGAGGAAGGGGAGAGAGAGAGAGAGAGAGAGAGAGAGAGAGAGAGAGAGAGAGAGAGAGAGAGAGAGAGAGAGAGAGAGAGAGAGAGAGAGAGAGAGAGAGAGAGAGAGAGAGAGAGAGAGAGAGAGAGAGAGAGAGAGAGAGAGGCGCCCATATAATGGCAAAAGGGGCGGAGCGGACGTGCAAGCAAGCAAACCAGTAAGGATTCAAGGGCAGAAATAAATCGTCCGTTGGTCTGTTGGTAAGAGTTAAACATGCCCTACAATGTTCCAAGGACTTGCTCTCCTCCTCCTCCTCCTCCTCTTCATATTTTTCCTCCTCCTTTTTTCATCCTCAATTTCCTGCATCATTATATTCTTCCTTCCCTTTTCCCCCTCCTCTTCTTTTTCGTCTTTCTCCTCCTTTTCGTCGTCATTATCCTTGTCTTCTTCATTATCTTCTTTTTCCTGCTTCTCCTCGTCTTCTTCCTCCTTCTCTTCTTTTTCCTGATTCTCCTCGTCGTCTTCTTCCTTGTCTTCCTATTCTTTTTTCTAATTCTCCTCGTCGTCTTCTTCCTCTTCCTCCTCCTCCTCTTGTTTTGCCTATTTCTCCTCGTTGTCTTCCTCCTCCTCTTCCTCCCTGTTCCCGTCGGCGCCGCCTCCCCCCCCCTCCCATTACCTCCTTCGCCACACCGAACCTCAATCCCAAGACGATTTCAGCCGCATTCTCACCCAAAATCGACAAACGATGTTGAACATCACAAACGCCCTCAAACTCGAATACAACATCACCTCTGCACAGCAGCCACATCATGGCTTACATATACTTTATTCAGGCTGTCGTTAAGCGATTCCACTTGTCTATTTGAATCACACACACACACACACACACACACACACACACATATGTATACCTCATTCGAAAGTGATGACTAGTTGTATAATTGTTATTTCCTTAAGAATATTTTCCATATCCCTTACTATGGATTTATTCTTTAAAAGGAGGTTTATGACTTCACTGTAGTGAAGTCATAAACCTCCTTTCAAAAGAGAATAAGTCCAGTTAGACACAAGGAAAATAATCTCGAGAAAATAACAAGCGCACAAATAGCCGTCACTTTCAATGAGGTGTGCATAAGAGAAAATCTCCAACCCATATATATATATATATATATATATATATATATATATATATATATATATATATATATATATACACGCACACACACAATCATAAACCAACTCAATTCTTCCTCTTCTTTCCTCCTCCATCTCTCCCCCTCCACACCCCTCCCCACCCCCTCCAGCATCCAGGATCCAGGTAAACACGCCAAAAACCGATGATTAGGAACAGATGTGTGTGTGTGTGTGTGTGTGTGTGTGTGTGTGTGTGTGTGTGTGTGTGTGAGAGAGAGAGAGAGAGGAAAGAGGGAGAAAGAGGGGAAGAGAGAGAGAGAGAGAGAGAGAGAGAGAGAGAGAGAGAGAGAGAGAGAGAGAGAGAGAGAGAGAGGGGGGGGGGAGGGGGAGGGCACTGCTCCCGAAGGAGGCAGTGAACTCCGTCAGGTGTTCGAATTGCCCCCCCCCCCATCCCACTCCCCAGCAAGGGCCGTGCTCGGCTCTACCTGCACCTACGGGAGAAAAATTCAGGTGGTGATAGGTGGTGGTGGTGGTAGGTGGTGGTGGTAGATGGTGGTGGTAGATGGTGGTGGTTGTAGGCGGTGGTGGAGATAGTGTTGGTGTTTTTGTTGTTGTCGGATGAAAATAAGGATAAACTTGAAGGAGACACAGCAAACGAGGAACAGTTTGACGGAGGAAGAGGAGGAGGACGAGGAGGAAGAGGAGGAGGAGGAGGAGGAGGAGGAGGAGGAGGAGGAGGAGGAAGTCCCTGGACTCTTCGTACAACGCCACAACAGTAAAGCCCAGCATCTGGGGCACGAGCACCAATACACCAGCAATAGGGTGAGATACAGTGAGGAGGGAGGTGGGGAGAGAAAGAGTGAAGGAGGGGGGGAAGGTCGGGAGAGGGGGGGGATAGGGTATGGGATGGGAGCGAGGGAGGGAGGGTCAGAGGGATAGGGGTTGTTACCAACAACCAGCGTTTCTATACAGCATTTTTATTTTATTTTATTTTTTACCTTACATAGTGACTTTATAAAACATGCGAGTCAATGCAGCATACGAAGAGGAGGCGAGATGGGAAGTGGGGAAGGAAGGAGGGACGGAGAAAGGAAGAGGGGAAGGAGGGGAGGAGAAAGGAAGGAGGGAAGAAGAGAAAGAAGTACGGAAAGAGGAGAAGCAATAGGAGGGAGAAAGGGAGGAAGGGAAGCAGAAAGGTGAAGGTGGAGCAAAGCCGCCACAGAATAAGGGATGAGAGAGAGAGAGAGAGAGAGAGAGAGAGAGAGAGAGAGAGAGAGAGTGGGAAAGGTGTGGTTGGAAGATATATATATATATATATATATATATATATATATATATATATATATATATATATATATATACACACATACGGGGGAGATAGAGAAAGAGAGAGAGAAGGGGAGGGCGGGAGGAAGGGAGGAAGGGAGGGAGGAAGAGCGGAAGAGAGAGAGAGAGAGAGAGAGAGAGAGAGAGAGAGAGAGAGAGAGAGAGAGAGAGAGAGAGAGAGAGAGAGA
>NC_134800.1:45309344-45316844 GCF_046742065.1 Oratosquilla oratoria
AAGAAACTAACGAAGCAGAGCGCTTTCGTATATTACATCTTCAGTGCAAAAAGCGCTCTGCTTCGTTAGTTTCTTTTTCCAAGTAGTCTACTTTGCATAAGTGAACACACGTACCCGTGTTCTTATTAGCATATTATATATATATATATATATATATATATATAATGTGTGTGTGCGTATGTGTGTGTGTGTGTGTGCGTGTATATGTGTACTTTACATATCTCAATTAAAACCCCAGTCGGAGAAGGGAAAAAAAAATAATAAAAAAAAAAAATAAAGGGAAACGGTGAGTCTATATATTTCGACTTGAAACTACAGTCCTCTTCAGTACTACTAAAGAGGACTGTAGTTTACAGTCGAAATATACAACATACCGTTTCCTGTTTTTTCTTCTACTCCGACTGTGGTTTGAATTGTTTTACAAATGTGTTACTACATTTTAATCGGTAAGTCACTAAAATCACTACAGCACTTGTCATGCGCTAGCCGGGTTCGAGTCCTTGGCAGTACCGCATTTCAATTTCTGTATGTTAGCCTCCATCGGGTCTCCCGATGTTTATGGCTTAGAATTAAAGTGCATTGTGGTTGTTAAAATGTATCTCTAATCACTGTGACCCATTCAGTATTATAATATATATCATACATACATATATATTATACATACATATATATATATATATATATATATATATATATATATATATATATATATATATAATCATCCAGTCGGCCATTACCCGTAAAGCGAAGTGACAGCATCCATAAACGACAACCGGGCGAGACTGTTCACAAGGATTGAAGCACTGGTAAAGTACTGCCCATTATGATAACAGCAACAACCATACATATACAGCCACCTCCCATCCTCCTATCCGCGTCTTGATCGCCTTCACTCCAGTCTGCTGACCTAATATGACCTCTTACCAGAATTTCTCCTTGTGCAGTCCTTAGTTGTGTCTCAATCGCTTTCGTCAAAGCCCAAGTCTTACATCTAAAGATCGTAGCTGGGATTATGCACTGATTATAAACGTTCAATTTCATACGGGTAGAGAGCCTCTCGTGTTGTTCCTGTATTTACTGCTACCCAACCAATTGTAACATTTTTATTTAACTTTGGTGACTTTTAGGTAATTTCAGAATCCAACTTAAATAATGGCATTATTCAAAGATCTTCATCAACCTCAACAACAACTATAAGTGCTGAACTTTTCAGTTGAACAATACATACAACACACACACACACAAACACACACACACATACACACACATTGTAAACACGCACACACACGTGCATCAATGTAAGGATATTTTTCTTTTTTTTAATGTACAAAGACACGACCATACCATAGATTCATTAGCCTCAACGCGGGCCGTATATTGCAAGCTGGCACGCTCACAAACACAAAGATAAAACATTTAAAAAAGAGTGCAAACATGGCCGGTCAAATACACAAACGGTCACAAAACACAGGATCATTAACACACATAGAGGGAGGGGGGAAGAAGGGGAAGGGGGAAGGGGGAAGGGGGGGAGAGGGAAGGGGGAAGGGGAGGGGAAGGGCGCGCCACGCAAACACGTACGCGGGACAAGACATTCGTTTCCTCGTAAAATCCCCTTATGGGCTCGAACCCAAGAAGCTACGGACACACGTTATGTTCGAACCATACATGAACTTGGAGCTAGGTATGATGCATTGCAGAGCAAGAGGCAGGACTCCACGAGTGTTGCTCCTTTCCTATACACTACAGTTAGGTAGAAAACACACACAAACACAGACACACACACACACACACAAAGCAAACATAAACACACACACACACACACACACACACACACACACACAAACCAAAAACACACATTCACACACACACAAGCAAAACACACACACACAAGCAAAATACACACAAAGCAAAAACATACACACACACACACAATGGGATCAGAGGTCACACAGACGACGACAAAGACATTTAGCGCGACAAAAAGTCCAACGATATCATCTGCGCGCCAGGGATCCCCCCACCGGGGGGGGGGCGCCTTAACGAGCGCCGCCCCCTCCTCCCCCAGCTCCCCTCCCGACTCATCAGCAACTGCAGCAGGAGTGGGAAGACCACAAACAAGACCAGGAAAAGGAAGGGGAGGAGAAACAATTGAAAGAGAAATAGTAGGAGGAAGAGGAGGAGGAGGAGGAGGGAGGAGGAAGAGGAGACACAGCAGAAAGAAAAAGAGGAGGATAGAAGGAAGAGGAGGATAAGGAAGAGAAACAGTAGAACGAGAAAGAGGAGGGAGAAAGGGGGGAAGGAGGAGGAAAAGTAGGAAAAAGCGGAAGAGGAACATGAGAAGGAAGAGGAAGAGGAAGAGGAGGAGGAAGAGAAGGAGCAGGAGTAAGAAGAAGAGAGGGAAGAAGACGAATAGGAGGAGGAGGGAGGAGGAGGAGGGAGGAGGAGGAGGAGGAAGAAGAGCACTTCGAGCCTGGGTCTTTCTCTTGTCCCTCGCTTATGTTCACTACCATCAGCACATTATTTCAATTACCACTAATCTCGTATTACTATCATTATCATTATTTTCTATATAATTTTCACTAATACCATAATTAGCACCACAGTTGTGATTTAGGTTAGGTCGGTTATTTCCGTTAAAGTTTAACGGAAACCGAACGTTATTACTTTGAAATTCAAATTTCCCGGTAGTCAGTCTTAGTCCAACGGATAAAAAATAAATAAATAAATAAATAAATACAAAAGCAATTCTCATAGCGGAAGAAAAATGCATGACATTAATTAATGGACAAGATAAATAAACAAGAAAAGTAGGTAAACATAAATATAAAAATACAATAAATAAATGAAAATAAATACAGAGTTTGGGGCGGGCCATCCGCCTAGCCTTACACACAAAGAGAGCCCTAACAATCGGCAGGGGCACTAATTGCAACGAAAACGGAGTAACGAGATGCGTTTTCTGTTGGCCGCGATGATCTCTGTCTGATACATGTGAGGGGGGGGGGAGGAGAGAAAGGGGGGAAGGGGGGAAGGGGGAAAGGGGGAGATTGGGGGAGGGGTGGAAGCGCTAATGACTGGGGAGATCCATGGCAGCCGGCCGGTCATCGACGGATCCGCGCGGTAACAGCGGCGGAATTACTTTAAACTACTCTTTCCCTCCGACCAGGATACTAGCGTGTAGGACCTCCCTCCCCCTCATACCTCAGTCCCATTCCCCATTTTCTATTTCTCTCTCTCTTCCTCCCCATCTCTCTCTCTCTCTCTCTCTCTCTCTGGAACAACCGTGTGTGTGTGTGTGTGTGTGTGTGTGTGTGTGTGTGTGTGTGTGTGTGTGTGTGTTAGTGTGTGTGTGTGTTAGTGTGTATGTGTGTGTGTGTTAGTGTGTGTGTGTGTATGTGTGTGTGTGTTAGTGTGTGTGTGTTAGTGTGTGTGTGTGTATGAGTGTGTTATTAACCATGGTCTTGGATCACGTGTTGTACTCGTGATCGACAGCTATTTCCTACCGGAAGAGAGCTCACATCTCGTATATGACCGATCAGTGGATAATTCTGACATTACACGCGCGCGCGTGCACACACACACACACACACACATCGAACTCCCCGCCCACGAAAATTGGAGTAACGACTCGCAGTGCAGCGATACTGAAATTATTTCAGCCCTGGGCGGGATTCGAACACGGACCGCCGTAGTGGCGACTGGGAACTCTACCAAATCCGCTATCGAGTCGTGGTGTGTGTGTGTGTGTGTGTGTGTGTGTGTGTGTGTGTGTGTGTGTGTGTGTGTGTGTGCGTGTTCGCGTGTGACCCGGCTCTTTGGTAACGAAAATGGTTTACGATCAGCGCATCTCACCGTCGACCCATTTTCGAAATCCACGAGGTCGAAGCAGCCAGACAGCCAGCCAGGTCATCTGTGGTGGCGGTGTCACAAACGACACTGTTATTATGATATTTTTTTCTTGCAAACCTTTTCCCGTCAGACAATTTTATTCATCTCTATGGACTTCTGGATGTGGCCAGTCCCTTACCTTGCAATCCGGCGAATTCCTAAACGACCTTCACCGCTACCCCGGGTCACCCGGCAACGACCCGAATGTACAGGGATCGTCCATGGGAACCACCGGGTTCACTTCTGAGTATTACAACGACCGATTCTTCCCGGTAATCGGGGCGTCCTGGTTGACGTCGTAAAGATACGACAAAGCTAAGATGTCCTAAACTCAATGTCACAAACCTAGGATGTAAACAAATACGCTTTACACACCAACAGAGAGAGCATCATTGTAATATTTGGAAGTGTAGGCAATTGTACAGTTGTACAGATAACACACGAACACAGTTACATGTGAACACAAGAAATGACACGTGTGTGTGTGCATGTGCGTATGCATGTCTGTGTATATGTGTGTAATAATAATAATAATAATAATAATAAACGGTTCATTATTAAGTTAACAGCTATGAAGAGATACACTTACAATGTACCATCTGTTTAAATCTTAGAACTAATTTAATCTAAGTACATAATGTGCAAGGCGTTGTTCGTCGCATATGATGATGGCAATCTTCCCCTTTGTGATAACCACTCGCAGTATCATTTTCTTCTGACCGGGACCTTATCAGTGACGATAAGGTCGAAGGTTGTCCGTTGGAAGGTGGTGCGCAAACGATGACAGATGCGTTGTTGTATTGTATTGCTGGGGGAGCCGAGAAATTTTATCTTACCCACAAAATCTAAATCCTTTGGGAACGTCAGCACTGAGATAGAATGGAGTCAGGTCCGTGCGGCGAATCAACTCTGGAACTGCCTAGTATAGGCCTTATAGTCTCTCGCAGTCTCCTTCATTCTTATGTTCTACTCCCCACCCCTGTGAGCTGACCTGTGAACACTTAAATCCCTTCCTCCATGTTGTTGGTGGGTAACCGCGCCTTCGTTTCAACTTGTATTATTCACTGGGTCGGTGCAAATGAGGAATGCACACTATACCACTTCACTAACAGTAGGTTACTTGAGTCTAGTGGGGCGAGGACAACAAACTGACCTTAGGCTGCTGCTAAGAGCGCCATTGTCACACCGAAACGCAGGTCACAGATATGTGTGTGTGTATGTGTGTAAGTTATGGTAAGATGGTAGCAGACTGGATTCCTAATGTTGAGGTCCCGAGTTCAAAGCTCCGCGACGGCTTGATTTGATAATTATATATGTACTCGTATGCTCTTTCTACCTAAATAACTACAATAAAACAGACAATTTATATTAAATGAGGAGGCATTTTGCAACAACCAGGCACACCAATTATCTGCCTTTGTAGTGCCGACTGGTCGAATGTCTAGTTGGCCACAATATTTTAATTATATATATACATATATATACATATATATATACATACATATATATATACATATATACATACATATATATACATACATGTATATACATATATACATACATATATATACATACATGTATATACATATATACATACATATATATACATATATACATACATATATATATACATACATGTATATACATATATATATATAATATACATATACACACATGTATATACATATATATATATAATATACATATACATATATATACATATATATACATATATATACATATATATACATATACACACAAATATACATGTACATATGTACATATACATATACATATATATACATGTACATATGTACATATACATATATATACATATATATACATATACATACATATATACATATATATACATATACATACATATATATACATATATATACACATATATATATATACATATATATACATATATATACACATATATATATATACACATATATACATATATATACACATATATATATACATATATATAAGCATATATATATACATATATATATATGCATATATATATATATATATATGCAAAGTAGACCACTTGAAAAAAGAAACTAATGAAGCAGAGCGCTTTCGTATATTACATCTTCAGTGCACTGATGATGATATATACGAAAGCGCTCTGCTTCGTTAGTTTCTTTTTTCCAAGGGGTCTACTTTGCATAAGTGAACACACGTACCCGTGTTCTTATTAGCATATATATATATATATATATATATATATATATATATATATATATATTATATATATACACACACACACATACCTTATTGACCAACAACTCAAGGGCGCATTTTGCAAGTTAACACACCACTTAATCACCCTTATTGCCTTTCCTACTAGAGGAAGAACAGTCTATATATCCAGTGTTGGTGTACCGGGATACCCTTGTCCAGACTTATTTATTCCAACCCAAGGAAACGGTCAGCGGATCGCCTTCCCCTGGTTGGCCGACAGGGTGGCGGGCCAGCAACGCGGGCCAGCGGCGACCCATCCTTGGCCACATTTCTCATTAACCGGTTTCAATCGTGAATGGAGCGTTGCAATCAGTTATCCGAACATCTCATTAAGCCCCAAAGAAACGACCCAAAAAGAAACTGGACGCCTTAATTGCCTTCGACTTCAAAAGTCTGCGAGATTCGGTGTTGCCAGGCATCAGAGGGTCGCAATTTAACCCCCCAACCCCCTAAAACCACCCCCGTGCCCCCTGATGCCCCCCCACTGCAATACTTGAAGCGTCTTGCCACATGTAATGCAAAAAGTGCTGGTGTTCGTGTAAGTGATAGTAATGATAGTAGAGATAGTAATGGCGGTAGTAACGAAAGTAAACACAGATGTGATGGTATTAATAGTGGTAGTGATAGTGGTGGCACCAGTAACTGTTGTTGTGGTAGTGATTGCAGTTTTGCGGCGATGGCGAAACTGTCAAGCCTTGCGCGAGCCTCGATCTCGGGACCTTATTAGCGTGTATGCGTATACATATGGGGAAGAAAGCGCGTGCGTGTATGTGTATGTGTATGTGTGTGTGTGTGTGTGTGTGCGTTCGTCCGCATATCAAAACATTTACACACCTCAACACACCTACATATATATACATACATTAGTGTACGCGAGCGTACGCAGGAACAATCGTATGCATAGGACTTCGCAGGAGCTGACCTGGGAGCGCGCACGAACACACACACACACACACACACACACACACACACACACACACACACACACACACAACACAACCTGAGACAACCTAAGTTACGACAAATTCGGCGAATCGATACGATAGCGAGCGCCGTACCGGGAACACGCCATCCCATCATAACAAATGTAGGCAAGATCTCTCATTACACATAAATGCTGATAAAAAAACAAACATATATACATATATAGAAATAAATAGACAAATAAAGAAAAAATTAAATAAATAAAATCATAAATACACACACTATAATAGAAAAAAATAAAAATACAGTAATATAGCTTGATAAGTACGCCAAAGGAGCAAATGACTAAAGAAAACGGAGAATGGGGAGGTGGTGCGAGTTCCAACCAAGTTACCCGTAAACGAGTAACGGTGGTAACTCGGTATTCAT
>NC_134800.1:45319344-45326844 GCF_046742065.1 Oratosquilla oratoria
TAGTAGTAGTAGTAGTAGTAGTAGTAGTAGTGAGGAGTAAGATGAGGAACAAGAAGTGGTAAAGGTGGAAGTGACAGTGGAAGCGGAGGTGGAGGAGGAAGATGATGACGAGAAGTTGTTGGTGGAGGAGGAAGAGGAAGAAAGGAGGAGGTGAAGGAAATGAGGAGGTGGAGGAAAGGAGGAGGAGAAGTAGAACGATGAAGGAGGGTGGAGGGGAGGAGGAAAGGAGTAGAACGAAGAGGAGGAGGAGGAAAGACAACGAAGAGGAGGAGAAGAGGAGGAGAACGAGAGGAGGAGGAAAACGAGAGGAGGAGAAACAGGAGGAAGTGGATAAAAAGGAAGATGAGGAAAAGGAGAAAGAGGTGGGAGAGGAGGTGAGAGGGGAGGAATAGGAGGAAACGGAGGAAAAGGAGGAAAAGGAGGAAACGGAGGAGGAGGAGGAGTAGGAGGAAGAGAAGGAGAAGGACGAAGAGGAGGAAGAGGAGGTGGAGGAGAAAGAGGAGGTGGAGGAGAAAGAGGAGGTGGAGGAGAAAGAGGAGGTGGAGGAGAAAGAGGAGGTGGAGGAGAAAGAGGAGGTGGAGGAGGAAGAGGAGGTGGAGGAGGAAGAGGAGGTGGAGGAGAAAGAGGAGGTGGAGGAGAAAGAGGAGGTGGAGGAGGAAGAGGAGGTGGAGGAGGAAGTGGAGGAAAATGAGGAGGAAGTGGAGGAAGATGAGGAGGAAGATGAGGAGGAAGATGAAAAGAAAGAAGAGGAAGAGGTGGAGGAGACGAGGAGGATGAAGACAAAAGTGCTGTCAGCTGCCCCCCTGGAAAGTCTGGAAGGCGGCTGGCTGTTGGGGCCATATTTAAATCATGGGCCGCCCGCCCGCCTCATCTCGCCTGACTACACCCACTTCATCTTACGAACCAGCCTGTCTCCTCCTCCTCCTCTTCCTTCCTCCTCCTCCATCATCCTTCTACCGCTTCGTGTTCACCCTTCTCGTCTCTATCGCCAAGCTTCTCCTCCTCCTCCTTCTCGTCTTCCTTCTCATCATCCTTCCGTCTCCTTTTCGTCCTCCTTAATCTTCCTATCACCTTTAATCTTCTCTCTCTCTCTCTCTCCTCTCTCTTTCTCTCATCACGTCTTCTTCCCTTTGTCACATTTTCTTTTTTCTTTCTTTTTTTCTTCTCGCTCTTTCTTGCGTGTTTTCAACCTCTTATTCTATCTCCACAAATTTACACCAATTTCTTTCGAAATCCTCTTCATAAACATTTTTCAACTCTTCTTCTCTTTTTCTTCTTCTCCTCCTCCATCTTCAACACCGACCCCTTTCACCCCTCTACAACTGACACCACCACCATCACTAACAACTCCATTTTCTTAAGGTCCCCTCCTCCTCCCCACCTTCCCCTCCCTTCCCCCCCCTTCTCTTCCCATTCTCCTTCTTCCCCTTCCGTCATAATCTCCAACATTTCCTCCTTTCACGTTTACCTTCTCTCCAGTCTCCTCCCCCTGGTTCCTCTCATCCCTCTCCTCCTCCCTCTCACCCCCTCCTCCTCCTCCTCCCTCTCATCCCCACCCTCCTCTTCCTCCCCTTCCCTCTCATCCTCACCCTCCTCTTCCTCCTCCTCCTCCACCTGCCTCAACATTTCCGTGCCAGTAAACAAATTTATTACGGCAACAACAGACATTGCCTTACATGGATACACCCATTCCACCACCCTCCTCTCCCTCCCTCTCCCTCCCTCCCTCCCTCTTCCTCACCTCCTCTCCCTCCCCCCTCCCATTTTACCGTCTCTCCCTCCCTCCCTCTCTGCCTTCCTCCATCATCGACATCATCATTGCCTGCGTCATTATCTTTATCCCCATTATCTCAATCCTCATTATCTCTTCTGTTATCACTCCCATCTCTTTGGTCCTCTCATTACTGCGCTGGACGGCGCATTGTATAGATTACTGTTGCAGCAGACGCCAGGCGATTTTTTATAAGCATTACTATTATAATCACTACTATCATCATCATTATTGTTATTGTCATCATCATAATTATCATTATGCAGGTGATGGGTTGGTGGATCAAAATAGGGGAGGGAGAGAGAGAGAGAGAGAGAGAGAGAGAGAGAGAGAGAGAGAGAGAGAGAGAGGGTGGGGAGCGAGGGAGAGGGAGGGTGGGGAAAGAGAGAGAGGGAGAGAGAGGGAGGGAGAGGGAGGGGGAGAGAGAGGGGGGAGAGAGAGGGGGAGAGAGAGGGAGGTGAGAGAGGGAGGTGAAAGAGAGGGAGGTGAGAGAGAGGGAGGTGAGAGAGAGCGAGGGGAGAGAGAGTAAGGGGCGAGAGAGGGAGGGGAGAATGAGGGAAGGGAGAGAGAGGGAGAGGAGAACGAGGGAGGGGAGAGAGAGGGAGAGAAAGAGGGAGACAGAGGGAGAGGGAGGGAGAGGGAGGGTGGGGAAAGAGAGGGAGGGTGGGGAAAGAGAGGGAGGGTGGGGAAAGAGAGGGAGGGAGAGGGAGGGGGAGAGAGAGGGAGGTGAGAGAGAGGGAGGTGAGAGAGATGGAGGGGAGAGAGAGGGAGAGAAAGAGGGAGACAGAGGGAGGAGAAAGAGGGAGACAGAGGGGGAGGAGAAAGAGGGGAGAGGAAGGGAAGGGGGAGGGGAGAGGAAGGGGAGGGGAGAGGGAGGGGGAGAAAGGGAGAGAGGGGGGAGAGAGGGGGAGAGAGGGGGAGAGAGAGGGAGAGGTGAGAGGGAGAGGTGAGAGAAAGGTGAGAGAGAGGGAGGTGAGAGAGAGGGAGGGGGTGAGAGAGAGGGAGGGGGTGAGAGAGAGGGAGGGGGAGAGAGAGAGGGAGGGGGTGAGAGAGAGGGAGGGGGTGAGAGAGAGGGTGGGGGGAGAGAGAGAGAGGGAGGGGGTGAGAGAGAGGGAGGGGGTGAGAGAGAGGGAGGGGGTGAGAGAGAGGGAGGGGGTGAGAGAGAGGAAGGGGGTGAGAGAGAGGAAGGGGGTGAGAGAGAGGGAGGGGGTGAGAGAGAGGGAGGGGGTGAGAGAGAGGGAGGGGGTGAGAGAGAGGGAGGGGGTGAGAGAGAGGGAGGGGGTGAGAGAGAGGGAGGGGGTGAGAGAGGGAGGGAGGGGGTGAGAGAGGGAGGGGGTGAGAGGGAGGGGTGGGAGAGAGGGAGGGAGAGGGGGTGAGAGAGGGAGGGGTGGGAGAGAGGGAGGGGTGGGAGAGAGGGAGGGAGAGGGGGTGAGAGAGAGGGAGGGGGTGAGAGAGAGGGATAGGGAGGGAGGGAGGGGGTGAGAGAGAGGGAGGGGATGAGAGAGAGGGATAGGGAGGGAGGGAGGGAGAGAGGAGAGAGAGGGGGTGGGAGGCTGATAAGAGAAGAAAATAAACAAAATTAGCGGCCACGACAGTGTAGGCATTAATCCCTAACGTTATAAAAAAATTCCTGATTTTTTTTTTATATCTCCTCTATCTCTCTCCTCTTGTGTTTCTTTGTTGTCTCCTTTTTATCATCCCGCTCCTCCTCCTGTCCCTTCCTCCTTGTAGGCCTAATCCATGCATTTTGCTCTGTTCTTGTTGTTCTTCTTCTCGTTTATGTTGTTCTTGTTGTTGTTCTTCTTTTCTTCTTCTTTTTCTTGCTGCTATTGTTATTGAACTTCATCATCACATTTCCTCTCTTCCACTCATCATTTAATTATTTCTTTTCCTCCTCTTTTTTCCGTGTTCGTAAGCCGTCGATGGCACAGGCCTCGAACACCCGACCCTGCCCCGTCCGCGCCTAATTTGAATAAACACACACGTAACAGTCTCAATCTCCCGGTCGATTGTATGTCTACGCTGTGTACGGTCAGACGCCCCTCAACTCCTACACTGAATAGAATTGTCTGGCTGTGTCCGGAACACAATATATTAAGTACTGTGTCTTGCTACACTGCTTCTGACCCAGAGCAGTGGGCGGGATACAGGGATGACCCGTCATCCATGAGGAGCTAAGATGAGAGGGGGGAGGGTGGTGGGTGGGAGTGGGTACGTGTCTTTGACTTGGCTACCTCTCTTATATGGGGGAAAAAAGCTCTTGATATACAAAATCAAAGTATTAAGAAGAACATGTCTTGCATACCCAAGGTTTTTCTGAGCAAATAAGTAATAATAACAATGATAATAATAATAATCATAAAAATAAGGATAATGGTAATATAATATAAATGATTACGTAGGTAGAATAAGAACAATGATTTATTGAAAGTTTAAAAAGGCTTTACAGCCGTTTATTATAAGTTGGCGCAGATTTATCAAGAGCTCAGGAGCTATGTTAACGATGCGAGTAACAATCTTAACGAAATACACACACACACACACACACACACACACACACACACACACACACACACACATAGACACGCACACACAGGGCTGAAATAATTTCAGTATCGCTGCGCTGCGGGTCGTTACTCCAACTCTCGTTGGCGGGGAGTTGGGTGTGTGTGCGTGTAAGGTCACAACATTGCCCATAGATCGGTCATATATGAGCTCTGAGCTCTCTTCCGGGAGAGAAATAGCTGTCGATCACGAGTCCAACACGTGATCCAAGACCATGGTGAATCACATACATACACACGCATACACATACACGCACGCATACACGCACATATACACACATGCACACACACACGCACACACACGCGCACACACACACACACGCACATATACACACATGCACACACACACACGGACACACATGCACACGTACACACACGCACATATACACACATACACACGTTCACACATACACACGTTCACACACGCACACATACACACACGCAAAAAAAAGGCGCGAGCGCAGCTCCATTGCCGTATATATTAGGCACCCACCGGCGATCAAAGGTCAACAAAATCGGAGAACAGGAGACCCCAGGACTCCTAGGCGAGCAGCGCAGCAGCTTCCTGGAGGCGGCGGCGGCGGCAACAACTTTTCTTCGCCAAGTCAAAACAAATGGAGTTAAGTCAAGTCTGTGGAGATCTGTGACAAGACTGGGAACCCAAGGGGAAAAAAATTGAGTTACTGCGCGGGAAGGGGGAGGGAGGGAGGGAGGGAGGGAGAGAGAGAGAGAGAAAGAGAGAGAGAGAGAATCTGTCTCATAATGGAGAATGACACTGATGATATGAATCAGGAAGAAAGTATGCTAAGAACAGTAATACATCCATTATATATATATATATATATATATATATATATATATATATATATATATATATATACATATACACACACAAAATGTTCAGCCATGAATCATCTAAACCGCTTATTCGTATGTGCATGTACATCGTCCCCAGTTGCATGTACACGATACACACATGTAGAGGGCTACTTGTACATGTGCATTCTCAACAGGGTATTCGTCCTGTGCAAACACTCGCCTTCCTGCCCAGTCATCTCTCGGGATCGTCTGCAAATACGAGGGCAAGAAAAGAGGGTCAACAGGGAGGAAAGCCGATGCCAGGGCTAAGAGAATCCGGGGCGATTAATTTATTGAAATTAACCTAGTTAGCATTCTAGAACAACACTGGAAGCCAATAATGAAAAAAATAAATAATGTCTTTCGCGGTTCTAAAGTTCTTAGAATGATCTACAGTACGATTTAACCTATTTATCTATTTCTATATATGCAACAGGACTTACTTGTGATAACTACAATGGCTATCGTCGTCAATGCATAGATACAACGTCTGACCAGTTACAGGGGGCGGGGCTAATCAATGACGTCATATCGCTCTGCGTGGTGGACCAATAAAAGAACAAAAAGTTTAGGTCGTTATGACGTCAAATCGACCGCGAATACTTGTCCCGCCTTACCTAGCACTCGTCCGCACGTAGAAATATATTCTTTGGTCCTCATCAAAACATGTCACCTAACCATATATATCAATAAAATACTATTTTTTTCTAATACCAATACTTTTTTTCAATTGCAAAAACCATTTTCTTTTATTTGTACGTCTTCTCTCGTCCTCACCCATTCTTCCTCTTCCTCTTATATTTCCTTCCATATTTTCCCCATTTTCCTAAATCATCCCCCCCTTTTCCTCCCCCTCCATCGCTCACCCCCCTCAAACGCCTCTCTATTCTCTTTCCCTCTCTCCCGTCTCTCTGTCTTCTCTTCCCACTTTCTCCTTAATTCGCTTCATCATCCACCTCGGTATCGCGTGTATGGGGGTACCAATTCTACATTTATTGACACCCCCTATGGACCAGAGGCACGCTGGTGTCATATAGGTCCCATGGATAGAAGCGCTGGTTACTGGCGACGAAATACAATACATTCCTCTCTTTCTCTCTCTCTCCTCTCAGAAAAGCACTTTTGCAGAGGCTTCGTGTGTGTGTGTGTGTGTGTGTGTGTGTGTGTGTGTGTGTGTGTGTGTGTGTGTGTGTGTGTGTGTGTGTGTGTGTGTGTGTGTGTGTGTGTGTAAGTGTGTGTGTGTGCGCGCGTGCACCGCAGATGTCAAGGGCAAGCTGCATGCCCGACGGCGATGAATACGGTCTCCGGTTATCAAAGGTCATTCAGGGTCGACACACACACACACAACACACACACACACACACACGTGTGTGTGGGGGTGTGGGTGTGGGTGTGTGTGTGTGTGCATGTGCACGTGTATATATATATACATATTATATTATATATATATATATATATATATATATATATATATATATATATATATATATATATATATATATATATCTTGGCGAAGGTGAGCCTAGGTGAAGTTGGCCAACCTAGGTCAGGGCCTGCCTCCTCCCACTCCTCTTCCTCTTCCTGCCGCATGTTGTGTGCGCGCACGCGCGCGTGTGTGTGCGTTTAGAAGGGACGGTACCTTCTGCTGCTGTTGCAAGAACACAAACTCAATACCTCGGAGGTACTGCTACGGGTGGTGGAAGAGGAAGGGCAGGAGGAAGAGGGATAGGAGGAGGAGGGAGAGAAGGAGGAATAGGAGGTGAAAGGCGGTGAAGGAGCAGGAAGAACAGGAGGAGAAGAAGAGGAGGAGGAGGAGGAGGAAGAGGAGGAGGAAGAGGAGGTGAAGGAGGCAGAGGAGGAGTAGGAGGAACAGGAGGAGTAGGAGGAACAGGAGGAGGAGGAGGAGGAGGAGGAGGAGGACGACGAAGAGGAGGAGGAGGAGGACAAGGAGGAGGACGACGAAGAGGAGGAGGAAGAGGAGAAGGTGGAGGACGTGAAAGAGACGGCGGTGGAGTAGGGGGAACAGGAGGAACAAGAGGAGGTGAAGGATGAGATGGAGAGAGGGTGCGAGTGCAGAGAGAGAGAGAGAGAGAGAGAGAGAGAGAGAGAGAGAGAGAGAGAGAGAGAGAGAGAGAGAGAGAGGAGAGAGAGGAGAGAGAGAGAGAGAGAGGAGAGAAAGAGAGAGAGAGAGAGAGAGGAGAGAGAGAGAGGAGAGAGAGGGAGAGGAGAGAGAGAGAGAGAGAGAGAGAGAGAGAGAGAGAGAGAGAGAGAGAGAGAGGAGAGAGAGGAGAGAGAGAGGATGCGAGT
>NC_134800.1:45331844-45341844 GCF_046742065.1 Oratosquilla oratoria
CTGAGGTAATCACCAAATAAGTTAAAGTAACGAATCAGATGGCTCTTTCGCGTTTCTCCAGCACTTTGAACAAAGCCTTCGAAATGCAATTTACATTCGTCTGGCCTTCTTGCTGGTGACATCTGCATTTTGAACACACGTTCCGAATATCACACACACACACACACAAGAGAGAGAGAGTGAGTGCGCGCGCGCGCGCGTGTGTGTGTGTGTGTGTGTGAGAGAGAGAGAGAGAGAGAGAGAGAGAGAGAGAGAGAGAGAGAGAGAGAGAGAGAGAGAGAGAGAGAGAGAGAGAGAGAGAGAGAGACTGAGAGAAAGTGGGAGGGAGGGAGGGAGGGAGGAGAGAGAGAGAGAGAGAGAGAGAGAGAGAGAGAGAGAGAGAGAGAGAAGCAGAGGGAGGGAGAGAGAGATAAACAGACAAAGAGAGGAGGGAAGGAGACGAGGGGGAGGGAAGGGAGGGAGGGGGAGTGAGGGGAGAGAGAGAGAGAGAGAGAGAGAGGGAGAGAGAGAGAGAGAGATAGGGGGAAGGAGAGAGGAAAGGAGGAAGAGAGAAAGATAGAGAGAGAGAGAGAGAGAGAGAGGAGCTTCTTGACCTAAGAGGCCTACCCACCTGCAGAAGACACCTGCCACCTCCCTCTCTTCCTCCCTCCTCCCGGGATCCCACAACGACTCCCCCAACCTCCTCCAGCAACTCCCAGAGCATCTGTGAGACAAGACCAGTCCCGCCCCTCCATTTCCGCTCCCGCCGCCGCAATAGCCACCACAGCCACCGCGAAAAGCCATCCAGCCACCTGGAGGGGACCACTTCAAGGCAGCCGCCCTCCCGCCGCATCTTTTCCCAGAGTCCACTCACTCCAGTTGGCATTCGCTTGGATCCTCAAACCCTCGTCCCGCGTAGGGATACTCCTCCACCCCTCCTCCTCCACCTCTCACTTATCTTTTTCCTCCTCCTTCTCTCCCTTATCCTTCTCCTCCTCCTTCTCTCCCTTATCCTTCTCCTCCTCCTCTCCCTTATCTTTCTCCTCCTCTTCTTCTTCCTTCTCTTCTTCTTCCTCTTCCTTCTCCTTCTCTTCTTCCTTCTCTTCCTTCTACTCCTCCTCTTCCTTCTACTCCTCCTCGTCTTCTCCCTCTTTGTGGACTCCTCTCTCTCTCTCTCTCTCTCTCTCTCTCTCTCTCTCTCTCTCTCTCTCTCCTTCTCTCTATGTCTCTTCTCAATAAAATCCTCTGGTTAAGACCATAGCATCTATATAATGGCAGCTTAAACAAGCAAATAAAACAATTATCGAAAACTGGCATACAATCTACATATTAATAGTTGACAAGTCCTTGAAAAAAAAATCACAGACATATGAATTCAGTATAGCAATCCGAGGCACAGATTTCGTAACATTCAGTCATAAAAAAAAAAAAAAAAAAAAAAAAAAAAAAAAAAAAAAAGCATAACAGATCCAATTGTTCTCATAACCCAAGCACGTCAATGCCGAATATCACTTGGCCGCCGCTTAACTGGTCATATTTGTAGAATTCCCACGGGATGGAGGGATGGCTGGTATACCGGCCGCGTTGACAGATTAACATGAAACCATACTGACGAAAATGTATCTATTATCTATTAATTCTTCTATTATTATTATTATATTATCATCATATTATCATCATATTATCATGATATTATTATTATTATCATTATTATCGTTATTATCATTCCTACTATCTTGTTATTTATTATTGTTACTGTTAACATTCATTTTATCATGTTTTTTATTTTATCTTATTTTCTATCTATTTATTTTGCCTAACGCCTTCCAATTTTTTTAATTCAATGGGTGTGCATTTCTCCCTTGGAATCAGCAATTTTCAACAATGCGAAAATTCATCTCTTGCTCTTAGAAAACAAATAATAAATACTTAAAAACCAATTACCTGAATTAACAAATATCACATCTGAAAATCTAGTATGGTCCTCAGAAATAATTAAAAACAAACTATTTAAATGAAGAAATATCACATCTGATAAATTTGGAAGGGTCCTAAAATCACACATTGTATCTGGTTGGCCACATCGTTTAGCATCACAACGAGGGAATGAATAAAGAGAAGGAAGAGGAAGAAGATGAAAAAGAAGAGGAAGAAGAAGAGGAAGAGGAAGAAAATGAAGAAGAGGAAGAAGATGAAGAAGAGAAAGACGAAGAAGAGGGAGAAGAGTTAGAGGAAGAAGAAGAAAAAATGAGAATAAAGAGGAAAAAGGGCGAACAGCAGAAGAAAAGGAGGAGGAAGGAGAAAGGCAGAGAAGAAGAGAGGAGCAAAATAGGAAGGATGAAAGGAAGAAGGAAGAGGAGGAGGATGAAAGATGGGGAAAGATGGGGAAGGAAGGGAAAGGAGGAGGAAGGAGGAGGAAGGAAGGAAGGAAGGAGGAGGAGGATGAGGATGAGGAGGAAGAGGATAAAGGGTGAGGAAGAACGAGGAACAAGGAGGAAGAAGATTAGGATAGGGCAAAGGAGGAGGAGGAGGAATAGGAGGAGGAGGAGAAGGCGGAAGAGGAGGATAATGGATGAAGATGATGAGGAAGATAAGGCGAAGGAGGAGGATCTACTCCCCCACGGCCCAAAAATCGTCCAAGTCACCACATGACGTCACATGGCGCCTTGATCACGAGAACCAATGAGAGTCTTAGATTCCCCCTCCCCACCCTCTGTGTGCGTGTGTGTGTGTGTGTGTGTGTGTGTGTGTATGCGTGTTTTTATTTCCGAGAAACCAACAACCATCGGAAATGAAGCGTCATTCTGTGTGTAAGAGAGAGAGAGAGAGAGAGAGAGAGAGAGAGAGAGAGAGAGAGAGAGAGAGAGAGAGAGAGAGAGACACACACACACACACACACACGGGGGAGGTACAAATAAGCACGTAGTATCTCAAATAGGTTCTTCTTTTCTTCTTCTTCCTTTCTTTTAAATTTCTGGTCTTTTAGATGACCAACCTCCCTTTTCTCCTTCTTCAGGGACTTAACCTTTATGGACCAGAGTTACGCAGACATTTTTTATTTTATTTTTTTTTATTCTAAACTGGAGACTTATCTTCACTCACTGACCAACGCTGATCTTCAACTTGTACAGTCCTCCGTTTTGTTGCTTCCCTTCGAATTCCTGATTATTAAAAAGTTCAGTCTTTAGTGCAATACATACAAATAAAGGTAAAGGAAGAGGAAAAGAAAAAGAGAAAGACGGAGGAAAAAGGGGAAAATTAAAATCTGAAAAAAAAAATAAGAGAAAAAGGTTAGAAAAATGGAGAAAAGGGGGTCCATTCTCACGGAGGAGGAGGAGGAGGAGGAGGAGGAGGAGAAGAAGAAGAAGAAGAAGAAGAAGAAGAAGAAGAAGAAGAAGAAGAAGAAGAAGAAGAAGAAGAAGAAGAAGAAGAAGAAGAAGAAGAAGAAGAAGAAGAAGAAGAAGAAGAAGAAGAAGAAGAAGAAGAAGAAGAAGAAGAAGAAGAAATCTCAAAAACTCTTCATGGAATCCCTGTGGAACTTCACCTAATTCCCTTCCCTCCAATTTACCGTTATTTATCGTTAATTTCCGTTAATCACCTTTCACCCAATTCAGACCGCTCTGGGACCTGCCTTCCTTAGTTTCAATTTCACCGTTATTTACCGTTAATTTCCGTTAACTGCCTTTCACCCAATTCCTGGCCCATCAATGAGGTTCTCGACTTCCAACAACCTCAGGGGGGGAAGGGGGAAGGGGGAAGGGGAGGAAGGGGGATGTGGGGGACCAACTTAAAAAGTAGGCCGTCATCAACTCTCTGAAGAACACGTTGCTTCAATTAGTCGAAGAAAATTGAAGAAGAAAAAGATGAGATGATGGGAATGGGGGTTCCTATACGGAATTAAATTTTCTGTCTACTTATGAATCCAAAAGTAGATGTTCATATTTCTCTACCTACTCCACACTCTACCAGGCCTAAGGTTCTCAACCTTTTTTCACATATACACCATATTTATGAATTGCTATTACTTAACCTCCTAGGAACGACTTCAACACTAAATCTAATCACTTTGCAACCACTAACTCTTAGTGGATTTAGGTTCACTGGTCCACTTGTGAACACCCGTGGGCCACTAGGGGGTCCGTGAACCACAGGTTGAGAACCGCTCCTCTACCCCATCCTTTTCCATCCCACCTGCACACATGTGCAAATGTTCCTCGGCTATTGTTAGACAAATCGCTTAATGCTGCACTTACATATGTTCGTCGATGTGGTACAGACACACACACACAATTATATATATTATATATTATATATATATATATATATATATATAATTATATATATATACAGAACCAGGGTGTGTGTGTGTGTGTGTGTGTGTGTGTGTGTGTGTGTGTGTGTGTGTGTGTGTGTGTGTGTGTGTGTACAATACTAAATGGGTCACAGTGAACAGATACACATTTTTATCAACCACAATACACTTTAATTCTAAGCCATCAACATCAAGTGTGTATGTGTGTGTGTGTGTGTGTGTGTGTGTGTGTGTGTGTGTGTGTGTGTGTGTGTGTGTGTGTGTGTGTGTGTGTGTGTGTATGTGTGTGTGTGTGTGTGTGAAATGAGTGGGAAGAGAAAAGACTGGAGTCTTATTTCGAGTATATTCTTAACTAGTTTCTCTACAAGCTTTTTTAAAAGAATCTATCGAACTAGTAAAGAATAAATTTGGACTAAAATTCCAGTCATTCCTCTTTTCACCCGTTATAACTTGTCAGAATGTCTCAACAAATATATATATATATATATATATATATATATATTATATATATATATATATATGATATATATATGTATATATATATATATATATATATATATAAATATATATATATATATATATATTTTAAAAACCACAATGCACTTTAATTATAAGCCATCAAAGGCCGACATGCTGAAATTGAAATGTGGTACTGCCAAGGAAATGAACCCGGCATCCTCATGACAAGTGCGGCAGTGACTTACCAACTAGGCTATCAAGAGAGATATACACTTAAAGTGAATTGTGGTTGTTAAAATGTATCTCTAATCACTGGGAACCATTTAGTGTTCTACATATATGCTGTCGTATTCAATCAAACATGTTTAAAAGAGAACCTGCTCCCAAAATACACAAATATATATATATATATATATATATATATATATATATAATATATATATATATATATATATATATATATACATACACACACATACATATGTATGTACCCAACACTTGTCCAACAACATACATCACAAAAAGACAATGGTCCTGACGCGTAGTACGGAATTCCTAAAAATGACAACAAACGAACACATCATCTTTTGTTTCCTCCAGGTAGCGTTGCCGCTGGCTATCCGAACACAGTGGGCACAGGTAACGGCATCCTGGCGTGAGCTCCATAAGGCCTACAATAGGCAGTTCCATGTCCATGACCACCTATCCTCCCCACGCATAAAGTTATCTAACCTTCTCTTAAAACAATCAACAGCTGTGGGCGTCAATCTCTAGGCTGTAACATTTCATTCCCTTACTATACAACACATTATGGAGGACTGCACTGTACACAATCATACACGCCAACAATACAATATACATTCTATTACAGGATTTGTGTGTGTGTGGGGGGGGAACCCCGTTTCAGCCGTGGCATTCCTCGGAGAGACGGGGCTGCTCGGCCAGAACGTCTAGGAAACATCAACAACAACAACATTCGATTTGCTGACCTTTCCCCAGCTGTACCTCTCACACAAACTACAATCCCTTCCGTACCAGGTGATACTGTCTCCCCTGGCGCTAAGCTATTCTATTCACCCGCCAATGACACCACCATCCCTTCCCTCAGTGGCGTGGGGGGGGAGGGATGGAGGATGTTCACCTGGTGGGGGAGGGGAGGGATGGAGGATGTTCACCTGGGGGGGGAGGGGAGGGATGGAGGATGTTCACCTTGGCGGGGGGGGGGGTCACCCAATGGATTACAGTGGTGTTCAACACGAAGGCAGCTAGGCCGTAGAATGATGTCCACTAAGTTAGGGAGAAGGGAAGGGGGATGGGGGACAAGAACAGCAATGAAAGTTCCCGAAATGGTCTCGGAGAGCCATGTAATTGGGAGTCTAAGTGTCCTCCACCTCTTTCAGAAATTCGGAAACGATTTGAGAGTGTTTCAGATCGACCCCCCCCCCCCCAATCACCACCTCTCCGAAGTCAATTAACCTTTTGCTCCGGAAGGCTCTGTCGTGCTTGAGAGATTCTATTCTGTCTAGAAATTATTTCGTTTAGCTAACCACGGGAGCACCCCCCACCCCAGTCCCGTTCCAGGTGCCGTGGCTTTCTCAATACGCTGTAATGACACCCTTTACACATTTCATTCTGGCTAACAACATTCGATTTTATTTTGGCTCTTGACCTGATCGTACATTTTATGACGTCACTTTTTTTTTTAACGATTTATGTATTTCTGGCTGCCACCGGGTGATTTTATTCAGCTTTAGGTGATCCTCTCACCTTCGGTAGGGGAGATGGTGACCTTGTTTGACCCGGCGCGAGATGACCCACAAGGATAGAAGCGCTGGTTAGATAGTCCATAACATAAAAATCCCGTTTCGCCATTCCAGGGTTCCCACTCTTTGTCAGGTTATTTTTTCAATTACTTTTTAAGGACTTTTCATGACCCATTCTTGCACTTTTTTCAGGACCTATGTACAAGTTCCTGGATTTTTTTTTACATAGCCCAGCATTTGCAAAAATTACTAGAAAATGTTCTTCAATGGCCGTGGTCCTGAAGAACAATATCATGTCCACTGTTAGAACCACCACAGTTTTTATTGCCGACTGATCAAACAAAAAACTCATGAAATAATCTTATTTTGGTAGAAATCCATAAATCAATTACTTTTTCATGACTTTTCGACAATTTATTAAGAATGTAAGGATTTTCAGTACTTGATTTCTAAAATACAAAAATTCACGACTTTTCCATGACTTCTGGACAATTTAGGAATTGAAGGACTTTTCAGTATTGGATTATAATTATACAAAAAAAATCATGACATTTTAGGTTTTTAAGGACAAAGCCGTACCTTCTTTTACCAGAAGGTATTGTAGTCTCTCTCTCATTTTTGGTGCCGCCAGACGATTTTATTATTTCCCGGGGGCGAAAGGCCTCGCTTGGACGCGTGCAGAGCCGGAAAGGGGGAGCTGTCGCGGGATCCCGGATCGCGTGCGGCAGTCCCGAGCTCCCGTCCCACACCAGCGGTCTGCGCCGCGCCTAAGGAGCTAATCGTATTTTCTAGTCAGGATCCTTCGCTGTTAACGGATTTCACCGACTCCGCTTGGGGGGTGGGGGGAGGGAGAGGAGGAGGAGGAGGAGGAGGTGGCCGGGGGGACGTACCTCACAGGTCGGTCTGGATGCAATGGGAAATAAAAATTGAACATGTCAATAATTCATCTCACACACAGACGCACAAATACTCACACAAACATACACACACACACACACACATATTTACCAACAAGAATATACACTTGCTCGCTAGGGTCAAACAGGATCAGAAGATGCGGAAGTTATAAATGCCCGTTGGCCCGCTTTTGGTGCCGTTCTTCATGTCCACACTGCCAGAGTCTACTACTGTAGCGGCCACTCATCAAACTTCGCTCCCCCTCCCCCCTAAACCCACAGGTTCCCCACACCTCCCCCATCCCCCTCTCCAGCGGCACCCACTAAACCCAACTTCCTCCCATTTAGGATGAACACGCTCCGCCCACTAAACACGGCGCCACGCCCACGTCCCTCCTACCCAACACGCAAGGACACCCAGGTGCTTACTGCCTATTAGCCATCCATGTCTTTTCCTCTCTCTATCTCTCTCCTCTCTCTGTCTCTCTCTCTCTCTCTCTCTCTCTCTCTCTCTCTCTCTCTCTCTCCCTCCTACAAATAAATGAACACTGAGTAATCTATCCCAAACATCTATCCCCTCAATACAGTAACAACATTCTCTCACCTCCCCAAAAAATGTTGTTGTTGTTGTTGTTGACGATATAATTATAATAACAGTATCTAATAATAACAACAATAATATAAATAACCATCACAATAATAAATAACAATAAATATAAAAGAAATAAAATAAAATTACCACACCAGGTATAGCTGCCCATAACTCCACGTTTGCAAAGAAATGAAAATGATTAATGTGACAACAACGATGTTGGCTCGGGTGTACCCGGGGGTGTAGCATGGAATCTTCTCCCTTTAAAACACTCATTAACTTCTCTCTCTCTCTCTCTCTCTCTCTCATACACACACACACACACACACACACACACACACACACACACAACGGAGCATTTGGTAGTCACTAACTTTCGTGTCTAAGGACCCGGGTTCGAGGCTCTCCCCCAATCGCAATGTTTTAAATTTCGCAGTAAGATACAGGGGGAACACACACAAGCACACACTCGTGGCGCAGTGGTGGAGTTCCCGACTGCAACTACGGCGATCCGGGTTCGAATCCCGCCTAGGACTGAAATAATTTCAGTATCGCTGCCCTGCAAGTCGTTACTCCAACTCTCGTGGGCGGGGAGTTGGGGTTGTATGTGCGTGTAAGGTCACAGCATTATCCATAGATCGGTCATATATCAGCTGTGAGCACTCTTCCGGGAAATAGCTGTCAATCACGAGCCCAACACGTGATTCAAGACCATGGTGAATCACACACACAGAGCTTACTGGTATTTCATGATCTTCACATATTTTCTTCTGGCTAACGCTAGACCGCCCTATAAGAACATAAGAACGAAGGAGACTGCAAGAGACCATAAGACCTACACTAGGCAGTTCCATCTCCATTACCATATATCCTGTCAGCAGAGTGTTGGACTCCAAACTGCCAGGGCTGTCTGAAGAACTATTTTCCCCAGAAGCTGAAACTCCAGAATTTCTCTAAATGCACGAATGAATACCAGTAAAAGCTTGATAATTAATAGATAAATAAATGGCAAATAAAAATAAAACCTTATCCATAATAATGCTAATAATAATAATTACAATTGTAATAAAAACTTAATAATAATAATAATAATAACAATAATTATAATAAAAAGATCCTTCACGTTCCTCAGTGACGTATCTTCCCTGATACGTCACCATACAAATCCAGGCGTTTCACGCCCTTCGAGCCCATTCCAGGGCACCCCCACGCCCACCCGCACTCCCTCATCCCCCTCCCTCCCTCCCTCCCCCCGCCACACCACAAATGACGAAAACGACGCGGGGGTTGGTTACTGCACTAGTGACGTCACCGGGAGTGTCCTACGGACGGAGCCGAGGACCATCAACAATACCTGCCACGTGCCATCATCTTTGGCTTCACGTTAACCCTTCCCTCGGGCGCAAGGGGGACCCGTGCTTAGTCGAAGCCATTCCGCACGCAAGCAAGACCTCTTCATCATTATCGCCTTCGCGAACATTCCTGCCGACTCCATACTCCGCCTAACCACTCCCTCCACAACACTCCATCATTTGGAGTAACCTCATGAGCGCCCCACGCGAGCCATCCAACTCTCCTCCGCCTCCTCCTCCTCTTCCTTCTTCTTCTTCTTCTTCTCCTCCTTCTTCCTTCGCCCTCATCTACAATCACATTTCTTCACTGGCCATTTGCCATTTCCACATTTACCCTCTACAAAGATAACGCCCTCCCCCCCCCAAAAAAAAAAAAAAAAATTATAACCATTTGTAGTTCCCACAGCACATAGGGCAAAGGTGGCGAATTCGGCCGCAGCTACCCAGCGTCTCCTGGCGTAGTAGCATCATCCTCACTATTTGCAGTACCTACGAGTAACGCTCGCCTTCCTACTTCAAATCCTCTCATTTGCAGCCTCCTACAATCACATAACACACACACACACACATATATACATATATATATGTATATATATGTATATATATATTATATATATATATATATTTATATGTATATATATTATATA
>NC_134800.1:45351844-45359344 GCF_046742065.1 Oratosquilla oratoria
CACGTGATCCAAGATCATGGTTGGTATAAAAAAAAAAAAAAAAAAAAATTAGGTCGACGGCGCCAAACTTCTTCAGAACAAGACCGACCTCCACAGCGAGATCGTTAAGGTCTCCGACGGGAGATCGCCCGACGAAGTGATCGCCTCCCTTCCGGAAACCCTTGACGCGTTCTATTCTGGCGACCACACGATTTCATTCGGTTAAGGGACCGCCCCTTTCAAGTTGGTGGAAAAGGTTAAGACCTGATTAACCTCTTCGGTATGCTAACGTCCTTGCACGGGTTTCTCTGGCCGTTAACCTCATAAACCGGTACTGAATGACGTAATGTTATGACCAAGTTGACATTTCTGAATACCTTAGCCGATCCTACGACTTAGGAAGGGGGGAAGACCCCTCCAACTGACCCCCCAAAAAAAAAAAAAAAAAAAAAGTTTCCAAGGAGGTAAAATGATGTACACTAGGAGGGGTGAGGGTAGGGTGAGAAGAGTAGAGGGGAGATCAGAGGGAAGGTAAGAGACGGGAACCCACGAGCACATCTCTTATCCTGTGAATCGCAATCTGGTAGAGCGGTGGCTAACGTGCCTGCCGACCTCCAACGCGGAGGGCCCGGGTTCGATCCCGTATGTGCTACAGGCAAATGCTGTCAACCTAAAGACACTTTCGTGGCTTCCCGACCCTTCCCTGCAACAGCGGGCATCAGGGGTGCCTTGTATCAGCATCGCTTTTCATTGTTGGCACCTCATCAGTGTAATCGAGGTGATGGAGCACTGGTTTCAGACTCCATTCACAGCAACTAGAGCCGCTCCAACAGACTCAGCTCCCCACAAACACACACTCGTGGCGCAGTGGTAGAGTTCCCGGCTGCCACTACGGAGGCCCGGGTTCAAATCCCGCCCAGGGCTGAAATAATTTCAGTAACGCTGCGCTGCAAGTCGTTACTCCAACTCTCGTGGGCGGGTAGTTGGGTGAATGTGTACGTGTAAGGTTACAGCATTACCCACAGATCGGTCATATACGAGCTCTGAGCTCTTTTCCAGGAGGGAAATAGCTGTCGATCGCGAGTCCAACAGGTGATCCAAGACCATGGTGAATCACATACAATATACTGGGCAAAATCACCGCAGTCAGGCTCGAAGGCTGTGGACAGACCGACGGTCCTGCAATGGTCCTTACAACCTGACCCCTTTTCCTTTCAACACATGTCTTTAAACAAAGGCCCGTTGCCCGGGCCAGTGTGGCCAGCGGAATGCAGCGAATTAATCAGAACGCTATTTAGGCTTAATTTATGAGTCACAGGCGAGATAACGATGTTATCTCGGGAGGACGCCAGCGGGTCCCTCGCACTCGCAGAAGACGGGAAACCAGGGCGGTTGTAAACAATGCATAGAGTGAAGACACTTAACGAGCACCGGCAGCCAATTAGGGACGAGGTTGGGAGTAGCTGACAGTACTCGGCAAACAATAAGTTGTATACAGACATGCACATACTTGTTGTGCACGCACACGCACGCACACACACACACACGCACGGACACACACGCACACACAAACATACTCACGCTCGCGCGCACACACACACACAGAAACATGCACAGAATGCACACACACAAACATGAACGGATATATACACAACACACGCACGTACACACAATACACACACACACACACACACACACACACACGGACGGACGCACACATACACAACACACACACGAACGCACAGATGCACACAAACATACTGTAATACAAACAATGCCTTAATACAAAAATCCACCCTCATAAAACAAATCAAATAAATATAACAATATTAAGCAAATTTGTTCTTCTAAACGCAAATAATTGTGTGCGCACGCTCGTATGTGTATGTGCGTCCGTGTGTGCGTCCGTGTGTGTGTGCGTGTGTGTGTGTGTGTGCGCGAAACTGCGTATCCGTGTATATGCTATCTCATCAGTGGCTGGGTGTAAATATTCAGATGAATATAAGCTGGAATAAATAAATATAAATAAATATGTGCAGACTCACGGTCATGCATCATAATCAAATCTGCAAGAGATTTAACTTGATCCCGACAAGATCGTTAAGTAATTTATTCTGCCGCTGCCGCCGCCGCTGCCTGACGGCCTTCTCAAGAGGAGCCAAGGACGGACATCGCACTGAACACGCTCTTCACGGATCCCGACCCCTCTTCAGCCATACATAATTTCACAGGAGAGAGAGAGAGAGAGAGAGAGAGAGTAATGGGAGAGAAAGAGGGCGAAGGCGAGATAAAGAGAATGGGAGAGAGAGATAGAGATAGAGAGAGAGAGAGAGAGAGAGAGAGAGATAGAGATAGAGAGAGAGAGAGAGAGGGGGAGGGCGAAGGAGAGATACAGAGAGGGAGGGCGAGGGAGATAGAGAAAAAGGAGAGAGAGAGAGAGAGAGAGAGAGAGAGAGAGAGAGAGAGAGAGAGAGAGAGAGTGGGAGAAGGATGGCGAAGGAGAGAGAATGGGAGAGAAAGAGATCCAGAGACGGAGGTCGAGGGAGATAAAGAAAAACGGGAGAGAGAGAGAGAATGAGCGAGAGACAGAGACAGAAAGAGAGAAATAGAGAGAAAGCGAAGGAGAGACAGAGACAGAAAGAAAAAGAGAGAGTGAAAGAGCGAGAGACAGAGACAGAGAGAAATAGAGAGAAAGCGAAGGAGAGATGGAGACAGAAAGAGAAAGAGAGAGTGAAAGAGAGGGCGAGGGAGGACAGAGACAGAAAGAGAGAGAGAGAAAGAAAGAAAGCGAAGGGGAGAGAGACAGAGAGAGAGAGAGAGAGAGAGAGAGAGAGAGAGAGAGAGAGAGAGAGAGAGAGAGAGAGAGAGAGAGAGAGAGAGAGAGAAAGGGGTCGAGGGGCGAGATTACTATGGTAAACCATGTGTATTCAGTGGAACAATGGAGCGTGGCTCACTCCTGAAGGCGCTTGACTGAGGCCGAAGCCTTTGCTTACACACAATGGGCTTGGATAGCCTCGTCAAGTGGCAGTCATAAGTAGCCACTGGAGGAGCGTTCGAAGCTCAATGTCAAAGCCTACACCCATCCTACGTCCCTCCAAATACTCGTTCGCTCTCCCTCTTATCGCAGTATAAAATAAATGAATAAATAGATAAACAGAAATAATAATAATAATAATAATAGTAATAGAAATAAATAATAATAATAGTAAATAAATAAAAATAATAATAATAGAAATAAATAATAATAGTAAATAAATAAAAATAAAATAAAATGTAAATAAAATTGAAAAATAAGTAAATAAGATAACAATAATAAAAAATAGATAAAATAAACGAAAAAAATAAAAAATAAAATAAAGAATAAAAATAATCAACCTCTTCCTTTCCGGGTGTCCTTTCCATTTCATTACCGTGGCACAACCCCCCCCACCCCCCACCTTCCTCGTTGGATCCATTTTTTATTTATCATTTATTTTATTTATTTACTTATCTATATGCCCCACGCCGGACCCCATTTCTATTTATTTTATTTATTTATTCATTTTTGGCGCCACGTCGGACCCCATTTTTATTAATTTCATTCATTTATTTTATTCAGTTATTTATTTCTGGCGCCACGTCAGACCCCATTTTTATCTATTTATTTATTTATTTTCGGCGCCACGTTGTACCCTATGGTTGGTATAAGATTTTCACAGCAACAAGATACAACGAGAGACCAACCCATCAACAGCGACGCGTCGAGACCAGAGCATCAAGCAATAAAAAATTAAACAAATAAATGAACGAACGAACCAGATAAAAAAATAAAAATAAAACCCAAATGGGAAGAAACTCTCAGGTCATTAAGATGGAAGAAGGAGAATTTAATATTATAATCATGTCAGTCAGGGCGAAGGCAAGGCTATGCTCCCAGTGTCCCAGATGAGCTTGCTGGGGTGCACACACATACATACATACACACACATAATGAACCACATCGCGCACATAAAAACACATATACAGGTAACTATATACATAGGCGCGCGCGAACGGACACAATTAGTCCCGATCTACCAACTAAACAATCATCTTTTTTCCTTAGAAGCACACAAACAAAAGAGAAGATACATATGCACGTCCGAAGAGAGAGAGAGAGAGAGAGAGAGAGAGAGAGAGAGAGAGAGAGAGAGAGAGAGAAGAGAGAGAGAAGAGAGAGAGAGAGAGAGAGAGAGAGAGAGAGAGAGAGAGAGAGAGAGAGAGGAGAAGAGAGAGAGAGAGAGAGAGAGAGAGAGAGAGAGAGAGAGAGAGAGAGAGAGAGAGAGAATCATCACAGAGACACGGGAGGCAGGGGCAGGTGCAGAGCCCATGAGGCGGCTGAGGCGAGATCTCGGGTGGGTCCGGTCTGGGGGCGGCGCTGTGTCTCTCGCTTGGGGGGAAACACGAACTGGCGCGTATTCAGACTTTGATTACGAGGAACGGCCCCGATGACATGGGGGGAGGGAGGCCAGCAAGGGCGGGGCGAGGCAGTACATGGCATGGAGAGTACCCTCCAGCGCTCTCTCTCTCTCTCCGCCTCCCAACCCCTCCTCCTCCTCCTCTCTTACCAACTCTTTCCTCTCTATCTCACCCCCTCTCTCTCTTTCCTTGTCTCTCACCTTCTCTATCTTACCCCCCTCTCTCTCCCCTACCCTACCCACTCTTTCCACCCTTCCCTCTCTATCTTACCCCCATTCTCTCTTCCCTTATCTCTCACCTCTATCTCACCCCCTCTCTCTTCCTTTATCTCTCCCCCACACCCTCTCCTCCCTTCCTTATCTCTCACCCCACTCTCTCTTCCTTTATCTCTCATCTTCTCTATCTCACCCCATTCTCTCTTCCCTTATATCTCACCTTCTCAATCTCACACCCTCCCCTATCCTCATCTAAGCTATCTCTCCCCAATCTCCTCCCTTCTTTATCTCTCAACTTCTCAACCTTTCCCCTACATTCTATCGCCCTTATTCATCTTTCTAACCCTTCAACTACATCTCGTTCAGACTCCTTCTACGAAGAACGGCCCCAATGACGTGGAAGCCAGCAAGGGCTCTCGGAAAGAGTACACGTCATGGGTAGTATCCTTCTTCGCTCTCTTCGTCTCGTCCCCTCTCTTCCCCCCCCTTGATCCTCCCCTCCCCTTACCTCTCCCACCCCAATTTCCCCTTTCCCCCTTCCCTTTATGCCTCCAGCGTGTTCAACATTGCTATACGTGGAACGGCCCAAATGGCATGGAGAGTTGTATAGAAGATTGGCGAAATGTCATAGGTTGAACTTATCAGCGTTCTCTCTGTCCCTCTCTCTCTCTCTCTCTCTCTCCCATCTCCTCCATTCATCAACCTCTTGCCTAAATCTCCCCCACCCCCAAATACCAATCAACGTCTCTCTCCCCCTCTATATTTTCCTCCACCCCGCCCCCTTTTACACACATAGCAGAGTGACCCAAGCGAGGTCAGCAACTCTGCATGGAACGACTTGCGCAGACAGAGACAGACGGACGAATGGACAGACACAAACAGACAGTATACAAGAAATACGAAGGCAGAGACATACACACTAGGTATGATCAATTAGAGAGTTAGAGACAGGACTTCACGAACGGTGATCCTTTCCTTATACTAAAATTAGGTACAATTTGGTAAATAAATACACATACATACACTATATATATATATATATATATATATATATATATATATATAGAGAGAGAGAGAGAGAGAGAGAGAGAGAGAGAGAGAGAGAGAGAGATAGTGAGATGGACATAGAATTAGACTGAGAGACAGATATAGACAGAGAAAGATAGAGCGAGAGGGAGAAGGAGAAGGAGAGGGAGGGAGGGAGAGAGAGAGAGAGAGAGAGAGAGAGAGAGAGAGAGAGAGAGAGAGAGAGAGAGAGAGAGAGAGAGAGAGAGAGAGAGAGAGAGAGAGAGAGAGAGAGAGAGAGAGAGAGACCGCGTGCGTGACTACGTTTTCGTGCACAGCATGAGGGCAGCAGTAGTACCGCTACAGGCAATGCACCCTTGCTCTCAACCTCGTCGGTGCACACACATACATACATACATACATACATACATACACACACACACGCACACACACACACACAGCTTGATGGCGCAGTGGTAGCGATCGCAACTGCTGTCACAGCGGACCGGGTTCGAATCCCGCCTAGGGCTGAAATAATTTCAGTATCGCTGCGCTGCGATTCGTTACTTCAACTCTCGTGGGCGGGGGAGTTGGGTGTGTGTGTGCGTGTAAGGTCACAGACCCATAGATCGGTCATACGAGCTCTGAACTCTCGTCCGGGAGGTTAATGGCTGTCGATCGCGAGACCAACGCGTGATCCGAGACCACGGTGAATCATACACACCACACACACACACACATAAATACACACATATACATACACACACGTACAACTACACACATACACACGTACTCGTATACACGCAGGGTCTTTCAATTCTAGTAAGGGCGACATCTGGTTAATATTTCATTTCAAAATTAATCAAAAACGGCCAAAAGTTGTGAAAAAAGTAACGATGACTCGTCCGAATGCTGACGAATTCTGTGGACCATGTCTAGTATACTTTCTCTAGATCTTGCCTGACTAACTTATTCTTTCCGTGTCTGGTGACTCTAGCTCGCCCTCGAAGGTGAGTGGTCAAGGATGACCTCGCTCAATCCTTTCCATATCGAGTGGCACTTGAGTACTCATTCTGCCTATCGTCAGACTATTCGAGTTATACTCGTGGTGCCCCGCCCTTTCCGTTTTGAAGGGGTCATGAGGGGTTTGCACTGTTCTATTGTTATGCCTTTACCAGATGATCGACACAAGACATTTAATAATGAAAAAAAAAACTAAGTGCACGCACGCACACACGCACACACTTGCTCTTACGGGTTGGGGGGGGGGAGATAGTGCTCCTTAGGTATCAGAACATAATCTATGACAACTAGTACATCTCCACTAAAGCATGATTGCAGTTGTTGAAGTCATGGTGCGATACCCAAACGAAATGTATGAAATGATCAGTAGTAGAAGTAGTCGTAGTAGTGCTAGTCGTAGTGACTGTGGTGGTGATGGTAGTTGGTATTAGGAGGTATGTAAGTAGGTAGCTAGGTTCGTCAGTTAGACCACAGGCAGGTCAGTCTGTAGGTCTGCAAATAGAAACATAAGCTGGCAGGGTTAAGACAGACAGGGAGACAAACAAGGAGAGGGAATACTAGACAGGATGGCAAACAAGGAGAGAGAATACTAAACAGGACGGCAAACAAGGAGAGAGACTACTAGACAGGACGGCAAACAAGAAGAAAGAATACTAGACAGGACGTCAAACAAGGAGAGAGAATATTAGACAGGAGGCCAAACAAGGAGAGAGAATACTAGACAGGACGTCAAACAAGGAGAGAGAATATTAGATAGGAAGGCAAACAAGGAGAGAGAATACTAGACAGGAAGGCCAACAAGTAGAGAGAATACTAGACAGGACGGCAAACAAGAAGAAAG
>NC_134800.1:45366844-45419344 GCF_046742065.1 Oratosquilla oratoria
AAGACTCGAACAACGTGGGTCCGCCTCGTGCGAATCCAGATCAAACACAAATACAAAATCCACACGAGCGTGCCCGGGACATGTTCCCAACGGCTACCCGGAACTTGCCCTGGCTGCCCGAAAACACAGAACGGCCGAAGGGAGGGCACGCTTCCAGATAAAACTCGATATCTCTGCCATGCCACTCCTGCAAACTTCCCTAGGGTGACTGTACCCAGCTCTGCCACACCACTCCTGTAAACTTCTCTAGGATGACTGTACCCAGCTCTGCCACACCACTCCTGCATATTTCTCTAGGGTGACTACCCACCCGTGCCACACCACTCCTGCAAACTTCGATGTCACCTCTACACAAATTAGTGCACCTTTCCATTGATCATGCATGGTGGATCCCCGTTACTTTCTTCCCAATGATTCTGCACCTTACCTCGCCTACTTTGTGACCATTCTCTCTCGTGATCTCGCTCCTCTCCTTCCCTGTCTCTCTTTTTTCCTTTTGAACTTCCGTCAGACCACTTGGCCTAGTTACGAGCGTCTGCGTGGCTCACGTTCTACTGTACCGTGTCCACAAAATCTCTGACAAAAATAAATAAATAAAATAAAAAATAAAAATAAACACTGGCATTTAATGCATCCCTCCCGTTTCAGGCACAAACATAATTAATCATTGGGTCTCTTTGCCAGATTAGGAACCGCTGCAATTGCCTAACCTAACTTGACCTCGCTTCACTTAACCTCACTCCGCCTTAACTAAAAAAAAATAATAATAACAATAATAATAATAATAATAATAATAATAATAATAAATAAATAAATAAAGTGGTTGGGGAAAGGTTCTGCCGGGAAAGAATTCCACTTGTCTGCTTCCCCGGCGTACTCTCTCGTGCTCCGCGGCCATAACTTAGCTCCGATGTCACTTGGTAATAGATTTGTAGCTCACTATTTCTCCAAAGAAACCAACACTTCTCGATGCGTGACGAGCCTAATCGGAGACTCCAATTCTCACATAAATTTCTCACACACACGTTATTGTTGGCACTCGTCCCATCCCCCGCCGATACATTAAACCTTTTAACCTTGTCTACATGAATGCTTAGCAACTGCACAGCCATTTGTGTGTGTGTGTATGTGTGTGTGTGTATGTGTGTGTGTATGTGTGTGATATTCACCATGGTCTCGGACCACGTGTTGGACTCGTGATCGACAGTTATCACCCCTCCAGGATGAGACCTCTGAGCTCATATATATGATCGATCTTTGGGTAATGCTGTGACCTTACGAGAGTTGGAGTAACGGCTCACAGTAGAGCGATACTACAATCATTTCAGCCCTGGGCGGGATTCGAACTCGGAACGCAGGAGTAGCAACTGCGAACGCTAACACTGCGCATTCGAGCCGTGCATGTGTGTGTGCGTGTGTCCGTGTTTGTTAGTGTGTGCGTCTGTACATATATTCATACAAAATATACATATTTGTCGCAAGAGGTGAAAATACACGAGAGAGAGAGAGAGAGATCCTCCACAGCTTTTCTGGTGAGAGCAAGCTGGTCTCCAGCCTAATGGGGGTGGCGCGGGGGATAGAGGGTCTCGATCGCTCCAGTCCCCCAATCAAAGTCCACCCACCCACAGAGACACCCAGAACCCCCCCCCTCTAAAGTTCGCCACACTCGTACGTCAACAAACTGTGATCAGCTCCTTCCGCAGTGGTCAACACATTTTTTTTTCTGGCTACCGCCAGGTTATTTCATCCGTCTCTATCACACCCTCGGTAAGTGAGGGAGGGGGATAAAGAATTTATAAATAAATAAATAAATAAATAATTATAACAATACAAAGTATATATGCGAAAACAATTCGTCTCACCACCACCTCCTCCGACTGACTTACCTTCTTTTAGCCGTTGTGGGCGTGAGGTTCCCCGGCACCCCATGGGCGGCCGCCGCTGGCAAGGGCGTGGGTGTGGCCAGCACCTGATGGTGATGGTGATGGGCAGCGGGCGGGGTCACGCCCCCGGTGGACAACGAGGTCACGCCGCCCGTGGACAGGGTTCCGCCCACTGCTGCTGCAGCAGCAGCGCCCATGTAGGCCCCGCTGTACGCCCCTGCATAGGCGTACATGGTGCGGGGCTCTTGGGCGTGAAGCTCCTCAAAGTGACGGAGGGGCGCTGGTCTTCCTCTTGCTCGTGGGCGTGACTGGGCGACCTTGGGCGGAGGGGCGCTCTTGGCTCACCCTCCGTAATGGTTCTAACCTCGCCCTCGGGTAGTGTCAAATCACCTTCTCGAGGAGGACCTCTGGAAGGATTCCTCCTGAGGAAAGATCCAGTCCAACAAAGGTCTTCTTCTGTTCCTCTGCAGGCTCTGAAAGGCAGTTAGGACCTTCGGCTGGAGCAGGGGCACGTAAGGACGTCCGATGGCACGGGATTATCCCCCCTCCGGGCGAAGGGAAGAACCTGACGTAGGTGAAGGAGGAGCACCCTGGTCACTCATAACCAGGTCGCTTCGTCTCCGGCGCCACGGCCGTCGTGGTTTCTGGTCGCCCTTGAGAGGTCGTCCTCGAGTTTCTGCTAGTTGCTCTCGAGCGAAGAAGTCAAAACGAGAAACACTCGTTCTCCTCAGGCTTTTGAACGAAGATTCTGCCCTTTGTACTTGATTAGGTTTCTTTATTTTCTTCCCTTAATTAACTTCCATTGGTTACCTGTGAATACTTTCTTCCTTTTTTTTTTCCTTTTGATTTCCTTTTGTTATGATTTCGCCTTGCACTAATTTTCCTGAGGTCTGGCACTACAAGATCACGACAAATGTGGAACACTTTCCTCCTCCACCACACACATCCACACACACAAATAAATAATATAAATAAATAATTACACTAATTAATAAATAATGAGGAGAAATGGTAGAGTCCAAAGTAAGGTGACATTACAAGTTAAATGAACCCAAAAATCGTCACTTTCTGAGTTAAACATGTATTTCATATATCGATTTTGGCTGAAAAAAACAGAAACGAAGATTATTTATCATTGCTGTGACAAATTAGACCATTTTGAGTATTATTTTCAGCTTTTTGGCATTTTCTTCGTGTTTTATTTTTATTTTTTTTTCCACACGGGTGAAAATGTGGATACACGAAAAACATGTGCATATATCTCCGCGGATAAATGTAAAGCGCGCTCTCACACACACACACACACACACACACACACACACACACACACACACACACACAGTACCCATAGATCGGTCATATACGAGATCTGAGCTCTTTTCCGGGAGGGAAATAGCTGTCGATCACGAGTCCAACACGTGATCCACGACCATGGTGAATCACATACACACACAGTAACTTTGCTTAGAAATCTATTCTTCAAGATATTTTACCCCAATTTGGCGTATTCTCACTCGAGCCCATGCCGAAGTGATCATCACAAACCGCGGAATTTGATTCTCCGCGAAATTCTGCCCATGCAGCACCGATCTGAACGTCACAAAATACGACCTAACTTGACCCAACCTGACGGCAGCGAACCACATCCTGACAAAAGGTCGCCACTTCTACTACAGTTGGGAAGCTGGCGTCGCCCATAACTTCGTAAGCGATCGTAATGGGCATCGCTGTGGGCTGTAACAGTGCAGGCGCTGATCGTAAAAGGAGGCGGGGGAGGGAGTGCTGGCGTGGGGGAGTCGGGGGAGTGACTGTTGGCGTGTGGGAGTCGGGAGGGAAGGTGGGAGGGAAGGCTTGAAATGGCAGTCAAGTCTGATTGCGACAGGTGTGGGGCTGAGAACCAAAAGACGGAGTAGGAATGGGTGTGGGATTAGGGGTAAGAGTGTGACAATAGGAAGGAGAATGGGAGTGAGAATGGGAGTAGGGGCGACTATGGGGAAAGGAGTAAAAAGTGGGAATGCGAGTGGGAGGTTATCCAGATAGATTTGAAAAAAAAAAATCCTACTACCATTCTCATTCTTAGACGATGATTCGAGTCCTGCACTTCTCCCTGATTCCTACCACTAACTTCCTTAACAGTTCCTAAAGCGGAATAGCAAAGGTGAGGAGTTCAGTCGCATCTACTCAGCGCCTCCTGGCGTAGGCTCCTATGCACATGGACACATATTATACTACGCTGAGATAAGGGGAACACGACATTGGGAAATATCACGGCAGTGCTCCATTTATTCTTCCTCCTACAGTTCTACCACTTCGTCCATTCGGTTGGCGGTAGCATTTGATGCCAAACATCTGGAGGGAGGGAGGGAGGGGGGGGGAGAGAGAGAGAGAGAGAGAGAGAGAGAGAGAGAGAGAGAGAGAGAGAGAGAGAGAGAGAGAGAGAGAGAGAGAAGTGAGGGGGCGGGGGAGCAAGAATGCTGCTGCGTGACTCGGGTCCGTGTGGACGTCACTCGAGTCCCTAAAATATCGACAACATAAAACACGCATTCAATACCCCGTGGGAGGAAGAGGAGGAAGAGAAGGAGGAGCTGGAAATGAGAAGGTGGAAAGGAGGAAGGTGAAGAGAAGGAGGAGGAAATGATAGAAGAGATGGAAGATGAGGAGATGAAGGAGGAGGTAGGTCAGTAGGAGGAGGAAGAGGAGGTGGCGGAGGAGGTAGGGTGGGAAGTACGAATGACTGGAAAGAAGGTGGAAAGGAAGAGAGGGTGGCGAAGGTGGAGATAGAGGAGAAGTAAGAGGGGTTGGAGGAGGAGGAGGAGGAGGAGGAGGAGGAGGAGGAGGAGGAGGAGGAGGAGGAGGAGGAGGAGGAGGAGGAGGAGGAGGAGGAGGAGTGTTTGGCGTCGGGGGTGTCCGTTCCCTGGTTGGCCCAGCCGGACGTTATCGAGCGATAAAAAGCCTCCTGTATATCCTGTGCACGAGTGCTCAACCGTGATCATCGTGTCTGTCTGTCGCGGGAGGGCGGGCGTGCGGGCGTGCGGGCGGGCTGGGAACAGCTTAGTGGCGATGTGACCCCCTCCCCCCCATGCCTCCCCAAACTGGGGCTTAAAGGCTTTAGGTTTTGTGAAACAGTTTGGTTTTTGATGGTCTGGAGTTGAGTGACGTGATTTGGCCCAGTATGACGGGCGCTAGTAGTACGGTATGGTATGATATGATCATTATGGTATAATATGGTATGGTATAAATGAGTAAAACAATTCATTTCACCGAGTTATGTTATCTATTTCCTCGATCATTAGAACACCCCACAAGTCAATGATCAATTATGCAAACGCAAGGGGGTTAAAATCGACGTCAATAAGGTCACCAAATGATGTCACAGCGATCACCAAATGACCTCACAGCGGTCACCAAGTGTCGTACAGCGGTCACCAAGTAACGTCACAACAGTTACCAAGTGACGTCACAGCGGTCACCACGTAACGTCACGGCGGTCACCAAGTAACGTCAGAAGCGGTCACCAAGTGACGTCACAGCAGTCACCAAGTGACGTCAGAGCTATTGCCAAATGACGTCACAGCGGTCACCAAGTGTTGTCATTCATGGTGCGATTAGTCGAGCGCTTATCTTGCCTGCCACCAAGTTATTCTTGAAAATTTCCAAGCTACGAGATTTCCCAAGTGGAAGTCATATTTTTCTTTTTTAAGAGAGAAAAAAGAGGAAACGGAAGGAGAGAAAGCGGAAGTGAAGCGGCGCGAAGCAGAAGACAATAAATAATAAAACGAATTTAAAAGAAAAGAAGAAAAAAGGAGGGAAAAAAAAAAACACTTCCGATCGGAGAAACTTGACAAGCGAACGACGCGACGCGACGCCAATCGATTTCGTCCGAAGAGGCGATTATGATCGCGACGACGAAGACGACGACGACGACAACAAGAAGATGAGAATGAAGGTACAAGAACGACGACAATGACGCTGACGGAGCTGACGTCGACAACAATGACCATAAGGCCTAAACTAAGCAGTTCCATGTCCATGACCACCTGTCATCACCATCCATACAGTTGTCTGACACACAATAGTTTCAGCGCTCACTACATGGTTACTAAGTCTATTCCATCTGTTGACCACTTGTTAGTAAACCAGTTTTTGCCTATTTCCTTCTTAAATCTAAATTAGTTCAATTTAAATCCTTTACAGCGAGTCCTCCCCTGTTCTCTTAATATGATGACCTTGTTTGTGTCGCCTTTGTTAAAGCCTTTGATTCACTTGAACACCTCTATCAGATCGTTCCCACTAGGGTGGAGGGGTAGGGGGATGAATACTATCGTCAGCCGGCACACCAAGTACCACTAGGTAGGGAATGATGGGATGCCAAGACAGAGGTAGAATAGGAAGAGCCATCTGGCCTGTGGCGCCGGCGACAAAAAGCAAATCAGCTTTTACGACAGCCAAGACATGGACGTCGGCAAATAAAGGTGATAATTGCCGGGAGGAATGGCGAATTAAAGCACAGCGAGAGCAGAAAAACGATAAAATGTCGGCCACGAGGTTGGTAACAACACGGCGAGAAGAGAGAGAGAGAGAGAGACAGAGAGAGAGAGATAGAAACAGAAGGACAGAGAAGGATACAAGCTGATAGACAAAGATAGAGACTTTGTCAGAGAGAGGCAGACACACATATATATGTGTATATATATATATATATATATATATATATATATATAGAGAGAGAGAGAGAGAGAGATACAAAATGGCAAAGAACCCAGCTACACACGCGTACACCAACAAACAAACACACACACACACACAACTCGGTGGCGCGGTTGATAGAGTCCCTGACTGTCACTACGGCGGTCCGGGTTCGAATCCTGTCCAGGGCTGAAATAATTTCAGTATCGCTGCGCTTCAAGTCGTTACTCCAACTCTCGTGGGCGGGGAGTTGTGTGTGTGTGTGTGTGTGTGTAAGGTCACAGCATTACCCATTGATCGGTCATACGAGCTCTGAGCTCTCTTCCGGGAGGGAAATAGCTGTCGATCACGAGTCCAGCACGTGATCCAAAGACCAAGGTGAAAGGCGAATACAAGGCGACGTTTTAGGATTTGTAGTGGTACATGTACCTGAGGCCTCGTTCAAGTCGAGAGTCGCCCCTTAGCTGTATAATAAATCGGGTTTCTGTCAAAACAACATTTATGGCGTTTTAAGGCATGAAACGTCGCTCATAACAAAGTTATACTGAACCCAATTCCAGTCAAATGCAATGCCAATAATATTACGAACACATTGTCATCAACCTTAAAATAGTCTGAGAGAGAGAGAGAGAGAGAGAGAGAGAGAGAGAGAGAGAGAGAGAGAGAGAGAGAGAGAGAGAGAGAGAGAGAGAGAGAGAGAGAGAGAGAGAGAGAGAGAGAGTGCCAGAAAAAAGGGAGGGTGTCATGACATCGAATCCTGGAAAAATAGGGGAGAACCCGCCGACTGTCGACGACTGACTGGCGAGTCGCCGAACAATGACGAGCTTCATGCAAAGGGCCCCCACCGCCCAACCGACCGACTGAGTCAACTAATTACGCCAATGACAGGCAAACATAAATGAGTGAGCTATTGTGTGAGTGTGTGTGTGTGTGTGTGTATGAGCGTGTGTGTGTGTGTGTGTGTGTGTGTCTGTGTGCGTGTTTCTCAACCTGTTCGTCACTAACTCAAATACACCATCACATCACTGAAATTATACACAGAAAACTAAGCAAAACACCCACATTTGCGTGCACGCACACCCACACAAATACACACATATGCCCGCACACACCCACACACACGCACACCCACACAGTGATAGATACTTGGAACAAATTAGACAAAGAAACAGTGTGTGCAAACACTATTCATGATTTTACGAAAAAAATTGATGCTAAGAGATACAAAGACGGGGACGAGCACAGCTCCCTTCCCGTATAATACAACTAGGTAAATACACACACATACATACACATATACACACATACGAGCGCACGCACGCACACACACACACACACACACACACACATACGCGCGCACGTGCACACATACACATACGCACGCACACTCACGCGCACACGCACGCACGCACGCGCACACACACACACACACACACGCTGGATAACGGTCGATAGCACTCACATATGCCGGGTAAACCGGATACAAACTCGGACGACGGTCTTGTCCCAGCCCGCGTGCGTAAGCCCGAATCAATGGTGCTCTTGCAAAAACAGGATCACACACACACACATACACATAACGTAGTAGGCTGCACGCAATATCTCAGCAAATGCACGATGGCCACGTATATTAATGTGTGTATACGGAGGAATGTGGGCCGCATGGGGAGTGGCTTTGGTTGTAGGTGTGTTTGTGTGTGTGTGTGTGCATACACACACACACATGCATACATTCAGGACAATTAAATGCTCTACCACCTAGGTAAAATAAAATGTGAACACTATATTCGGAGAAATTGAAGGTGATCCGTATATTATGGCCACTTTATGTGGCCCTCTTCATTGTCGATACACACAAACACACACACACACACACACACATATATATATATATACACATTATATATATATAATGTATATATATATATATAATATATATATTTAATGTATATATATATATATATGTATATATATATGTCTACATATATATATATATATATATATATATATATATATATATATGTGTGTGTGTGTGTGTGTATTCACCTCGGATCTGCTGCAGTCTCTGTCGAGACAGCCAGACACCACCCTACGGCAGTGAGCTCAGAGCTCCTTATTAGCCGATCTCTGGGTAGGTCTGAGACCCCTCACACACCACACACCGGGACAGCAAGGTCACAACTCCTTGATTAACGTCCCGTACTTACTCGCTGCTAGGTGAACAGGGGCTACACGTGAAAGGAGACAAACCCAACTTTTGTGTGTGTGTGTGTGTGTGTGTGTGTGTGTGTGTGTGTGTGTGTGTGTGTGTGAACTAGTCAGTCCAAGGCGTGCAATTTCGTGTGATGTGTCTCCAAAGTGATGGATGTACGGTCTGGACCAGATGCCATCAACTCCCCCATCAACCGCAACAACTGTCACCGCGCGCTCGTTTGAATATTTGAATCAGTTTCTACTGATGGCGGTCCGACAACGGTTTTTAACAACTTTTTCTCGATTTGTGATTTGGCGGCCTTGGTTCTTTCGCACATATTACCACTGTTGTCAAACAAGAAGATATCTAGTCAACACCAATTCATCATCATTTCCACCATTCCACGACCCAAAAATGAGGAAATATTACTCGTGAATACAAATGTAACGATGTCCGTTCGAATATTTAAATTTGTATCTTCAACGGAATTTAACGACTTTTTTTTTTCCTTGAAGTACTACCACCCAATGCAGTGGTCTTGTTTCTATGAAACCCGTTTCACTTTCGTTATCCAACTAACACCATCAGTACACCCATTGTAGGTAATATTATCACAACTTTTCACCACATACGCCCAATGAGTGACAATACCAGACGAACGTTCACTAACGGCCTCAAAGCAGAGACTTCCAGTTCCTTGCGATTCTTCACAGATGAAAATTCTACACTGACGGGTGGTGGTGGCTGTAGGTGGTGGTAGGTGGGGGTGGTGGTTGTTGTAGGTCGTCAGGGTTGTGGTAGATGGTAGTGATGGCTGTGGTAAGTGGTGGTGAGGGTTGTGGTAAGTTGTGGTGAGGGTTGTGGTAGTGGTGGTGAAAGCGGAAGCGGGTTAAAAGAATAATGATGATGAGAATGAGGTGATGAGGAGGTGGTGGTGAGGGAAGCAGTGATGGAAGTGGTGGTGAGACCCCCCCTCCCTCACCCCCATCCTCCCTAGTGGCTAACTAGTTTTTACCCCCGGAACTGATCCGAGTTCGATCCACGGCAGCAAATGGTACCAACCAATCGAGTCTTGCCCTTCCTCGCCCTCTCTCTCTCTCTCTCTCTCTCTCTCTCTCTCTCTCTCTCTCTCTCTCTCTCTCTCTCGTTTTTTTATGACCCCAAGCTCGGGCCTGGCTGACTCGGGTGCCAATCAATTACGTTAATCACCAGCGCCCGAATCTCCTAATCCCTCATCACCTTACGAAACTAATAGGAGGACACCGCCCTAAGTCAACAACGCTTAGGCAAACTACACGAACCCCAAGCACTGGCATACGGTCCGGCAGCAAACGCCAATGTTTTTTTATTACCTTCTATATCCATCTATCTAGTAATAAAATAAATACCCCCCCTCTAACGACGTATGTCTTAACTACAAGTAGAATCCAGAAACTATAGTGTTTTTAGGTGGGGCGACAACAGATCAAATATAGCGTCGGCAAATTTGGATCTTGTGTCCAGGGGTAATACGGTCGTTAACTGTGTTGACGGATGTATGTGTATTCACTTGGTCTTTGGATCACGTGTTGGACTCGTGATCGACAGCTATTTCCCTCCTGGAAGAGAGCTCAGAGCTCGTAGGTCCGATCTATGGGTAATGCTATGACCTTGCACACACACACACCCCCAACTCCCCGCCCACGAGAGTTGGAGTAACACCCCTCAGCGCTGCGATACTGATATTATTTCAGCCCCGGGCGAGGATCGAACCCGGACCTCCGTAGTGGCAAGCCAGAGCTCTAACCACAGCGCCATGAGAGGTGTGTGTGTGTGTCTAAGCATATGATAGTAAGACTTGCATACATACTGTATAAATACATTAAATACACGCATACACATGCAGTGCGTGCGTATATGTGTGTATATATATATATATAATAATCTTCCTGCCCGTCGCCCCGGGACTCGAACCGAGATCCAACATGATGCCAATTCGTCACCTTACCAACTGCGACACACACACACACACACACACACAATATCTTACCCACCCTGCTTGTAGGAGGTACAAAAACAAAACAAACGAGACTTCACCATCCTTGCTACTAACATCTTCCTCCTCCTCCTCCTCCTCCTCTTCTTGATTCTTCTTTCCCTCTCAATTCCACCTCGTCTCCTCGTGCTCGGCAAACTCGCCCCATCTCGGATGACATGTTGACAAGTCAACCCATCTATCCTTTCAATCTGTTCTGCTTGACCGACTACCCCCCTACGCCCTAACAAACCCGTGAAGCGCGCGCGCGCGCGCACACACACATACACACACACACACACACATACATACACACACACGCACACCCTACCCCTAACAAAACCGCTCAGGTAAACAAGGGTCCCCATCTTTTGAACGTTTGTTAGTAAAACGTTAACCAAGTGTACTTTGGTGAGCAGGTTCAACTTTGGTAGTTCATGAATAACAATGATTGGTAGTTAGTGAATAACAATGAGTTGTTTGTCTTTATTCTGGCTACCGTAAGACGATCTCCGTTACCATGAAAGTCGCTAGTGAATAAAATCGCCCGGCGACAGCTAGAACAAAAAGACCACAAGTGGAAAGTAAACAGTGACGCCCTTAATATATTCTATTCTGGCCAAGAAACAAACAATCCTGAATGTATCAGAGGGCATGATCTCCGACCGGAATGGGGTCTCGACCAGAGACGACAACTTTCAGTCACGGGTCCGTCCACTGAAATGACTAAGATTATTTTCCTTCAGTCAAAACAAAGCGTATGAGGCGCATCACCGTGTTGACGGGGTTAGTATCTGCTTCTGAACCCTTCCCATCCCTTGCTGTCCGGGTACATGCCTTGATTAACCAATTTCCGGGCTTTCCCGTGCCCTGAAAATTACCCATTTAGGAAACAAATGGCCCCGCCTTTATTTTCCCTTAAACCTTCGTTATGGAATCCATCCCTGATACGAAAAAACACCAATTAAAACAGCGATTAATAAAATATAAAAGATAAATTAATAAAGCAATAACGAAAACAAGTAAAGTTTTATGTATAAAAACAGGAACTCCGCAAGTTACACACACACACACACACACACACACACACACACACACACACAAGGACATCAAAATATATCATTAAATCTTGTCATATTATTTTTCTATCATAATATGAATGTCAGCTAGGAACTGTATAAGGTAGATCATCTCAAATCACCAAATATGTATGTGGATTAATTATCCTATATGTGAATAATCCACACGACAGATACATACATACATTATATATATATATATATATATATATATATATATATATATATTATATATATATATAATCCTAACATTAAAAAAATCACCAACCAACATTCCTCCCTACAAAGCAATAAGCCTCCTCCCCACCCCCTCCTCCACATCCTCCACCGCATTCGTCATCACCAACATCACATCCGAATCGAGAATCAATAAAATTGATTATTACCTGACCACAAATCGTCACCGCACACACATACACACACACACAGATACACATGCACACACACGCACACACACACAACCTTCCCTTCCTGTACATCCACACTTCAGCCACTCTGGATTCTCTTGTAAAATGGAAGAACTTCTGGAGCCTATCATAGGGATGCATACACACACACACACACACACACACACATACACACACACACACACACACACCCAAACATAGATTGATAATGATGATACTCTAATAATGGTCCTTATGAAAGCAATATTAACGATGTAACAACGATAATGATAATGTTACTATTATTCTTACGAACTAGCAATATATAACAGAGTCCAACACCGTCAATCTTCTATTGACGGCGACGAAATCCAGTCGGGAGGCAGGAAAAAATGAAGAAGAGGAAGAGGAAGAGGAGTAGGAGGAGGAGGAGGTGGAGGAGGAAGAGCAGGAGGAAGAGGACAAGTAAAAGGAGCTACATGGAAGACAAAAGAACGGCAACAGACATACTGGTTGCCACGAGGCTGTTTCGTTATTTAATCTAAACCTATCTAGAAGTAAAATAATACTAGACAGGGATTTGTAGGAGGAGGAGGAGAAGGAAGAGGAGGATGAAGAGGAGGAGGAGGAGAATGAAGACGAAGACGAGGATGATGAAGAGAGGAGGAGGACGAAGTGGAAGAGGACGAGGAGGATGAAGAGGAAGACAATGAGGAGGATGAAAAGGAGGAGGAGGAGGAGGAAGAGAGGGAGGAGGAGGAAGAGAGGGAGGAGGAGATCTCGTCTGTATAATCCAGAGTTCTCCTTATCACACGTGCCTGTCATTTCCTCAAGCCACTCAATCTTCCCAAGAATGGATTTCAACCTAACCTAACCAAATACGCCATCAACCTGGCTCGCGGCGCGATCTTGTCCACAAGGATAGAAGCGCTAGTGATCTCTTGGCGATTACGGACAGCATCCCCCCTCACTCCCCTCCCCCCGACAACTAAACCCAATTCGCAAACATGAAACAGTTTCCCAATTTTCTTTGTCACTGCAATTTCAGTAGTACCTCCTCCTCCTCTTCCTCCACCACCATCAACATCACAACCATCACGTCATCACCATCATCACCATCACATCATCACCACCACCATTACGTCATTATCACAGCAATCATCACCACCACCATCATGATCAACACCGCTACCATTACGTCATCATCACCGACATCTCCGTCGCTACCACCATCATCACGCCATCACCACCACCATCACGTCATCACTGTCATCTCCATCATCACCACCATCATGATCACCACCGCTACCATTACATCACCACCACCACCACCACCACTACCACCACTGCGGCCGCCACATTCCATCCTGCCGGTGCGAGGGCTTCATTGCCTTTTTGCAAATTTCTTGCATTCGGAGTCGTGGGTATAAAAGGAGAGGGTCTGCCCTCTCGCACACTCCCACCCCCTCCCCACCCCCCCACATCCACGACCTCCCCCCCTCCCTCCCCCCATCCCTCGGGCTTTCCCTACTCCTCCCTACCCCAGGCCACTCCTTCTCTTCCCCGTCCCCACTCCCTCGATTTTAGCCCAGAGCCCTCTATCCTTAACCCAAAGACTTCCCTTCCTCTTTACCTTCTCCCCCCTAACTCCCCCTTCAACTTCATTTACTCCCCCTCGTCCCCTCTGTAATCCCCCCCCCCCAAGCCCACGTCCTCTCAGGACACCTTCCCTTCCGTGTGGCACCTTTACTTTCATCCCAGCTGGCGCCAGGCTATTCTATTCACCTCCCTGGATACTCCACGGTTAGGTTAGGTTTCTGTGTAAGTGAACTTCACGCTGTCTTCTGGGTTTAGCTTGGGACATTAGCCCTATTTCTCCAACCCAGGGCCAAATCAGGATGACGGGATTGTGATTGGGCAACCCCGTCCCCGCATCCCCACCCTTAACCTCCGAGGAATCGAGTCAGGATCTTCCTGTTCTTCCTATTAAGACTTTAGTTACTGACCTCCGCCGTGGGACCCTTCCTCATTGGCTTCAACATCTTTACATCATCGCTGACCTTAGGTCATAATTTATAATCATCGATTAAAATATCAAGTTCCTGTTTCTAGGCGCTGGTAGCGTCATAAGATGCGTGCTGGTCTCGTGTTTACTTAATTAAGGGTTCGAATCCCGCACTCCAGCAGTGACTGTTGCTTGTCCCAAGAGTCCCCCAAAGCACATAGGGCAAAGGTGACGGCTTCGGCCGCAGCTACTCAGCCCCTCCAATGCCCTCTCAAACAGAAATATATATATTTTTTAATTTTATTTTTTAATTGCTCTGTTCGACCTCTGACACCACATGTCGATCGTGTTTCCCGGTCAGCCCATTTGCACAATTTAGAATAAGAACATGAGAACATAAGAATGAAGGGGACTGCAAGAGACCATAAAGCCTACACTAGGCAGTTCTTATGTCCGTGACCAACCGATAGTTTCAGCGTTCACTACATGGTGAAAGTCTATTCCTATTTTGGTTAACAAGGACTAATTCAGTAGTTCAGTCCCCGTATACAATACTGTGTGTGTGTGTGTGTGTGTGTGTGTGTGTGTGTGTGTGTGTGTGTGTGTGTGTGTGTGTGTGTGTATGTGTGTGTACGCGTGTGTATGTGTGTACGCGTGTATGTGTAGGTGTGTGCGTGCGTGGGTACGCGTGTGTGTGTATGTGTGTGTACGCGTGTATGTGTGTGCGTGCGTGGTTACGCGTGTGTATGTGTGTGTACGAGTGTATGTGTATGTGTGCGTGAGTGTTTGTATGTGTGTGTGTACGTGCGTGTTTGTATGTGTGTGTGTGTGTGTGTGTGTGTGTGTGTGTGTGTGTGTGTGTGTGTGTGTGTGTGTGTGTATGCGTGTGAGTGTGTCTGTGTGTGTGTTTGAGGGGAAGGGTGATCTTCCTCCCTGGCTGACAAGTCGATCAGCAGCCGTTCAGTCCATCCAACAGTCCATCCATCAGCCTGTCATGCGCCGAGACCAGTACTGTCGTTACGTCCTGGAGGGTTCGAACGATCAATACGCCAAACTACCGGACACCCGTGCCTCAAAGAAGGTCCTCCACACAACGACCCGAGGACGACCCACCAGAGGGGGAAGGACGACCGACCAATAGGACGACTACCGGGAGGAGGACGACCGGTAAAAGTCCATCAAACCAATTGACGGCCGTCCATCAATCTGTCTGTCCGGAGGATGTTGCCAAATAAACACACAAGAGGTTGATAGATAGATAGATAGAGAAAGAGGGAGAGTAAAAGAGGGAGAGAGAAAGAGGGAGGGAGGGAGGGAAAGATTCCTCCTGTATATAAGCAAGAGGACAAAAAATACACACACGCACAAAGAAACGCACACACACACGCGTACATACACCCTCCCCCCCTTGGGAGCAAAGGCTAAAACGAGGACGACCTATACTATCCACGCCCGCATCACCTACGCCCAAGAAAGCACGCCCATAGCAACACCAGCCCGCCCCCATAGGCCATTCCCCACCAGTTACCACATAAGCACCCTTGGCCATCACACATACAATGGTCACAACATCCTCACCCCCGCCCACACCCACGCCCTCGGCCCCACGCCCATAACCACACCACAAACCACCGCACGGAGTCCGGAGGAAGACACGACCGGAGTCCGGAGGAAGACACAACCGGAGTCCGGTGCCGCCGGTGCGCCGTCCGGAGCCGGCGAGGCGTGGCTTTTCGTGACAAGATAGTCATCCCGACAGATATGATAACCTGATTCGTTTGCCGACACTATACGTTTCCTCCGTCCGTACACGCGAGGAGGCGCAGGCGTGTACATGCGCATACGTGTACACGAGCATGCGTGTACACGCACACACGCGTACGAAGACACACAATATATACACAAGACCAATAACATAAGCGAAATTAAAGCAAAGAGACGGGACTCCATGAGTACAACTCCAACCCTGGGTAAGTATACACACGCGCAAACACGCACATTCCAGCTAACACAAACACCCATACGCACATAACGACCCACACGCACATACACTCAAACACCTGTGTACACATGAAACCATAATCACACTCACATGTGTACACGCACACATGTACACGCGCGTGTAGCCACAAGAACCCATCACATGATCGATCAGACATAATGCAAATAAATCTTGGTTTATTGATGCAGTAACAAGCATCACTGCTTACAATAAATTTCATAAGATACAATTATCGTGTATACTCGTAGATACTAAACACATGGCAGCGACAATATATATATATATATATATATATATATATATGTGTGTGTGTGTGTGTGTGTGTGTGTGTGTGTGTGTGTGTGTGTGTGTGTGTGTGTGTGTGTGTGTGTGTACGTATGTATGCAAAGTTTTGAGATAGAGTGGGTCAGGTTCTCGTGTCCGCTGGTGTACCACTGAACGTGGGAACCGTTCTTTGTCCGCTCGCCGATCCCACAGGATTTCAACGCCCTCAAGAAACAATCCTTCCTCCTCCTCCTCCTCCTCCTCCTCCGCCCGGTCCTCCTCTGCATCCCTCGTTCTTCCCAGTACCGGGCAATACCTACCACTCCGATTGGTACCACAGGTATCACCCCTTCCATACCAAATGGTCCTCTTTTCTTCTCCAACTCTCGAAGTAACGTGGCTGAGGCCAGGCGATTTTATTCGTCTCCCGTGGGGGGAGGGGGGAGGACAAATGTCCTCTCCGCACAGATATTTCGTTGTTCTCCTTCACATAGACGCCTCCTGCTTCTTCATTCCCTAGTCTTCCTCCTACTATCGTGGTTCCTCTAGCATACCCCCCTCCTCCTCCTCCTCTTCTTCTTCTTCCTCCTTCTCCTCTTCTTCCTCCTCTTCCTCTTCTTCCTCCTCCTCCTCCTTCTCTTCTTCCTCCTACTACTCCTCTTCCTCTTCTTCTTACCCACTTCCCATCATCTCGTACTTTACATCTTGTGTACTGACTACAAAATCGCAATCAATATTCTAATAACTTCAGAGACGCCTCTATGGACCAGAACCACGCACCGTTATCTAAATATGGAAGACCACGTCCAGCTCCTACTAGCTCTCCTTACACCGCTCCCTGACCACCACTATGCACCGAATCCTTCGGCGAGGCATTGTCCACCCCGAGGACAGAAACGCCACTTGTCCTAAATCCACATCCTCCTTGGGCTCTTCTTCCCTAGATATTCTTTCTCCTCGTGTTCCTCCACCTCCTCCTCCTCTTCCTCCCATTCCTCACACTCCTTTTCCTCCAGCTCATTCTTCTCCTCCTTTCCTCCTCCTCTTCCTCGCTCTTCTATTCCTTCAGTTCATTCTTCTCCTCCCACTCTCTCACCTCTTTCCCCTCTTCTTCTTCTTCTCTCATTCTTCTCCTCCTTTTCTCTCGCCTCTTTCCCCTCTTCTTCCTCCCACTCTCTCACCTCTTCCTCTCTTCTCCTCCCTCTCTCTCCCCTCTTCTTCCTCCAGCTCATTCTTCTCCCACTCTCTCATCTCTTTCGCCTCTTCTTCCTCCTTCTGATGACGCTAATATCGTCTCTCTTCCTGGTAGAAATCGTACCAGATTTGGGAGTACCAACGCCCCCCCCCCACCTCCTACTCCCACTCCAGCTCACTCCCAATCCCAAGGTTTCTCCGTCCGCTGACTCTGCTCCTGCTATTTTACACTCTTATTTCCTCCCTCTCCCCCTCCACACCCGCCTCAGCCACCTCCATGATCCACCTCACCCCTCCACCTCCTCTTCTTTCTCCACTTTCTTCCATCTCACCTCCCTCACATCCACAGCCTCATCCTCATTCACATCTTCCACATCTTGCAGGGATAGCTTCCTCTCTACTTGCGTCTCACCCGCTCTAAAGAAATACGTCTTTGTTTATCTTCGACATATTCTTCCATCTTCTCTGCCTCAGTAGCAGCTAATAGAGATAGATCGATATATATATATATATATATATATATATATATATATATATATATATATATAGAGAGAGAGAGAGAGAGAGAGAGAGAGAGAGAGAGAGAGAGAGAGAGAGAGAGAGAGAGAGAGAGAGAGAGAGAGTGAGAGTGAGAGAGAGTCAGTCTTGGGGCCTCTTCTCTCTCTCTTTTCCTCGCCTCTATCTCACGGCCCCATCACCACTCCGACCTCGCGTTGGCTCGGCCGCCACGACCCCTTTCCTTACCGGACCGGACCGGCACATTTACTTACTTCACTTCGTCTACTCCTTTTCTTGATCTGGTGGTTCAAATCGAACGCCTTCGCCGTCTCCTCCACCACCACCACCAGTCCTCCTCCTCCTCCTCCTCCTCCCCCGGCCCCTCTCTTACCAATCGAATGCCACGCCTCCTCTCGGATCAAGTTCCGCGTTAAGCCCTCGAGGGAATCCGCATTCAACCCCCCTCCACCCCAAGCTAATGGCGCTGTTAACTGAAGAATTACATTAAACTCGTAGGTTCCAAGTGGCACACTTCCTCCTTTAATCCTGGTTGTCGCCAGGCGATTGGGTCCACCTCCCTGGCGCCTGTGCCTATGTCGAGTGACCTTTACAGTGCCAGGTGGCACTTACTCGCCGCCTAGAAAGGGTGGAGGTCTAAAAGAGCAATGAACAAAGGCAGCCTCCCCTCCCGTGAACTTTACGAGTGCCTGTGCATCACACAAGGGCCGCGACTTACCTAATACTCGGAGTGTTGGACTGAGGGCCACTCTCCTGAAGAGGCCTCGCCAGGTCCGGTACCCCACTTTGCGAGGTCCTTCAGCAGGGCTCTCCCCGAGAGATGGGCCTTCCTCAAACCTCAACAATCTCAATAAACACTTATCATTCCTCAATCTTCGGCAATTTTCTCTCCCTCCACACAACAACCCTCAGACCTCCTCCACATCCCGTACGAAGTATTGTCTACAGAAGTTGTACGCAGACGGTATGTTAAAGACTTCTGAGGGCACCCCCAACGGACCAGAGCCACGCAGTATTTTTGTATGATAAGGGACAAAGAAGAATGTCAATGAATTGCCCTCCATTGTCACTCTTCTCTGCTACCTTTCTGATAAACTTTCTTTGGCCACATCCATCTCTCATGGACAAAAGACTATTGTCCAGAACACACACCATCTTCTCCACAATTGCCGTATAAAAGAACACAATGTGTTGGTCATCTACTGTCAGGGCTGCCAGCCACTCTTCCCTTTTCCTTCTTTCCTTCCTTCACCACCGACCTTCCCTTTCTTTTACCTTTACCTTTCCAAACTTCCTACCTGCCCACACACCTACCCATTTGCCTACTTACCCACTTAACATCCTCCACCTCTTATCCCTCTTTTTCTCTTTCAAACACACACACACACACACACACACACACACACACACACGTGTACACCCTCAGGAACATTTATGATTGAATGTACACACGGACGCAGGGGGTGGGAGAGGGGGGGGTCTCCCCACTGTGAGTCTAACAACGCAATGTTATATTTACCACTCCTGGCTCCATGAAACACGCAAACATACACTCTACTCGAACCCGATCTCGCGCGCGGCCCATTTGTACTACCGGGAAGTAGTAGTAGTATTAGTAGATAGCAGTAGTAGATAGTACTAGTATTAGTGGTAGTAGTGATTACTTTCACCACAGTTCCACGAGGATAGAGGTTGAAAAGTAGTAGTAGTAGTAGTAGTAGTAGTAGCGGTGGTAGTGTAGTAGTAGTAGTTTGTTGTAATGGACGGTAGTTTACCGTGGTGGGGGTTATCATCAGATATATTAAAATTCACATTAGCATTATTGTTATATTGCATGAGGTCGAATTTAGGTCGGCTAGGAAAGCTAACTGTGTTAGGTGGGTTGGGTAGATAAGGTAGGATGGGTAGGTTTGATAGGTCTAGTAAGTCTGTTAGGTTTAACTAGGTTTAGGTCTACAGGTTGGTTTTATGCCTGGCAAGTTAAACGGGTTGGTTAAGATTAAGTTAGCTCACTTTACGTCAGATACAATAGAAAATCAAATGAAACTAATTCTATGATAGCGTGTCTAGTCCCTGGACAAAATAAATACATTAATAAATAAATGAATAAGTAAATAAAATAGATAAAGGAATACTAAATAAACAAACATCATACATAAATAAATGCATGCCAGGAGAGCGATGACGCAAAGTTTACTACAATTGCAAGTTGAAATCAATAAGAACGGAGTGACAGCGGGGGGAGGGGGGAGGGGGGAGTAGATAATAATGGCGGGGGGAGGAGGCGACAATGGGTGGATGGGGGAACGCGAGAAAGTAGAGGGGCCGGGCGAGAATGGGGGAGGAGGGATGAATAGAGCAAGAAGAAATGGGAGGGGAGAGAGGGAAGAGGGAGAGGGAGGAGGGAGAGATGCGGGAGTGGAAGGGAGGAAGTTTGTGAAGGTGGAGAGGGAGGTAGTTAGGGAGGGTGGAGAGGGAGGTAGTTAAGTAGTTAGGGAGGGTAAGAGACCACCTAAAAATAATAACGAGCGTAAAAGAGAAAGACAGAAAACAACAACGATGATGATGATGAAAACGATCATAAAAATGTTAAAATCCATGATGATCATCATCATCATCATCGTCATGAAAACGACAAAGACCATACTCGTGGCACCAACGTATACGAGGAGGAGGAGGAGAGGAGGAGGAGGAGGAGGAGGAGGAGGAGGAGGAGGAGACGGCACGCGTGAAAAGAGCAAAGCCCACAAAGACGCGTCGTGTTCCTGAAGGCGGCCATGCAGAAGGCGTTATCGAACGCTGCCGCCGCCGGGGATGCGCGACAATTGGCACTCGAGGCGTATCTCGTGGTTAGCTAACGGGAGTCAAGGAGGAGCTGACCTCGATCACAACTCTTCTCGCAGTTACACTTAATCCCTTGCGTACCGGGTGGTACTCTTCCCTTCCTGTACAGCTGCCACCACCTCTTGGGGGTTCAATTTACCTCAAGAGCACTCCTGGAGGTAAGGAAGAGACATGGCGCTATTCTTATTTCATCCTGACTGGCGCCAATATATATATATATATATATATATATATATATATATATATATATATATATATATATAAAGTAATGTCGTAACACATTCGTAAAGATTCAACAAAAACCCACTGTGTTGGATAAGAAGAAATGAAATAAAATTAATTCCATATATTTCGATCACGGACTGTGATCCTCTTCAGTGGAATACAGAAAGGTAGAGCAAATGGCATGTCTTATATACAATAAGAATAAGGGACAAGGGTAGGACTCAGGTAGCATCTAGTACTTTGCGGGGCAGGTCACCCGCCTTCACCAACGATGGTAACAATTTGTTGACTGCCCAGGTGGTAAGGCAGTCAGGTGACCACTGTCCATATGACATATTAAAATTTGGAAATTTGTTAATCAGGGATGATTCTATTATTTTTCTTTTAAAACTGCATTTTGAATTAAAGATAATCTTTGCCTCATTCCAATCCATATGATGGCCTTCCTTGTCTACATGTCTTCCAACATGTAGACAAGGAAGGCCATCATATGGATTGGAATGAGGCAAAGATTATCTTTAATTCAAAATGCAGTTTTAAAAGAAAAATAATAGAATCATCCCTGATTAACAAATTTCCAAATTTTAATATGTCATATGGACAGTGGTCACCTGACTGCCTTACCACCTGGGCAGTCAACAAATTGTTACCATCGTTGGTGAAGGCGGGTGACCTGCCCCGCAAAGTACTAGATGCTACCTGAGTCCTACCCTTGTCCCTTATTCTTATTGTATATAAGACATGCCATTTGCTCTACCTTTCTGTATTTCACTGAAGAGGATCACAGTCCGTGATCGAAATATATGGAATTAATTTTATTTCATTTCTTCTTATCCAACACAGTGGGTTTTTGTTTAATATATATATATATATATATATATATATATATATATATATATATATTATACACACACACACGTCTCAATCCCCTTTACAACAAGAAACGACAGGGTGTGACCGAGTCCACACAATGACGTCAAACTGTTCGAGAAATATAACCTGACATGACATTTTCCTTAGACAATTCATGATGTCACACTGTGTGACATCACCGATCCAAATGCGAGAGAAAAAGTCACAAACGTTTAGCCTGACACGTCTTCATAGCCTCAGTGACAAAAGGGTCAAACTCGTCGACTGGCCTCGATGCATTCGGCAACAGTGCCAAGGTAGAAGAGGCCTCGCCTGCAAGGACGAGAATATTCGAGGCACTGTGGAACGCTCATATTCAATCTCGCCTCGCCACTCGTCGAATGAGTTCAACTCGTCGAATAAGATAAATTCGTCAAATGGGTTAAACTCGTCGAATAGATTTAACTCAGCGAATAGGTTAAATTTGTCGAATTGGTTAAACTCGTCGAATGGGTAACTCGTCGAATGGGTTAAACTCGTCGAATGGGTTAAAATCGGCGCTTGGATTCAACTCAGCGAACGAGTTCAAACTTGTCGAATGGATTATACTCAGCGAATGGGTTAATTAAACTAGGCGAAAAGTTTAAACTAATTCGTCGAAAGAGTTTAATGTCGAATGGGTTAAACTAGTGGAAAGAGTTTACTGTCGAAGGGGTTAACCTCCCGATTAACTCTTTCGACGCATTTTGCAAGTTGCACCTTACCTTAAGCTGCCCACCCAGGGGGGCTTTATTCAGCTGAAGGACACCCCCTCGACATCCTCCTAGTCACAGGTTCGGATCCCGCACTCCCTTCCGATTCCCAATAGTAACTGTTTGTGACATGCCCCGACAATCCCTAGAAAGGCAAAGATGACACCTTCGACCGCAGCTATTCAGCGCCTCTTGGCGTATGCTCTTCACCTTAACCCACAATACAGAACTAGATGGGGCGGGGTGGGGGGCAATTTCACTTTATAGAAACGGCCTGGACCCCAGCCTGAACAGAACACCGATTACTGGGGACCCCACTGGTGCACCTTTAATCCATGTGTGCTCGTGTCCTCGGGATTTTTTTTATTTTATTCTGGCTAACATCAACGAAATTATTCTGTTGATGGGGGGGAAGATGTTCCCCCCAGGGGGGGCCTAGACATAGGTTCGTCTGCTCTAGGCCTCATACTGATACCTTGTCACAAGCAAGTCTAACTTTGGCGTCAGTTAATGGCGCCATGATTTCAATGAAGTTGATACAGGTGCCATACGAGGCTGCTCCTGGCGCCAAAGATGATACTTGTACCTTTGATCATGTTCATGTGTTACTGATACGTTTGTATTGGACGTGTGACTAATGTCATAGAGCATACAACGGATACTGACGACCCGATACGGGTATCGAAGCTTCCAGAACTGATACGGCCCACTAGTATAAAGTTGATATTGGCGCCACGTGTGCAAAGCGGAGGTTGATAGCGGGCTTCTGGCTAATGGGCGGTTACGACTGTCACAACACAGATGGAAGACAGGTATTGGCGCCAGCCCTGATGGAGAAACGCTATTGGCGCCCGGCGCCGGGGGAACCTTCTGGCGACACGCGACCCCCCGCCCATCTGCCAATCACCGCACGGCACCACGTACCCATTCCATTCCCCCCTCCCACCACCCCTCTCCCTCCCATTCCATCCCCCCCTTCCCATTTGCACCTTACCCCTTCCTTCCCTTTCTTCCATTCACGTCCCATCTCACCTCTTCCTTTCTCTGCTTTCTTCTTTTCCTTCTCACAATGTCCCGCCTCCTCCCCCTCTTTCACTCACCCTCCCATTCACCCCCAATCTAAAACTATTCCTTTATGCTCTCCCATATGCATTCCTTAAATCCTTCTTCCCCCACCCTCCACCCTCCCCTGGCCCAACTTAGAGCCTTCCCCTTTACCGCCCCAACGTTGTACCACAGACACACACATACACATACACAGACACACACACACACACACACACACATCACTAACGTGAACAGAGACTAAAAATAAGGAGTTAATCTAGTACTCAATATAATCACCCGAGAGAGAGAGAGAGAGAGAGAGAGAGAGAGAGAGAGAGAGAGAGAGAGAGAGAGGAGAGAGAGAGAGAAAGAGGGAGGAGAGAGAGGAAAGAGAGGCGATGGTGAAAAAGGAAAGAGGAGAGAGAAAAGCGATGAAAGAGAGAAAGAGAGGGGAAAGAGAAAGAGAGGAGAGAGATGGGGAGGAGGAAGGGGGAGGGAGATTACGCCGCTATATAAAAAGTACTCCCCCCCCTTACTCTATCACGTATTCCAACGATCTATCAACTTCGACCCGTCTGTCATCTCATCCATGTACGTACCTACCACCCTTTCAGCCAACACCCTTTCATTTACCAATTCGCCGATACCTTCTTAGTTAAAACAGCAAGTTCCTGACATAGCAAACTCACATTCCCGATGAAACACTTTCCTCGGTTTCGTTGGGCCAATCCACGCGTCGCTTTTTGGACTTGACTAAAGCATTAGGAAGGATTGCCCTTCCACGTCAATCTCAACGCCCCACTGTCTAATGCCTTACCATAAAAATAGGTAAATGGTGTAACAGAAATGGGAAAACAGTGTATTTGATGTACATTTCCTATAACCCTCAACATTACAACTAAGGATTTTAATTCCTATGCGTTTACTCAAGACAGGACACCACGATCATTAGACACGGCGGCACCGATACTTAATATTTCTGGGAAAGAGAGAGAGAAATGAGAGAGAGAGAGAGAGAGAGAGAGAGAGAGAGAAATGAGAGAGTGAGAGAGAAATGAGTGTGTTGGTTAACAAAAGAAGATGGTTGGAGACTCAAACGTTTGCTTCCGAGTGCAGAGAATCAAAGTAATAAGTAGAAAATTCCGGTGACTGCAAGTCGCCGCATCTAAACACGGTGTGTCCTGTCAGGTTCTAAAAATTAGGACTGTACAGCTGCTCACAAAAGGATCTTCTGACAAGACGCGTGGAAGAAAAAAAAAAAAAAAAAAAAAAAAAAAAAAAAGGCAGGTGTCGTGGGGTCGCCAGAATGGATGGAAGGTGGACGAGGGTGATGGATCAAAGGGGATTGGTGGAGGAACTCATAGAAGTCATCTGTAGCATTCACACACACACACACACACACACACACACACACACACACATTCGTGGCGCAGTTGGTAGAGTTCCCGGTTGCCACTACGGAAGTCCGGGTTCGAATCCCGTCCAGAGCTGAAATAATTACAGTATTGCTACGCTGCGGGTTGTTACTCCAACTCTCATGGGCGGGGAGTTTGGTGTGTGTGTGCGTGTAAGGTCACAGCATTACCCATAGATCGGTCATATACGAGCTCTGAGCTCTCTTCCGGGAGGGAAATAGCTGTCCAACACGTGACCCAAAGACCATGGTGAAACACACACACACACACACACACACACACACACACACACACACACACTCACACACTATTATTCGCCAAAACCAATATATCCCCTCTTGTCAATCTACCTGGGACCAAAGCTCCCCTCACCCCGTTGCCCCTTTCTCCCCTCAGGTCCCCCCAACGTCTGACCCCTTCCCCTCCCCCCAACCCCCAACGTCAATCAAAGGTTCCCTTGATTACGTTACAACCCAAACTTTGGTTAACATTTTTCTCGGAAGCGCTTTTTCATCTACACATACAAAATTCGTGTCCCCAGCCTTTACTCCACCACTCCCAAGTATAATTATCTAATGGCCAACGCTTGACTATACACAGACTTGAATCTCAGGCCCACATTCGTTCTTTTGTATCTTTCTCACATACACAAATTGGGCACTACTTCTTTATTCATCGAAACAATTCCAACCGCATTTGTTTAAGTCACTGTTCATTTGTTACTTATCGACTGGGTTCGACTCCTTAGCCCGAGAGTGTATCAGTTAGTCTCGATCGTGTTTGCAAGGAACTAAAATGGAAAATAGTAAATGTGCTTGATAAGATGAAGACACACACACACACATTATATATATATATATATATATATATATATATATATATATATATATATATATATATATATATATATATATATATATATATATGCTGCGACGGGTTACAACACAACAGGTTTCTTTTAACTTCCTGTGAACGTTTTCTTCTTTACTCGCGCGTACAAAACCTCAGCGAAAGAATAAATAATTAGTTGGTGGGCAAGCTCCAGTAATGCACCGACTTTATTCCATGTTTTGCTTAGAAATTATTATATTCCATTACATCAGATTCCCAAAGCGCTTTCCCTCCCCGAACAGCAGGAGCAAGCGATGTGATTGCCTGTACCACAGACAAATGTACATCTCATCATCACTTGGGGGGTAAGAATTAACATGGCACGGGGTAAATAATTGATGTGCCTGACAGTTGCGTAATAATTAAATAAAAATTTAATTTTGTAAATGGTGTGTGTATGAGAGAATGCTGTGAATATATGAAAGTTTTGTATCCCCTATGATTGCTATGATTGATTTATTATTTATTTATTTATTTATCTATTTTTGTATGGAAGGGAGTGAATGGAGAAATACTTCAAACCGAAGGTATTGTTAATGATGGAAGAATGTTGAGAATCCCTGATGTAGACTGTCTCGTTTATTACCGATCAATTAATGTTAGAGGGATACATTCTATCTACCCACTCATTCACCCATTTATTCATTTAATTGTTTATCTACTTATCTATGGATTCATTTGTTTCTTTTTCACTAGGGGGTCACTAAATTGGGGTGGGGGGCAGGGGGGTTTGGTGTTAATAGAATAAAATTATGTTTATTTATTTATTTATTTTTGGGGGGGGGGGCTGAAGATGAGGAATCTGCATAACAAATTTAAAATATCCATTCCTTTCGCTCAAAGACTTAAATATTCGTCTAGATATCAAATTACTTTTGAAAAGAAACGAAACTTCCGGCTCAGACTAGCATTAAAAAAAGACTGAATGAAAGAAAATCGTTTGCGCATAAAAGAGGAAGTGATAAGTGTACATTTAATGAGCTCTCCGAGTGATAAGACAGTCATTAAGTCGCATCTGCAAAAAGTCTCAACCAACTGCGATCAATATGATGATGACGATTTGGGGCAAAATTTTACGGCCGAAAACTATATTATATATATATATATATATATATATATATATATATATATATATATATATATATATATATATATATATTTATATATATTATATATACTGTATGTATATATATATATAAATATATATATATAATATAACATACATCATTGGGGTGTGTGAATTAATGAGTCAGTTTAACGTTGCGTACTCCACCCTATCAGGAGGCCAAGACGGTGCCCCTGACAGAAGACTTTCTAGCAAGGAATTTAATAACCCATGCCCTTGGTCCAACTCGCTGGCGGCTGAGTTCGAACCGTCATCATCATGACCTTCGCCGCAAGTAGCGGCACCGTAACCCGGTCGGCCAGCAACCATCCTCTCCATGGGCCAAAAGGTCGGTGGAAAACGACAAAACACTAAGCTACCGTGGTTCCTGGATTTGATGATCACATTAGGCAGAGTATAATGCCTGAGCTTCAAGCCAAAAACGACTCCAGTTCGATACCACTTCGAAACGCTGAAGAAGCATTGCCGCTTCTTACCCTTATGCACCCCACCTCCCCCTTCCTCTTCCCCCCCATCACTCCTCCCTCTTGTCCCCCCTCCCCCCTCGGTTCTCCCTCTTGTCCCCCTTCCCCGTCCTCCTTTTTTTTCTCCCCCTCACTCCTCCCTCAACTCCCCCTTCCTCTTCTCCCCCATCACTCCTCCCTCTTGTCCCCCTCCCCCTCTCCCCTTCTTTTTCTCCCCCCTCAGTTCTCCCTCTTGTCCCCCTTCCCCTTCCTCCTTTTTTTTCTCCCCCTCACTCCTCCCTCAACTCTCCCTTCTCCCCTCCCTCTTCTCCCCCTCACGTCCCCCCCTCATCCTTCCCTCTTCTCCCCCTCCCCATCTCCCCCGGATACGCACCTACGAACTGGTAGTACGCAAACGTGTCCGCGCACACAACTTGATAAAAGCATTAAAAGAATATATACACATACCAGCAAGCCTCGCGTGCTTGTGACGAAGACACGCAATAGCCTCATATGTAAACACTGGATACAAAAACCCGCCATATTCTTGTACTTCTTTTCTTTCGTGTTCAATTTATCAATCCGTCATTCAATCAATCAAAAACGTGTGTGTGTGTGTGTGATTCACCATGGCCTTTGGATCACGTGTTGGGCTCGTGATCGACAGTTATTTCCCTCCCGGAAGAGAGCTCAGAGCTCATATGTGACCGATCTATGGGTAATGCTGTGACTTTAGACGCGCACACAGCCCCAAATTTCCGCCCACGAGAGTTGGAGTAACAACCCGCAGCGCAGCGATACTGTGTGTGTGTGTGTGTGTGTGTGTGTGTGTGTGTGTGTGTGTGTGTGTGTGTGTGTGTGTGAGGGAGGTTATATCGAGACATCTAACCCTTTAAATCACATCCAGCAAGCTTCCAGTCAGATTCACGTTCCATCTTCACCGTCTCCACACTGGCGCAAACAAACACGATTACACACGAACGCAGCTACGTAAAAAATAAATAAATAAATAAAATAAGATAAAAACTGCAACAATTATCTTGCAATGCCAACCAACATATTAGGTGTAACTGGCAGTGGCACTGTTCGCGCCCTCACACCGACCCTTGCACTCTGGCTCCAGTTGTCCCCAGGGTGCTGCTGCTGCCAACCCGGCTGTCACGAGGTGACCATTCATTCTACCCACGGGCGGGTGGCCGTGAACCCGCCATCCCGAGTGCCAAGAGTGCCACGAATGTTTGGCACCATTTCCCATTTATCATCTTTATTACTGTTATCTTATCATTATTACTATTATCTTAATATTACGGTTATTAATATTAATATTATATATATATATATATATATATATATATATATATATATATATATATATATATATATATATATATATATATATATATATATATATATATATATATATACTCTCAATCCTATCTATTGTATGGGCAAGGTCTAAATGGCTTTTCCACTACGTAACGAATAAGATGAGGATTTTCTAAGCTATACAATATCAGTCGAAAACGACTAAAAACAAACCACCCGTGTATCACCGCTCACGAGAGAGATCGAGGCAAGGACCTACACTGCCTTCACACTGGAGTCCCGCTACTGTGGAAGTGTCCACACAACTCCCTGTGGAGTTAAAGATCAACATTATCATGTCAGTGATCTAAGGACCGTTAGCTCCTCCCGCCGTGGACTCGGAACCGCTCGACCGCGGCTCCTCTCCTTCAGGCGGTTCGTCGAAACGGAGGAGGTCGTCATCCTCGTCGTCTTCGACACGAGACACACCCACTTCGGAGGTGCTGTTGTTGTTGTCATTGTTGTTGTTGTCATTGCTGTTGTTGTTGTCACTCACTGTCAGTCATCCATTCACTCCCACCCATCACCCACCCTCTCTTTCTTTTCTCTCTTTCTCCTCTTCTCTGGCTGCCGTCAGTCGATTTTAATCACCTGAGGTAGACCCTCATGAGCGACGAAAGGGTTCATGCATAAAAGGAAACGAGGGGGATAGTTGCGGACATAAGGAGATCCAGGGGGAAAGGAAATGTCCAAGGAAAAGGTGAATAGTAGGACAAAACTGCACATGATGTCTGGCTATGTTAATAATCAAAGTGAGGAAGAGAGAGAGATAGATAGATAGATAGAGAAGGAGAGAGAAAATACAGGATAAAAACCATCGCATGAGGGGGAGACAGACAGAGAGAGAGAGAGAGAGAGAGAGAGTGGGAGAGAAAGAGAGAGAGAGGGGGGAGGGGGAGAGAGGGAAGGCGAAGGAAAGGCGTAAACACAGGATAAAAATAAATCGTATGAGGGAAGGAGGGAGAGAGGGAGGGAGGGAGGGAGGGAGGGAGAGAGAGAGAGGGGGGGGGGCAATTTGTTAGCTAACGGCGTCCAGGGTCTCCAGTTCATTCAAGAGGCTCCTACGGGCGTATCCAGAACTCAAGCGCAGCCTCCTCAGCCGACAGCCTCCTCCTAAGCCTCCATCGCCGACAGTCACCTCCTAAGACTCCTCAGCCTCCCCCGCCGTCCCCTTCTCCGATGGGCGTTACCGAAGAGGAGCTGTTTGTGCGCTCACTCACCGGGGAGATCCCGAACCAGGCCGAAGAAATAGTAGCAGGAGGAGGAGGAGGGGGAGGGGAGGGGGAGAACGAGGTGGAGCAGGAGGAGGAACAGAAGGAGAACCAGAAGGACGAGAACCAGAAGGAAGAGGAGGGCCAGAAGGAGAACCAGAAAGAGGTGCAGGAGGAGGAGGAGGAGGAGGAGGTCCAGAAGGAGAACCAGATAGAGGAGGAGGAGGAGGAGGTGGAAGAGGAGGAGGAGGACCAGGAGAACCAGAAGGAAAAGGATCCCGTCACCTTAGAATTGACGCTCGCATGCATGCACCAGCGCCTCTGCACACACGGTGACAAGTGATACACAGCCTATGTGTGTGGGTCTTCATCTGGGAGTGAATGAGCGAATGTGTGTGTGTGTGTGTGTGTGTGTGTGTGTGTGTGTGTGTGTGTGTGTGTGTGTGTGTGTGCATCTACTCTTCATTCTGGCTAACGACACACGATCTTATTCAGAACACGCGCGGGCGCGCACGCATGCGCGTTGACAGATATCCAAATCTTTGGATGGAACTGGTTCATCTTTAAACTTCTATTCCGCCAAACCCATAGGAAGCAACATTAAGCATCAACGCAAGTTATCCGCCAAGATTGCCCGCCATAAGAACAGAAACCGTAGTAAACTACAACCTAAAACAACATCAACATACACCGAGCCGTTGTACAGATACTTCTTGGCGCTACTGTACAGTCGGCAAGATTTCCACGTGGTCCGCAGGGTAACGAGATGTGGCACAGCGCGTGTGTTGATGGAAGGGGACCCATATACACACTGCACGTGTAGTCCACACAATAATGAGATGTGGTCTATGTGGCAACAGCGCTTGTGTATACACAGACTGTCAACCATTAATAATCTAACGAGATCGTTTTACCTTTACACGCGACTAGATACACATGCACTGTTGCCACATCAACCCTAACTGACGAGCAGGTGGACCACACACAAGTGCTGCCAACTGTACACGAAGACTGATATGAATATATTCGCAAGACTATTTTCCCAAGGCCCCGACACATTAATCTTGGGGAAGTATTCCCCTCGGGCGTATCAACGCTGAGACGTACCCCAAAGCAACGGAAAAAAAAAAAAAAAAAAAAAAAAAAGAGGTGAAGGTCGGCATCCGGGCTGAACAGACTTTACACAGACCGAGACCCTCGTCCGGCCCTGAGACGTATCACAAGGCCCGTTTCTGAGCCAAAACGAAGTCTTTCGGCGGCGGGTTCCTTCCTGTAGGGGGCCAGGGCGAAGTGCCCGTCTAAGAAACGCTCGGCGCCGGGGACGGCGGCGACGCCGCCCCGAGCGGCACATTCCGCGTCGCCCAGCAAGTCATTACGGGACAAAATTACAAATCTCGTACAGAGTCAACTTTTACACACAAACATGACATTTCATTGCGCCAATAGTAAACACGCACGTGAGGGTTGCAACACAAAGAGAAATGAAACCGAGAGAAGTGAAACTTGTGGACACAACCAGAGACAAGACAGAATACACAATAAATTAAATCTGTCAAAAAAAAAAAAAAAAAAAAAAAGCTTGACACGCGATCACACGCGCGAAAGTGTTCTTACACCGAAATACTTTGTGTGTGTAATGACCGCTCGATCCGATCCCAAGTTCGGTCCCCAACAGTCAGGAATGACGCTGTTCGGCGTCTCCTGGCGTTCAATCCTCAACCTAACCTAACCAACCTTAACCTAACCCAACCTAACCTAACTTAACCTAACCAAATCTAACCTACAGATGCGACTTAATTTCAATGAACACTAACAAGTACTAGTCATCGTTAAGAAACGCTAACTACCCCTATGTTCAATAACTAACTCCCTAACACAAAGGGATTTACAAGTACTGTTCAAAGACATACTGTAGGCAGGCTGAGAGATAGATACATAAACAGATAGAAAGGGGAAGAGAGGAGAGGGAAAGAGGAGAGGGAGAGAGGGGACAGAGGAGAGAAAGGAGAGGAGGGAGAGGAGAAAGGTGAGGAGAGAGAGGAGAGGTGGGAGAAGAGAGAGGGAGAGAAGAGAGAGAGGAAAGAAAGGAGGGAGGAAAGCGAGAGCGATAGAAAGAGAAAGAGATAGAGAGAGAGAGAGAGATGGAGAGAGAGAGAGATGGCCGAATCATAAGTAACGGGTCACACATTCCTACATTATTTTTCTCTCGTTCCGCGGAACGCGTTCCACTCACCGGAACGGCGGGACTCTCGTCTTCTTACACGGAACGGAAACCCATCTCGCGGAAACAAGACACCTCCCCTCTCTCTCTCCCTCTCTCTCACACGTCAGACAATTTTATTCACCTGAAGAGAGACTTCTTCTGTACTCGCAACTCCTGAATGCCGAGTTCGAGTTGCACGTCCTCCATTCCGGCGGTCACCGGGTCAACTAATTCTTCCGGGGACATTTCCCACCGGACCAAAATCCCCATGACAGGTGACCTATCTCGATCTACTAATTATTTCTATTCTTATCTGTCGTAAAGTGATTTTATTACTTGAAGAGAGCAATGGGAAGAACGCTCTTAAATCTAGATTTAAAAAGGATTTTTTTTTTTACCAATAGAGTGGTCAACGAATGGAACTGACTTAGTAACCACGAAGTGAGCACTGAAACTACCGGTTGTTTTAAGAGAAGGTTGGACAACTTTATGGATGGGGATGATTGGTGGTAATGAACATGGAACTACCTAGTGTAGGCCTTATGCTCTCTTGCGGTCTCCTTTACCCTATGTTCGTATGTTCTCTATACCGCTCAGGGTGGAAAAAGTGTATTTCTGTGGGAGTTTCACATTTTCTTTTTCATAAACACATCTTTTCCCAAAACTATTCACTCACGTTTTCTATACATGTTCAAGCGTGACATTTGGAAATGCAGCCTATAAGAGATCGAAACCTAAAGAGAAATCTGCAAACATTGTGAGACCGATGATAATGCCTTATAGAACCTCAATATATTACCTTATACGTTTACGTCACCGCCCCAATATTTATGTACATACACGCGCGCGCGCGCACACACACACACACAAATTATTTTGAAGTCTCAGTGATGAAGACAAGAGGCGGGACCTCACGAGCATAGCGTCCGCGACCACATGTACACAGACACATATAGAACAGGTACTCCGACCGACCGGGACAAGCATGCAAGCAACAAGCAAAGCTTCTTCCTGGGAGCTTTTTCATTACCTGCGGCTTTCAAACCTCGAGGAGGAGGAGGAAGACGAGGAGGAGGAGGAGGAGGAGGAGGAGGAGAGGAGCTCAACCAACAAAGAAGAGGTGGGTTAGGTAAGGGAGTTGTGGGGGGGGGGTCAGTGGTATGGGAGAAAGTGAGAGAATGAAGGAGGGGGTCGAGGTGCTGGAAGACGAAGAAAATCAAGGGAAACAAGAGGAGAAAGAGGAAGAAGATAAGAAAAAGTACGAAGAAAATGAGGAAGAAGAGGAGAGAGAGAACGAGGAAGAAGAGGAGGAAAAGGAGGAAGAAGAGGAGGAAGAGGAGAAGGAGAAGCAAGAAGAGGAGGAAGAGGAGGAGGAGGAGGAGCAAGAGGAGCAAGAAGAGAAGGAGAAGAAGGAGGAGGAGGAGGAGGAGGAGCGTGGGAGGCTTGGCGTGTGTCGTGCATGAGTACAGACGCATAGGTATCAGAGTCGGGAGATGGCGGAGGAGCGGTTGGGGGAGGCTGGCTTCGGGCTGTGGAGGGAAAATTGGGGCGGGGGGGCGGGGGGGGGGGCAGGATGAAAGAGACTGAGAAGTCTTCAGAAACGAGAGAGAGAAAAAATAAAAAGAATGTTTACGAGGAGTGGTGGTAGGTTAATAAGACACAAACAGAACTGGAGAGGAGGGGAAAGGGGGGTCGAGGGGAAAGGGAGGTTGGGGGGGAAAGGGAGGCTGAGGGGAAAGGGAGGACGAGGGGAAAGGGGGGGTTGAGGGGAAAGGGAGGTTGGGGGGGAAAGGGAGGCTGAGGGGAAAGAGAGAAGGAGGGGTAAGGAAAGAGGAGGGGAAATGGAGGAAGTGGGGAAAGGAAAGATGAGGGGAAAGGGAGGAAGATGGGGAAAGGAAGTGAAAGGGAGGATGAGGGGAAAGGAGGATGAGGGGAAACGGAAGAGGTGGGGAAAGGGAGGAGGAGGGGAAAGGGAGGAGGAGGGGAAAGGGAAGAGGAAGGGAAAGTGAGGAGGAAGGGAAAGTGAGGATGGGAAAGGGAGGAGAAGGGAAAAGAGAGGAGGAGGAAGCTGTTGAATTGAGAGAAAAGGAAGTATCCACGGAATAGATGAAAAAGAAGAAAAAATGGCGACAGGTGAACAGTGAATTGATGGATTAGAGAATTTGAGGACTGGACGCCAAGAATGGAAGCAGGCGAGGTGGAGCAAAAATGATATGTTGTATATATATACATATATATATATACATATACATATATATATATACACATATATATATATATATATATATATATATCTATATATGTGTGTGTGTGTGTGTGTGTGTGTGTGTGTGTGTGTGTGTGTGTGTGTGTGTGTGTGTGTAGAACGGAGAAGGAGGGAGGGTGTGAGAGAGAGAGAAAGAGAGAGAGAGAAAAATGGCAACGAAGAGCGAGGCTGCGATAGTTGAAAGATGGGTAAGTGCGTGGGAAAGCGATTGAAGGTGACAGGGAAACGGGGACGAGGGAGAGTGGGTGGGCGACGAGAGGAAAGGAAGGGTGACAAAGAGAATGAAGAGGAAGAGTGAGAGCAGGGTGATTCTTGAAAATGTAACAGAGAGAGAGACCGTGAGAGACAGATAGAGAGGAAGAAAAGAAGAGAAAGAGAGAAAGAGATAAAAGCACCAAGGAAGCGCTCTCCGGATATCGAAGGCCGCCCAAGACGAGTCAGCGTTGGCGTTGCCCGAAAGTCGTTGGACAAGAAAATAACGATAATTAACGGTTTCCTGAAATTGCTGTTACACGAACTATACGTGTATTCCGAATGGAGCCCAGGCCAGGGAGTGGATGGGCCGAAAGGCAACAGTAGTTGGGCTGAAGGGAAAGTGGATGACAATGAATAGGATGGATGGATGGACTAGTAATCGTGGACAGGTACAATAACAGACAAATTGACAAGCACACCACACAGGAAAAGGAAACTCGAATGTCTTCCAAATGTGATGACTCCCGTCAGCCAAATAGGAGGGAAAGTAATTGGGAAAGGAGAAGGAGGAGAAGGAGAAGGAAAAGAAGGAAAGGAGAGTATGAGGGAGAAGGAGGAGGAGGAGGAGAAGAAGAAGGAGAGGAAGAGGGAGGAGGAGAAGGAGAGGAAGAGGGAGAAGGAGAAGAAGAAGAAGAAGAAAGAGAAGAAGAAGACGAAGAAGGAGAAGGAAGAGGAGAAGAAAGAAGAAGAGGAGGAGGACGAGGAAAAGGAGGTGGGGGAGGAGAAGAAGAAAAAAACTACCCTATCCGGGAAATTAATTTCTGCTTTTCTTTATTACCGACAGCAGTCTTCGGCATGAACGACAAAAGGGTCACTTCCGGGCACATATGACTCGCGTGAAGGAGGACCTATTTCTCCTCCTCCTCCTACAAGAGGAAGAACAATGGAGAACGGCAGCGCCATCTGACCCACGACTCACGAAGTGGGCGACCAAAGGTCAAGTTAACTTTTTGACCTCAGCAGGGGGAGGGAAAGGGGGGAGAGGAGGGAGAGGAGGACGACTTACGACACCCATCCCGGACACACACACACACACACAACTCGTGGCGTAGTTGGCAGAGCTTCCGGTTGCCGCTACGGAGGTCCGGGTTCAAATCCCGCCCAGGGCTGAAATAATTTCAGTATCGCTGCGCTACGGGTTGTTACTCCAACTCTCGTGGGCGGGGAGATGGGTGTGCGTGTAAGGTCACAGCATTACCCATAGATCGGTCATATACGAGCTCTGAGCTCTCTTCCGGGAGGGAAATAGCTGTCGATCACGGGTCCAACACGTGATCCAAAGACCATGGTGAATCACGCACGCACGCACGCACACACACACACAAAAGCTAAAATTTTAGGACATAAAAAACAGCGAATCTTCTGAAACGAAATTTCAGCCGAGTTTCTAAGTTCATTTAGATCAGCAATTCTTAACTTAGGGATTCTGCACACCCCTAGGGGTGCTACACTAAAATTTTAGGGGGTGCAGAAATAAATAAAAAAAATTAGGGGGTGCTGGGAATTACCGAATATGTGGAAGTTCTTCAACTCATTTCTCCTTCTAGAATCAGATGTTAACCAAAGTTAGGGGGAGCATAAGTAAATTTTAAGGTGTTCTAGGAAGTACTGAATACATGGCAGTACTTCAATTCATTTATCATTCTAGTAATTAGATTTTAACTAGACTTAGGAAGTGCTGAAATAAATTTGAGGGAGTACTAGTAAGAGCTGAATATGTGGCACTATTTCAATTCACTTTCCTTTAGTATTCCGATGCTAAGAGGTGCTGGGTTGCCTTGACCTAATTAGGGGAGTTGACCTGATTAGGGGAGTTGCCCTTGGGGTCGGAAAAGGTCAAGAAAATGTAAATGTTGTATTTATTCATTTCAATTAATTAATTTATCATTTGCTTCTTTTCCATTCGAACTCGGTATGGACCAAAAGGTCTTCGGGGAGATTTGTCTAACTTTACATTTCGGTGTTTTCTTCTTCGGCAAACGCAAAGACTCTCTCATTCAGTGGCGAGGCACACCCACCTCCACCTCCAACTCCACCACCACCACCTCCACCACCACCACCTCCTCCTCCACCACCTCCTCCTCCATAATTAGAAAAATGGTCAAAAACAGACGAGGAAAGAAAGCGAGAGGTGCCAATGACGGTTGCTTACAATCACTCAGATTTTATGGTCCCTACAACGCGATCAGTCCTTAGGTATATAGTTCAAAATGAACACAGTGGAAGATGAGAGAGGGACCCCCCCCCCAAAAAAAAAAAAAAAAAAATATATATATATATATATATATATATAAAATAAAAAATAAAAATAAAATAAGAAAATAAATAAACAAATAAACACTTGTGACAGGACGAAAAAAATGGGGAGAGCATTTGAATGTATAAAAGTTTAAGCGTGTTCTCACTATATATCTCTTTATCTCTGTTTCTAAATGATGTGTATACAGTTTGGCAGTGATGTGTGTATGTGTGTGTGTGTGTGAGGGCGTGTCCACCAACTGACAGATGGGGGGAAGAATACACGAAGAGGTAAATATTGTTGTGAACCGAAGAAGAGTTATGCGTGGGTGGAGGAAGGCGGTGGAGAAAAGCGATGGAGGAGAGTAGGAAGGGAGGCGGAGAGAAGCCAGGGGGGATGGTGTTGGTAACTGTCCTTGTTGTTGTTGTTGTTGTTGTTGTTACGGTGTTTACATATATTAAATTTTATCACAATCAACCCTGCACCGTTTTCCTTTGTTTTTGGATGGCAAAGCTTCCATTTTGTTATCCCGTACAAACAACGCAATCTTTATATTATTATACAAGATTACGCATGGATATTCGTATATATTCTGTTATGAAAAAATATGAAGAATGTGGTGAAGCGTTATTTGATGTATACAGGAAATAAACACGTAATTCATTTGAGAGAACCATTGTTACGGCTGGGTAGGTTGATACGTATGAATCGAATGACCAGTCAGTTCAGTCGTGGTGACTGAGGTTGCCAGCTGAGTCCTGGAAGAGAAAGCTGCTGTCGGTCTGTCTCTATGGTCGCCAAAGGATTGGATTTTGGGAAGTCTAAGAGACACATTTTCGGTCTCGAAGATTATCAGAGTTGGGCTATTCATGGGAGGTCCAATTAGAGGAGCTGGCCAAGACCTCTGAGAGTTAAAAGTCTGAGTAGTGAGATTGAAGACATTTATGTTCCATTGTCGATATATGATGATATTTGTGTACATGTATATAAACCTTACATGCAAATATATGTAAATGTAGTGCTGCGGTTTATTCCTGATAACTTGGGCTGACGTCTCGACCGTCCTCCCGGTGTAGTAGGTGACAGTGAAAGGGTCCTGTTCACATGAAGCCACTTTGCTGTCGAAATCTAAAATCTCCAGAGTTAGCAGACGAGAGTGGACACCTGAGGGGGCGTCCACCGTCACAGTAGTAGTAGTAGTGGTAATAGCAGTAGTAGTAGTGGAGGTGGTGGTGGTGATAATACTAACATCGTCAATGGCAATGGTGATTCAAGAACATTGGGAGAACTTTAATGGGAGGGAAGTGGGGAGGGTGAGGAGGAGGGAAGATGGAGGAGGACGAGGAGGGGAGAGGGACCGTGACAAGAGACATAAAAACGAATCCTCATCCCTGCCCCCAACCAAAACAACTCGCGGCTTTTCTTCGGCTGGATGCTGGGAGGGGCCCAGGGAGGGTGTGGGGGGGAGGCCCACCTGGCTAATGGTTCGGACAAATAAAAAGTCACGTCCAAGAGAGGCGGCTTCCGAGTGGCTGCAGCCTACCGTGGGAGCCGTACAAGGTGAACAGTCGCGAGGAAGATGGCTCATTTGTTTACAACGTGCCAATACTCTTATGCGAGCTTGTAACTGTTCACTAATGACGGCATATGTGTGTGTGTACAAATATATACAAATATATATATAATATATATATATATATATATATATATATATATATATATATATATATATATTATATTATAAGCGAATGTTCTAATTCATTGGTAAGATAGATTGAACATCCCACCGGAGAAAAGAGTTATTTGAAGATACGTATATTGCGATCACTGTGATCCTCTTTGTAAAACCACGCTGAAGAGGATCACAGTGATCGCAATATACGTATCTTCAAATAACTTTCTTTTCCTCCGATAGTGGGATATTCAGTCTGCATGCGTGTTTGTGTGTGTGTGTGTGTGTGTGTGTGTGTGTGTGTGTGTGTGTGTGTGTGTGTGTGTGTGTGTGTGTGTGTGTGTGCATACATGTATGTATCGTTTCTTCGCATTGCAGGTTCCTCGGTTTGAACCCGACCTGTTCCCGCCCAACCCCCAACCACCACTCGACTCCAGTGTGAACGAGAACTGGCGGTATCTGTGGAGGGACACACACCACCCAAATGCATAATCCTGAGGCTATCTAGCATGGGACTGACTATCACACACACACACACACACACACACACACACACACACACACACACTCACTCGATGGCGCGGGTGGTAGAGTTCTTGGCTACCACTACGGAGGTCCGAGTTCGAATTCCGCCAGGGCTGAAGTAATTTCTGTATCGCTGCGCTGCGAGTCGTTACTCCAACTATCGTGGGGGGAAAGTTGGATGTGTGTGTGTGCGTGTAAGGTCACAGCATTACCCATAGATCGGTCATATATAAGCTTTGAGCTCTCTTCCGGGAGGGAAATAGCTGTAGATCCAAGACAATGGTGAATCACACACAAACACACATACACACAACTCACGTCACCATGAGAAAAAATATGTATAAATGTAGACAATGATAACCCCGGGAGAAAAGGAAATGGGGGCTAGAGAGCACTTTCATGTATTACATCCTCTGTTTGAGGATATAATATAACGAAAGAGCACCCCGCTTCCATTTCCTCTCTCCTCTCCGGCCTGCGACAATTTTGCGAATTCACCATCTCCAACAATTTTCTTGCAAAACATCTGGACTTTTTTCTTTTTCTTTTCGTATAGTGTCGACATCCGTATACAGTTACGTCCGCCGCTGACTGGCGGTTCTATCCACTTACGCAATGACCCTCCTCCTCCTCCTCCTCCTCCCTCGAACCGAAGAGGTCCGTCTTCGTGTGGCGGGACCCAACCTCTCTTAGCTGCCGGCAGATGATTTCCTTCACTCCGGCGAGACCCCCCGAGCTTAACGGATACAAAATAACAATTTCAACGCCAAGACTGAACTGTTACTTTGGCCATGTAAATTTTATTCTGGCTAACGCCACGTGATTTTAATATATATATATATATATATATATATATGTATATATATATATATATACCATATGATTCTTCCCCCTTATAAGAGAGGTAGCCTAGGGCAGTGGGCGTGATACAGGGATGACCCGTCACCCATGTGGAGCTAAGATAGTTGGGGTGGAAAGGGTGGTGGATGGGAGTGGAATGGGTGGGATTAGGTACGTGCCATTGACTTGGCTACCTCCCTTATAAGGGGGAAAAAAGCTCTTGGTATATAGATAGACAGATAGCCAAGACCGGATTGGTATTTGTGTCCAGCGACACCCAACCAGATACATATAAACAATCTTTATACAAATTTGTTTAAACAGTTCTTCATATAAATTTATATAGTCGTTCGTTTAACCTATTTGTGGTTGTCTACCATTTACTAGTTTGTTATATTTTGTCTTTATGTATCTTCATTTATTTATTTATTCATTTTCTACATATTCCAGCTCTCTCTCCCTCCCTCCCTCTCTCTATTTCTCTTTGAGGACTGAACTTTCATCCAATTCGAGTGGAACACGACTGGATCGAGAAGTGGGGCGGAGGTTGGGTAGTGCCCAAATAGAAAACCCTGCGCGCCCAGCCGGTCTGAGGAACACACTGACGGAGAGAGGACCCCACGAGCGTAATTGCACCTTTAGGGGGGTGGCCGCCCTTTCGCCGGATCAATTCGTCTTCAGCGGGTCGATGGAGAAATGGATGGGTTGATGAATAAATAGAGGTTGCCGATTGCAATTTGATGAACGAGGGCCGGGACGTGAATGGATAGATGGATGGTTGGAGGGATAGGTGGATTGTTGGGCGGAAGGAGGGATGGAGGAATAGATGAACATGCTGCGAAAGGAAAGAAATCGAAAAATATCAAATGGAGTAGAAGTAAAAGAGGAGGAAGTAGCAGGAATAGTAGAAGGCGAATAAGGGGGAGAGGGAGGAAGGGGGAGAGGGAGGAAGGGGGAGAGGGAGGAAGGGGGAGAGAGAGGAGAGAGAGTGGTGGAGAGAGAGAGAGGGTGGAGAGAGAGAAAGGAGTGAGGAGAGAGAGGGAAAGAGATAGAGAAAGGAGAGAGGGAAAGAGATGGAGAGGAGAGAGAGAGGAGAAGAGAGGGAGAGAGAAGAAGAGGGAGAGAGAAGAAGAGAGGGAGAAAAGGGGGAGGGGGTTAGAATGGGCTGCAAAACTAAACGCTGGCCAATCGGCGCCTCGCCAAGGGCCCCACGAGGCCAAAGAGGAAAGGAAGGAAGGAACGAAAGAGGCGGCGGACAAGAGAACGACGAGAAAGAAGGAGCAGCAGGAGAAGGGGAATGCGAAGGAGTAGGGGGAGGCGAGGAGGAAGGGGGAGGCGAGGAGGAAGGGGGAGGCGAGGAGGAAGGGGGAGGCGAGGAGGGGAGGATGGTTGAGGAGGTGAAGGGGAGGAAGGTGGAGGAATGATGGGTGGTTATGGGGGGGAGGGGGAGAGTAGATCGACGGACAAAAAGGTACAGTAAGGGGGGGGTAGGTAGGTGCAAGGTTCCTGGAAATGGGGAGTGTAACTGCTCCTGGGGGGGGGAGCAGGCAGAGGGCGGGGCTAGTCCTTGCGGGCGTGGGCGTGGGGCGGGCGAAGGCCGCGATTAAGGTCTACTGCTAGATTTCATTCCAGCACAGCAACTCAGAGCAACAAACCTCACGTTATGGCAACATCACCACGACCAACCGTCCCCGATTGGCTGCACCAACAGCCAATCAGGTCCTTTCAGGACGAAGATGTTGCCATAACGTGATGTTTATGACTGACAAACGCCGCGGTCAGGACGACCCTGCTGACAGTGTGTCACGTGAAGTGGGGATGTTGCCATAACGTGAGGTTTGTGACTGAGCGGAGCGTCCCGGGACGGGACTGTGGGCGAACGGACATGTCGTTTGGCCAGACGTCGTCACCCGAGGCTCGTGTCTTCTGAGGGAAGCCATACGGGGAAGAAAGGAGGAGGAAAAGAAGAGGATGAAGAAGAACAACAAAAGAAGAAAAAAGATCAGATGAAGAAGATGAAAGAGGAGATGGAGAAGAACAAAAAGAGAATGAACAACAAAACAAGAAAAAGTAGACGAAGCAAAGAAAAGACCTAATGAAGAAGAAGAAATAGACAGAAAAGAACAAGAAGACAAAGAACAAAATAAGATGGAAGAGAAGAAGAAAGGGCTCCCGCAAGGATGCGGCGACAGTTACCTTTGCCCTACGTGTTCGGACTTCTTCAAGGGCAGATGCAACGCTGCGGTCAGGACGACAACGATGGAAACACGGTCAGGATTCGAACCACGATGAGGGGGGGGGGTGAAAATTAATGTAAGTGGAAGAAAAGGAAAGTAAAAAATTTACAAAAGAGGGGGAGGAGATTAGGTAATTGGGAGGGAAGGGTGATGTGGACAGGGCCGAAGAGGAGGAGGAGGAGGAGGGAGAATGAGGAAGAGGAGGAAGAGAAATGGAGGGAAAGTATGAAGATGAAATGGAGGAAATGGAGGGACAGAGGAGAAGGAGGAGGAGGAGGAGGAGGAGGAAGAGAAAATGAGGAAAAGTATGAAGAGGATATGGAGGAAAAGTATGAAGATCAAACGGAAGGAATGAAGTGACAGGTGGAGGAAGAGGAGGAGGAGGAGAAGGGTATTAAAAGGAACTACTCTAGTGTCCCAACGATGGTTCTAGTGTGACGCCATAGAATGACCAACACGTCCTCGGGGTCGTCATGACATCACGTGGCCCTCGGAGGTTTCTGTGATGTCGGACCCGGACGGGGCGGGCCATGTGACGTCACACACAAGCCCTGACTCCCGAGGGACACGACTATTTCCACTAGAAAACCCTCACAACGGCTCCATAAAAAAAAAAGTCGAAATGGACAATCGAAGGAATATGACGCAAGCTGCCACGGAGTTGAAAATAAATAAATAAATAAATAATAAAGTGATTGGGTTTAGTTCTGCCTCAAAGCCACGCAATTTCATTCAGGGCCTGTTACCGTTAAAGGGATAACCTTTCAATTAATCTGATACGTCATTCTGTGTATATATATATATATATATATAATATATATATATATATATATATATATATATATATATATTAGAACGAGTTCGACATAAAACAGCTGAGTCAACAGAGGGGAATGTTCTTCCAGGGTCACCACACAAATGGAATCCTTGCAAGACTCCCCCACCCCCCATCCCGCCTCCCATCCACAAAATATCCGTCCAGAGAACCGCGCCGCGTTCCAGCGCGATTTGTCCAAGTGGATCGCGGTCCTCCGGCTGGCGTCGTCCCTGACATTTAAACGGCCGAAGAGGATAAAGAGGATGTCATAAACCCTGGCTCGCAAGGAGGACCAGATGAGGAAAAGTATGTGGAGAACGCCCGCGACAATGGAAGTTCCTCCCAAGAATCAGAGTCCTGGAATTGGTGTCAGTACGTGTTGAAGAGAGCCATAAAGTGACCAACCAATCCCCAAAAAAAGAAGAAAAAAGAAGGAAAGAAGAAAAAGAAGAAGGAGAAGAAAAAGAAGAATGAAGTGGTAGAAGAAGAAAAAGACGAAGAGGAAGAAAAGAAGAAGAAAGACAAGAAAGACGAGGAAGAAGGGGAGGATAAGAATGACATAAAATAGTTCCACGCCAGAAGGCAAGAACACTAGTAAGGTTTTAAAATCTAACACAAACATACAGATGCGGATTCTGATACAGACATTTAGGCAGGTTAATAGATACAAAGCGACGAGACACAAGATAAACACACTTAGACACAATTGGGTAATTACGCACGAAGATCCAGATAGACTGACCGGTAATAAGGCATCCCCCCCCAAACACGCACGAACAATTTGGGTAAATACACACATAGATGCAGATACTAACCGACAAATAGACTATCTCCCAACACACATACACACGAACTCGCACACATACATACGAACGAACAAGACCTCCCTCAATCAACATATTCCAGCACACACACACAAACGCACACTCGTAAACAATTTGGTAAATACACACATAGATGAAGATACTAACCGTTATATAGACCATCTCTCAATATACATACATACATACACACACACATACACACAATGAACAAACAAAACTTCCCACAAATCAATATATCCCAGCACACACACACACACACACGTACACACACACAACGTGAATAATTTGGTAAATGTACACACAGATGAACATACTAACAAGTACATAGACGATCTACACACACACACACACACACACAAACAGGATCTCCATCAAATCTACACACACACACACAGAAAAGGGGTTATAGGGGTATCTAAACCCTTCCGTACAACCCACAACCTCCATACAACCTCCGGACACAACCCCCAGGCGATTCTGTTCATCCGAGAACAACCCACATTAACCCCCCAGGGGACGACGCTGAACCACGGGGTTCAAATTCGGGTCGTACGCTTAATACACTAAAATGATCCTTATGCTCCAGGGACATAAGGTCGTTCACCCACAATTTCGTTGTGGGACATTATCTCGAGTCGATATTGTCAACAATTCTCTTGTTGGCCACAATGACCTCTCAAAATCCAAACATAGATCTTGAGAATTCCCTAAGGATCTTCAGTACCTACCCAGCATGATAATTATCAATAAAAATGTTTGAAATCTTCTAAATAAATACTGAGTGTATGGGGCATCCAAAGTATGTGGAATTAATGATAACAATACAAAATAATTAAAATTATCATTATCAATATTACTATTATTATACAGAATGTTCGCTGGCTGAGCGAGTTAGCGCGTCGCTACTTGCGACGGAGGTCGAGATGACGGCGGTTCGAACCCTGCCGCCAGCGAGTTGGACCAAGGGCATGGTTAATTAAATTCCACGCTACAAAGTCCTCTGTAAGGGGCACCGTCCTAGCCTCCTGATAGGAGTGGAATTCGCGAGGTTAAACCGAATCAATTATGAATCGTGATTATTTATCTATTTTTCCTTCAATTGAGCTTCCGACCGTGGCTGCCTCTTGGGAAATGAAGAATCAAAATAACCAAATAAATAAATAAAATCAATCAACATCTATCTTTCACAAAAATGAATCATATTCTTATTCTCTTGAAGGGATGTGCTCTCGCCTCCGAGGCACGGCCCCCGTTGTTGTTGTTATGAACTGTAATTTACCAGCGTTTCTATCATTGTGAACAAGGGGTGGTGGGAGAGAGGGAAGGGGAGGGAGAGAGAGAGGGAGAGAGAGAGAGAGAGAGAGAGAGAGAGAGAGAGAGAGAGAGAGAGAGAGAGAAAGAGAGATATGCAGAGGTCATGGCCGGAGCCACGCAGCCACATTCTTCAAGAAATTCGGGAAGACTGTCCACTCCTGAAGCAGTTCGAGGTGTACCAGACCCACCAGGAGACACCGCTCTGCCTAAGAGGAAAAGACCATAAACTGGGAGAGACAAGGGCCGCAGCAAATGATGGGCCGTTTACAAATTTATTTGGAATTTTCAGTAAAAATAATGAAGGCATAAAACCCAAATGGAGTTGTGTACACTGTGAAGAGGCCATGCGCGCGCGCGCGCACACGCACACACCTCTCATGGCGCTGTAGTTAGAGCTCTGGCCTGCCACTACGGAGGTCCGGGTTCGACTCTCGCCCGGGGCTGAAATAATATCAGTATCGCAGCGCTGAGGGGTGTTACTCCAACTCTCGTGGGCGGGGAGTTGGGTGTGTGTGTGTGTGTGTGCAAGGTCATAGCATTACCCATAGATCGGACCTACGAGCTCTGAGCTCTCTTCCAGGAGGGAAATAGCTGTCGATCACGAGTCCAACACGTGATCCAAAGACCAAGTGAATACACACAAATTATAATTCTTATTACTATTATTATCTATAATACATATGCTAAGTGGAATCAAGGGGGTTAATCTAATGCTTTAACCCTATCAATCCTCGTGGCTAAACGCCTCCTGATTAAAATGGCCCGGACAGCCGGACCAAATTTCACGAGGCCCACAACGCACCAAGAGTCAACGCGGCTGGCGACTGGTCCAATGTCCCCTCAGCGTCGCGCAATCCGATCCGAGGGGAGAGACAGACGAAGGGGGGGAATTGTTAGTTGGTTGGTTGGTTGGTTACTAGGTAGGCTAACAGGTTGGTAGGAATGTAGGTATGTAGGATAACTGACTGGTAGAAAGGTAGGTATGTACGCTAACACGTTGGTAGGTGTGTGGGCAGGAAATAGAGACATTCCTCATAGATACATGGAACACAGTCATAATGACTTTATGGACCACTGGGTACCCTGCAAATATACAGGGCTCCGCTAAATACATCGAAAATGGTGACACTAAAAATGTATCTTGCCAGAAACTGTGTGGTAAGGAGACGATATTATACCATATCTTTTCAACTAACCATGAACAACACATCCAACTGCATCGTGCGTTTACGGGCAATGTGCCACTGAATGTGAGTAAACACTGTCCAAACTAACCCAATTCTTGGCCACTGAACGTGAAGAAGATGAGGATGTAAATGTGTAACAGGAGAACCCTCGCAGAAGGCCACAACTGGAGCGTTTTATGCAAGAATTGGGGATCATCGGCTGAGATATCGTGGGACTGAGTGAAGGGGGAAGGGAAAACTCGAGCTGCTACAAAAGCGTTGTACTACAGAAGTAAAGACAACGATGAACCCGATGAAGCGTGGGTTTTGATTAATCGAGAGACTAACAGTAACTCCGTAAAACCGAGCAAAGCGTAAAGAAAGAAAAGAAAAAAAGAAAGAGAAAAAAAAGCGCTAGTGGAGTAATCGGAAGCGTGCTGGTCTCGTATTTGTTTAGTTTTTGGTTCATATCCACCACTCTTCTCCGATTCCTAATAGTGACTGTTACCTGCCCCAACGGTCCAAGAAGCGCATAACAGGGCAAAGGTGACGGCTTCGACCGCAGCTCATCTCCACCGCCTATGTGTATATATACATATATATAAAAAAAAAAAATTAAGCACCAAAATATGCGATCAAAGAACGACAAAACTCCAATCATTCTATGGCGGTAGAGGTCAGATAATTAATCAATGAATCAAGAAAGACGTAACCAAACGTTGGCAGTCGAAGATTTCTATGCTGAAAGAGAAGCAGAATATGTAAATAAAACCTTACTATCTTTGGGACTCCACCTTCTTCCAATTCCGAATCCAAATTGGTTGCCAGCCGAAATATCTCCCTCCCCTAGATATTCAATCCATCTGTCTTTTACAATTCTCTTGCCCAATTTAGCCTTCATGCTGGTATGCGACATTTGGTCTCTCTATCCAGAAGTCCCTCCTCTTTTATGGATTGGTACGCCATTGACCATCTTCTAATATTGTGTGTGTGTGTGTGTGTGTGTGTGTGTGTGTGTGTGTGTGTGTGTGTGTGTGTGTGTGTGTGTGTGTGTGTGTGTGTGTGTGTGTGCGCGCGCGCCACGAAAGGCGTGAGAAGAAGAGCATGAGGAAGAAGGAGTGTGTAGTGAGGATGAAGAGACAGAGGGAGAGGAAGAACAGGAGGAGGAGGTGGGGGAGGAGATGGAGGAGTAGGAGAAGGACGAGGGGGAGGAGATGGAGGAGGAGTAGGAGAAGAAGGAGGAGGAGGAGGTGCAAGATGCGTTCCAGCAAGAATCCTGGAAGTGTATCAGGAGGTTCGTGATGGCGTCGGCCCGCCCAAGCAACCCGTCACGAAAGGCAACACGCGAGGCGACCCAACCTCTTGCCTCCACATAAATCTACCTAGGATCCATCTTGAAAAAACACACACACACACCACATATCATATATATATATATATATATATATATATATATATATATATATATAAACGCACAAAAGCACGTAAGGGCACTGCGCTCAAATTTAACTGAATCTGGTAATGACAACATCCGTTCACTATGGATTTCAACTTTATATATATATATATATATATATGCATGCAAGGTTAACCACTTTGAAAATAAACAACCGGAGCAGAGCGCTTTCGTGTATTACACAGTTTCTTTAAAAGTGGTTATCCTTGCATTTCTGGAACACACGTCTCCAGTGTTAACTCGGGGGGTGGGGTATTTAAGAGAGGATTTTTTTTAACCAGAAGTTTACCACAGTACGATTATTCATTGGGCGACATCACAAGACCATCCATACATCAATGGCTGACCAATGTATTTAAGAATAAACGGATTTCCAGGAAAATAAGACACTATTCGCAATTAAGACACGGTATCTAACCTAGACAAAGATCACAATCCACTGTTGTGTGTGTGTGTGTGTGTGTGTGTGTGTGTGTGTGTGTGTGTATTATATATATATATATATATATATATATATATATATATATATATATATATATATGTACATTGCGCGATGACGCAAATTATAACAACGTCCTAAGCGCTGCCGGAGGAAAAATTCACTCAATTGGTCATGTTCGACGACTTCCCACGGAGAGGTTGGCCAGTTCCACCGAATCCTCGAACAAGCAACAGCTTTCCGAGCTCGGATTTTTCTGTATTGGGGATTATACTGTATTGTTTGTTTGTTTGTTTGTGTGTGTGTGTGTGTGTGTGTGTGTGTGTGTGTGTATGTTCTAAAAATCATCAGCTCTTCCAAACAACAACTAAACTCGAATTCCTACCACCACGCCCCTCCAGAACACAAGACGATAAGACAGACTGCCCCAAGTAAGGCCAGGGTAGTGAAAACAGGAAATTGAAGCGTTTGTGTAGGAATGCCCCCCAAGCCCCCCAGGACCCCCAGCCTTCCCCCTCCCCCCAAAAGCCTCACTACCACCGTCCCACATATACTTCCACCAACACACCATCGCCCCCGGCGAGGCTCAAGCAGCAAAGTCCACACGCTCCACCTTACATCGTGGCCACGTGGAATAACCAGCATTACCGGGCCAGATCCAGACCTTCCACCCTACAAACCACTTATATTGTGCCCCGGCCCCCTCCGCCCCGGCAACGGCCACGAGCGATCACTAACATTATGCCAAACATTCTTTCGGTTCGAGCAGTCTAACCCTCAATCACTATCTAGCCCCCTCCTCCCCCATCCCATCCCCATCTCCCCCCCCCAGCCCCTTCCTCCCCATCCCCATCTCTCTCTTTCTTCCTGAAAACATCTCCCCCACCCCGGCCCTCCATCCCATTCCTTCCCTTTTCCCCCCTGTCCACCCTTTCCCCCCTATTCTGTTCCTTCCTTCCCTACTTCTCTGCCTTATCCCTTCTATTACCATTCTTCACCTCCTTTCTGCTCTTACAGTCTCCCTTTCTCGTCGTTCTCTATTACTATTCCATGCTTCCATTTTCTTCCTCCTCCTCTTTTCCCTTTCTCCTCCCTTCCTCGTTCACATTATTCACTTCTCTCTTTTCTTCATCTTCACCTTCTCTCTCTCTCTCTCTCTCTGTTTTTCGGCTACCTGGCGTACCGAGCACAACCACAGAATTACTCACAGATAACGAGTCCAACACGTGATTCAAAAATTGAGTGAAACACAAGCGAAGCAAGAGGAATGGCTACATAAACGAGCTTAGTATTACAGTATACAAGCCACTCGTTTCAGGCTTTGTCTAGACACGTGGTCGACAACTTGAGGTTCTTTCAGGCCACTGTGTGGTTCCAGAAGCTTCATAGAAAATAATAATTTTATCAAAACGAAGACGTATTGTAAATTTGTAAAACATTCCAGGCATTATATATATATATATATACATCTACACTGAATGGTTCCCAGCGATCAATTGATATTATTCAACCACAAACGAACCCAGCTAACCCGTAACAAAGTTACAGTGACTTAAACCAGTGACTGTAACTTTGTTACGGGTTAGCTGGGTTCGAATCCTCGGCTCGTCCACGTTTCAATTTCCAACAAAATGTCTCCATCGAGCGATTCTTCAGTCTCGATTGCGATGGCATGGAATTAAAAGTTGTTTGTGGTTGAATAATATATATATATATATATATATATATATATATATATATATATATATATATATATATATACCATTCAACTTTGTTTTGGGAGTGCAAGTAAATTGAACAATATAACTACAATTAGTGTTTTTTTCTAAAGTAGGGAATATTCTCATATTACTGAAGCCTTGAAAACTTCGGGATATGTGACCACTTTTTCTGTATTGCGGCTAAAACAGCCAAACATTTCCATCAAACTATAATTTACCAGTCAATAAGTATAATTCGTCAATGACCATATGGTTTACTCTTGTAACTGTAGATGACCGATACATTAAGAAAATAATTTGTTCACCCAAGATTTCCCCCCCAGTGATAACGATAAGCAACTATCGAGCTAAACGGTGTTCCTACCTCTTTAGAGAAGAGGTGAGCCTTTATACACATTGTTTAGGTTAAGGACGAAGTTGACACATCATCCACGCCTCCCTTCCAATGCCGTTCTCACTCCCCACCCTCACCCACCACACCCTCAACCTCGTCATCAATAACTAACCGAATCAATGCATCAAAGAGCACCACGAGCACCACCACCTCCTCCTCCTCCTCCACCACACCCGCCGGACGCGTCAATCACAACCTGCGAATCTCGTAAAATACTCAAGGGACAACCTTTCAAATTCTGCCTTTGGCCACACGCGTTTCTCCTCCTCCTCCTCCTCCTCCTCCTCTAGACGACAAAGGACCCGAAAGAGAGCTTCTTTACTTGAACACCACTAACGACTATCACCACCATCATCGCCACCACCATAACCACGTTCACCACCACAACCCCCTAACTACCACAACCTTCACCACTACCACCAAAACTACCACTATTACCACCACCACTCCTTCATCCTTTCAATTTCTTTCTCAATCATTCTGACTGTCGAAAGTTGATTCTATTTGGCACAGGGGAATCTATTCACAGCCTAAGGTTGCTATAAAACTATAATACAATAATGATAATAATGGTAATACTAATACTGATAATGATAATAATAATATCACAACCAAAGTCATCGACACACCTATGCTAAAATCAAATCACTCTGTCACTTAGGGCTCCGCCCCCCTCCTGATGACGTCAAGCCGTAAGCCATTGCGACTGGTTCTTGCATCTTCAAGAACCAATCACGGTGGTTTGGATTATCAAGTTGTCGGGTTGGATTGGGTTAGGATAAGGGAGGGCTAGGTTGGGCTGGGTCGGGTTGTATTGGGTTGGGTTGGGTTAGGTTCGTTAGTGGCTGGGTTGGGCTGGGTCGGATTGTATGGGTTGGGTTAGGTTCGTTAGTGGCTGGGTTGGGTTAGGATACGAATCGGTCGGATTGGGCTGGGTTGGGTTGGGTTGGGATAGGGGGGGGTTCGATTAGGCTGGATTGGGTTGGATCGCAACATCCCGACATTTCAACCATCACTAGTGCCACTGTAAATTCCTTCAACATCAAAGGTGTCGTCGTCGTCGTCGTCCTCGTCGTTGTCCTCGTCGACACCTCTCGGTCAAGCCCGACAAATACAAAAATCATCAGCGAGCCTGGCCGAGGCAAAGTTGACGGTAAAAAGCAAAGGATATTCTCACGGCATTCACACGCAAACGACGCCAACACGAAAGCGCGCGTGCACAAACACGCACACACATACATACACACAATCACTTGAGTTGAACATGACAGCATTTTCAGTTATTGATGTTTTCCTGTAATGCGGAAAATGGAGAACAATACGAAGATCAATAACAGGAAATGCTGTCGTGTTCAACTCATGAGTATTAAAGAAAATCTGAGCGCACACACATTATATATTGTATATATATATATATTTATATATATATATATATACATGTGTGTGTGTGTGTGTGTGTGTGTGTGTGTGTGTGTGTGTGTGTGTAGCCATCAAGAAAGATAAACTAATGAAGTAGAGCGCTTTCGTGTATTCACATTTCAGAGGTTCTAGTTTCTGTATAGTACTATTGTTCAAGGAAACGTGCTAAACTTGGCATAATTATGCTAAATCTGGTCACGCTGGGATTACGCAAAAGGAACGAGGCTGTGCGATAACTAGATCTGAATGGTTACGCGAAGAGCTGTGGTAGTTAGCGTCCCGACTTCCCAAACTGGAGGTCCGAGATCGAGTCTCACTT
>NC_134800.1:45424344-45461844 GCF_046742065.1 Oratosquilla oratoria
TCCACCACGGGTCCGCCTTCAACGAGCAGAATGGTCCAACCTTGAACAATAAATGAATAAATAAATTAATTAATTTAAAATACCAACTAAATGAATGCCATTGGTATATTTCGATCGCTATGCCATACACACAGGAGAGAAATGATAATAATGATGATGATAATAATAATAATGATAATAATAATAATAATAATAAAACAAAATTAATAATATTAACAGTACCAATAATAATAAATTAAATTAATAACAATGATATTTTCAATGATGATAATATCAGGTATTTTCAATAAATCACCAAGGGGTTAGCCAAAACAAATTCAGCAATGCGCATCCCTTGTCGAACGCGTCGTGGTGCCCCGTCCCGTCCCGTCCCGTCCCCCGGCAACGTGAGTGCCCAACCCACGTCGCCGAGCTCCCGGCCGTCCAGACCGCATCCGCGTATGCTGGATGCCGCATGCGCCCATGTAAGCCGCATATAACGATATGCGGAGGATTATAAAGGCAAATAAATAAAGAGGTAAATCAACAAATAAATAAATGTAATATAAATAAATAAGTACATAAGTATACGTATTATCGAATATGAATTAAAAAATAAATAAAAATTAAAATAAAATAAAATAACAGAATCGCTCCGCCATATAAGATGAACCTTGAACATTATATACCAAAGTCTCCCGCAACCAGGGCTTGACACAGCATCCGTGCGGATGCCAAACGCATCCACAGAGACGCCAGACGCATCCACACGGATGCTGCCAGCCTACATCCACATGACGTGATAAGCAATCAAGGACGTTTACGTTTCAAATAGTTTATCTCTCGGGCATTTGTCATGACAATTGATGACATACTGATTGGCGCCAGAGGAATTAATTCAGTTCAAGAGGATCCCTGGCGCCGGGCTCCCGGTACAAGGACACAGCCTTACGCGACCGGCAGCCGGTACAGCCGGTCGTGTAAGACCAGGCAACGCCGGCAAATGACACCAGCGGAGCAAGACGCGTCTCCAGGCTCGTCTATTCACCGGCGGCGTCGGTCGTTGGGTAGCGTGCAATGCCTGGTAACCATGGCAACCAAACCAAACATACGACCCGACAGACTGACCGACCGACCGACCGACTGGCGCGTGGCGGTCCCAGCGTTCCACAGCCTCACTCTGTAATTCAGCTGTTCCCAAACGCGCGATATAAAAGAATAAGAGACAGGAGACGGAGAGAGAGAGAGAGAGAGAGACGAAGAGAGAGAGAGAGAGAGAGAGAGAGAGGACGAACGAGGTTTTGAGGCACCGTAAGTACCACATTACCAGTAGTATCGGTAGTATCAGACGCCGCCTTCTGGGGCATTTCTGCGGGGTCGCACGGCCTCCGCGACGGAACTCAATTTAGGGTCGCGATCGGAAAGGTTTGAGGGATTCACAACTTAATCCCCTATTCCAGCTCCGATCAAAACCACTTCAGGGAAATCCCACAACAAATCCCTACGGCCTACGACTCCTCCACCCCATCACCTACCACTCCCTCCATAACCTCACTTCATCCCTTTGCAAATACTGTGTGTGTGAGATTCACCATGGTCTTGGATCACGTGTTGAACTCGTGCTCGACAGCTATTTCCCTCCCAGAAGAGAGCTCAGAGCTTATATATGACCGATTTATGGGTAATGCTGTGACCTTACACGCACACACACACCCAACTCCCCGCCCACGAGAGTTGGAGTAACGACTCGCAGCGCAGCGATACTGAAATAATTTCAGCTCTGGGCGGGATTCGAACCCGAACCGCCGTAGTGGCTGCCGGGAACTACCAACTGCGCCATCGTGTGTGTGTGTGTGTGTGTGTGTGTGTGTGTGTGTGTGTGTGTGTGTGTGTGTAACTTGGCTATGGCCAAAACAGTCACCTCCATGAATAAAACAAATTCTATACGAGACAGTTGTTCTCTAGAAAAAAATATCCTAGAACATAACAGCAATAAAATAACACACACACGCACACGCACGCGCACCCACCCACCCACACACAGACCATGGTATATTTCTACTCCTTTTATCCGAAACACGACCGGTTATCCGTAATCTGATCCATTAAATGTCGATCATTTCCCTTCCCTTTATCCGAAAGAAGACCCGTTATCCGTAATCTGATCCATTAAATTTCGATCATTTCCTTTCCTTTTATCCGAAACAAGATCCGTTATCCGTAATCTAATCCATTAAATCTCGATCATTTCCTTTCCTTTTATCCGAAACAAGACCCGTTATCCGTAATCTGATCCCTGATCCATTAAATGTCGATCATTTCCCTTCCTTTTATCCGAAACAAGACCCCTTATCCGTAATCTGATCCATTAAATGTCGATCACTTCCTTTCCTTTTATCCGAAATACGACCCATTATCCGTAATCTGATCCACTAAATGTCGACTTCAGCTTCAAACATCCGAATCCACCATCCGATACTTAAACGATGAGACTCTGCCTTTCAATTACCCGGATCTGAGGGTTAACAACCCCCAATTAGACCTCCCTGAGGATTGAAGACCTTTTTTTTTTTTTTGAAGAACTTTTTTCTTGAAGACCTTTATTCTTGAAGACCTTTGTTCTTGAAAAACTTTGTTCTTGTTCTTCAGTAGAACCACCATCTGTTCATTCACCCATTAAACGCGGTGACGCCCTTTATACACTTTATTCTGAGGAGAAACAAAGCGATCCATTTCAGGGGCCGGAGCCCTGACTGAAAGTTGGTTTCAGTGATCGAGATCCCAACGAGATCGGAGTTGAAGTCCTCAAATAGACAATAGTCTGTTTCTTAGCCAGAATAGAATCTATCAAGGGATTCACGTGCTGAAGGGGACAATGGGCTTAAATGATCCAAAGCAGCTTCACTACACCCTTTCTACACAACGATCTCTACTACAGCCCTTCTGGTTAACGTTTGAGGCAGAGCCGAGCGGGTTAGAGCGATGCTACATGCGGCGGGGGTCGAGGTGACGGCAGTTCGAACCTTTCCGCCAGCGAGTTGGACCAAGGGTATGGTTCATTAAATTCCGCGCTACAAAAGTCCTCTGTAAGGGGCATCGTCCTAGCCTCCTGATAGGGGAGGGGGGGTTCGCGACGTTTAACCGAATCCTGATATCCTTAGCGTTTTGCTTTGGTGATACAGGGATGACCCGTCATCTATTAGGAGCTAAGATGAGGGGGGGAGGGGGGATGGGAGTGGAATGGGTGGGATTAGGTAGGTGCCTTTGACTTTGGCGAGCTCCCTTATGAAGGGGGGAGGGGGAAAGCTCTTGGTATATAGTATTGTAGCGAGCAAAACAAACAAATAAATAAATAAATAAAAATATAAACAATAATTACATAAACACATAAATGTAAGGTAAATAATGAATAAATAAAAATATAAAATAGAAAGATCCACTTGGATAAAATAACAAATAATAATAATAATAATCTAAGTTAATCCATTATAGATATTAGATTGGAGCATCTTGACCCACGGACCGAGACGCCTCACATGTGGCCCCGTGGCCTGGACGGGCCAAACATCATCACGATCGAGGTTAATGACAACGAAACGTAACGCGATCAAGCAACGATTATTTCTTTGTGTACGACGCTAACACGCACGCGCCCGCCCAGCGTATTCATGTCTTCGTCGAAGGAAAAGGGTAGGCGGGGGAAGAGGGGACGGTGGAAGAGGGGACGGGGGAAGAGGGGGAAGGGGGAGAGGGGGAGAGGGGAAGATGGGGAGGGGAAGCTGGGGAGGGGAAGAGGGAGGGAAGGGGGGAGGGGGAGAGGAAGAGGGGGAGGAAGAGGTGGAGGACGAAAAGGGGGAGGAAGAAGAGGGGGAAGGGGAAGAGGGGGAAGGGGAAGAGGGGAACGGGGAAGAGGAGGAGGAAGAGGGGGAAGAGGAGGAGGAGGAAGAGGGGGAAGAGGAGGAGGGGGAAGAGGAGGAGGAGAAAGAGGGGGATGGGGAAGAAGGGTGGGGAAGTGAATATGAGTAAGAGTGAGAGTAAGAGTAAGAAAAAGAGAGAAAGTCAAAAGGAAGATGAAAAATGTATGCATGTACTTGTGTGCGTGTTTGTGCGTGCGTGCGTGCGTGTGTGTGTGTGTGTGTATGTGTGTCTGTGTGTATGTGTTTGCGCGTGTTCGCTCGCGTGCATGCATGCCACCGAATGATCAAGGAGACGAAAAATTCCGTACATCAAAGTACAACAAATTAAACGGGGGAGGGATTGACAGTGTGAAAAATGCGGACGGGTTGGATGGACGGATGGTCCCGGTTGGAGGGGAGAAGACGGGAACAGAACAAGGGAAGAGAAAGAACAGAAGAAGAGCTGGAAGGGGGAGTGACATAATAGAGGAAGGAGTAAGGAGGAGGGAGGAGGAGAAAAGGAAGGGGGGCGGGGTAGAGAAGGTAAATGTGGAAGAAATGAAAAGAGGGGAGGGACTTAGTAGAAGAGGAAGAAGGATGGAAGAGGAGGAGGAAGAGGAAGAGGAGGAAGAAGGATGAAGGATGAAGGAGGAGGAGGAGGAGGAGGCGAGGTGTTGAGGAGGAATGTGAGGAACGAAGCGTCTGGAAGCGTTGCCGCTGGAGTCCGAGATATCCGGAACGCGGCTTTCGACGTCGTGCCTCCCAGAGGGCGAGGTGAGGCCGAGGGAGTCCGCAAGAGCGAGTTCGGGAGTGAATGGGAGCTTCGGGAGTTAGTGGGAGTTTTGGGAGTGAGTGGGGGGAGCTCCGGGAGTGAGTGGGAGCTTCAGGAGTGAGTTGGAGCTTCGGGAGTTAGTGGGAGTTTTGGGAGAGATTGGGAGTTTCGGGAGAGAGTGGGAGTTCGGGAGAGAGTGGGAGCTTCGGGAGAGAGTGGGAGCTTCGGGAGTGAGTGGGAGCTGCGTCAAAATATCATTCACACAACGCCACTACCACACACCTCGTGGCGCTGTGGTTAGAGTTCTCGCCTGCCACTACGGCGGTCCGGGTTCGACTCCCGCCCAGGGCTGAAATAATTTCAGTATCGCTGCGCTGCGGGGGTGTTACTCCAACACCGAAAGGATTGATGCAAGACTACCAAAACTACCACCACGAACACCATCGATCAGGACACCAACTAATCCCGTGTTTTTGTCGTCACCGTCTCCACGGCCTCCAGGAGAAATGCCTTTCCACTCAGAGTCGATACACACACTTGCCTTGGCCGATGGCGCCCGGGACCCACAGCCCCCGTTGCCATCGGCCGTCAGTCAATAAGTCAGTGAAGGTGAGAGTAACGAGAGCGCCGTTCTCCTCACCTGGCTCTGATTTGAGGGCCTCAACACAACACACAGAAAATATCGAAACTGGCTTTATCTGTAGAACGTATATATTGTGTACTTTTTCGAAAAATGTACTTAGGACTTAAGCTATGGATATCGTATTAACAAGTTCAATGGCGTTGGTGCTATTATTGTTCCTTGGGGTACTACGCATACATACAAACACAAACACACACATACAGAAAATATCCCAACGATTTTATCTATAACACATATATTGTGTACTTTTTTCGTCGTGATTTCTTCCTTGAAAAAATGTACTTGGAACTTAAGCTATGGGATTCGGGTATAAACAAGTTCAATGTTGTTTGTGCTATTATTGTTCCTTGGGGTACTCCCGCTATAAAGGTCTTTGGTCCCTGAAATATGGCTGTTCCGAGATAGTCTACATTATCTGGCGCATTATCAATTTGTTAATCAATTGGAACTTCAACGATTAGCTCATCAATCACTACTTCCTGAGTTCTAGTGATGTTTGCATAAGTAATGTCATCAATTCTGGTGACTTAAAAAAAAAAAAAAAAAAATCATCATCAATGGGGGCCCGAGTAAATATAGATTTACTGTCAAAACTTACAAGTTGATAGGGGCACTTATCTTTAAGCGACTGGAACTTCTGCGCTAAGTTTACATTGATGTGAACAAAAGAATCATGATTTTTCGTTCTCATACTGACAAAGTGAAGCACTCAGGTATAAGAACACTATAAAAACACACGCACACACATTTAAATGAACATTTTTATTTACTTTTTCATTTATTTCAATTTTCCTTTAAGAACAAATTGGTCTGGCATTAGTCCATACATGATCCAGGCCACGGTGCCTCAGGATATCAGTAATGGGATATTACTTCGACTGCACATAAGTAGGCCTATCTACAGCGTTGCCATGGTAACGGACAACTAGACAGGCCATACTCTGATTCACGTTTTCACATCAAGTGCCCATGTACACGCGTACAACACATATGCTGACACAACCCGCGTATACATGCATATACACATACACGTACACATACACGTTTCACCAATGGGTAAGTAAATATTAATTAAATAATCGAGCTGGAGGTTATGGATAATGGCTGTGGGATGGTTTCCATTGGGTTTGACTGGGCTGGGTTAAGCTGGGTTGGGATGAGTTTTGTTGGGCAAGGTTTGGCTGACTTAGACTAGTCTGGATTGAGCTGCATTTGAGCTGGAGTGAGCTGGGTTGAGCTGGAGTGAGTTGGGCTGAAGTGAACTGTGCTGGGCTGGATTGAGCTTCATTGGGCTGGATTGGGTCAGACTGGGCTGGCACACGACCGCCGTCGGCGACAGCGGCATCGGAGACGTCTCCTTGAGGTGGTAATCCTCCGTCGTGTAGAAGAAGCGAGCCCTCAGATTTGTCTCTGATGACGCGGGATTAAAAACGACCTCCGGGGTTTTGCCCCGACGGCGGTTTTTTTCCCCACCGACGTCTATCGTCTTCACTCTCATCTTCTCTTTCGCCGCCTTCACATTCTTTTTCTTCGTCTTCACCGCCGTCTTCCTCTTCGCCTTTGTCCCTTTGTTTTCGCGTTCCTATTCAACTTCGTCTTCGACTCCAAGAACGTCTTCATCTGTCTTCGCTTTCTTTCGGTTAAGGGACTCTTGTTGTTCTTTCTGGTCTCTCTCCCCTCGAAGAAGGTAATTTTCTTCTCGAAGTACTCCACCCAGTCGATCAACACAACCTTCTCCCTCACCCCCCCCCTCGGGGGAGGGGGGGAGGGGAGGACCGTCCGCCTCCACACCCATTTCGGACGGGTCCTCCTCCTGCCGCCGCCGTTCGTGGGGAGTCCACTTCGTGCTCAACTCCATCAGGATCTCCTTCCGCCTCACGGGTCCTCTCAATCCAAAGAGACCTGCCTACCCATCACATGCCTCTTCCATCCTTCCCACTCCCTTCCCCTCACCTCTCGTCTCCTCCCCTTTCCCTCCCATTTCTTCACATCCTCCTCTTCCTCATCCAGCCCCTCTTCCTTCTTCCATGCCTCCCTTTTTTATATCTTCCACTCGACAGCTCCTCTTCCCACTCTTCATTTTAATGCTGTTCTCCGCCTTATTACCATCTCCCCCTCCCCCTCCCCCTCCTCCTTCTACCAACGATCTCTGCCCATCAGCGTCATCTCTCCTTCCTTTGATGTACAAAGAGAACGAGGAGGAAGATGAGGAAGAAGTGGAGGAGGAAGATGAGAAAGAAGTGGAGGAGGAGGAGGAGGAGGAGGAGGAGGAAGAGGGAGAAGAGAGGGGAGAAGAGAGGGGAGAGGAGAGGGAGATGGAGAATCTGAATAAGGTGAGGATGAGAAAAAAGAAGAAAAGGAGGACGAGGAGGAAGACGAGGACGACGACGAAGAAAAGAAGGAAGAGGAGGAAGAGGAGGAAGAGGAGGAGTAGGAGGAGAGTTAGGATAGAGGAGCAGGTTGGTGGGGCAACCAACAAACATCTCATTTTAAAACATCTCATTTTAAGAAATCTTAGAAATTCTCACATCTAAAATTTCTCCTTTATTTAATAACACACCTCCTCCTCCTCCTCCTCTTGCTTTCTTTTGATGCTACATAATCAGACCCGCCCAACGTTTCACCCTTCACTTATAATCCTCTTCCTCTTCCTCGTTCTCCCCTCCTCCTCCTCCTCCTCCTTCAGGTCGCTGCTAAGGAGGGGTGGAGTCGTCCTCGATGATGAAACGCTAAAGTGGAGGCAGAGGCAGAGACGAAGACGATGACGAGGAAGTACAAACGGATGGAGGGGGGGGGAGAACAAGAGGCAGAAACGAGGAACAAGAGGAACAAGAGGAACAATAAATAAAAAATAAATAAATATATAAAATATAATAAATAAATAAAGAGTATAAATATAAATAAATAAATAAATAAAAACTATACAGTAATATATAAAATAAACAAATATGAAGATGGGTGAGCGGGTGGAGGAGGAGGAGGAGGAGGACGACGCTGAGGCGAAGACGGGGAGGGTGGGGGGTGGGGGTTCGTGAGACTCGTCGAGATGAAGACTGACGAAGAGATCCACATGGAGGGAGGGAGGGAAGGAGGAGGGAGCACCAGGAAAAGATGGAGGAGTTCTGGGCAAGAATGCAGAGGACAAGGAAAAGAAGGAAGATGAGGAGGAAGAAGGAGGAAGAGGACGAGGTTAGGAGGAAGAAGAGAACAGGTGAAGGGGAGGAGGGGGAGGAGGTGAAGGATAGGAGGAAGAGAACAAGAAGAGGGAGGATTAGGAGGAGGAGGAGGAGGAGGGTAGGAGGAGGAGGAGGGTAGGAGGAGGAAGAGGAGGAGGAGGAGTGGAAGGAGGAGGAGGAGAGAGAAGAGGAAAAAAAAAGGCACAGGAGAGAGGAGAGGAAGAAAAGGAACACAAGGAGGAGTAGGGTGAGGAGGGGGAAGAGGAGGAAGAGGGTAGGAGGAGGAAAAGGAAGAGAAGTGAAAGGAGGAGGAGAAATGGAAGGAGGAGGAGCAGGAGGAGAACATTGGGGAAGGAGGGCAGCAGCAAGGGAAGAGACGAGAGGTCTGCTCATTAGGGGGAAGGGTGGTTAAGCACCAGTACAACATGAGACACTCATGTTCCCCCCACCCTCCGACTCCAAGAGATGCTACATGTCCTCATCCCCTTAACCACCACCACAACCACCACCACCTACACTACCACCACAACCCCTACCACCACCTACAACCCCTCTTCTCTTCATCTCTTACTCCAATCCTGGCATCTACGAATACTCGTCTTCCGCCAATCTAGATCGTCCTTCCTTCAGAGGAAACCCTCCGATTCGTCCTCCACCAACACCCTTGCCTCCATCTGGAGATGCAGCCCCGAGGGGATGTCACTTGGTCTCCGGCCTGAGGCCTCAGAAGATACGTTTTCCAGTTCAATTATATTCAGGCAATAATTAATCGTTGAAACAGATAAGAACGTTATTTAATTTTTGAAATTTTGAAAATGATAACGGCCATAACGGGCGCGTCACTTCTGTCGTCGTTGCGTCAAAGACCCGATTCATAAGAATGAAGGAGATTGCAAGACACCATAAGGCCTACACTAAGCAGTTCCATGTCCATTACCTGTTGTCCCCATCCATAAAATTGTCTAGCCTTTTCTTAAAACCAGTTCTTGCCTATTTCCTTTCTTATATCGATCCCCCGCGTAAGAAACCACGGGAGAATCCATCAGCAACTTTTTTCCTCAACAGCAAACAAATTTCAGTTTAGGTCAGATTAGGTCCGGTTAGGTTAAATTTCATTAAGTAAAATTACCTATTGTCTTTAACCCCCACAAAGGACAAAAATAAACAAAATTAATCAAACAAACAAATAATTGCAGGGAGAAAAAATACAAAGGTAAGCATTCTTGGTCGTGCTGAATTTAAAATCTAGATATTTTTATTCTTTTTCGTTTCCGAATATTTGTTATTGCAGTAATACATGATCATGATAAAGAAACAGCGAGACTGATTATTTTCTGAAACTTTATATTTACCAAACGGGGGTATGGCGGAGTTTAACATTATCCTGGCTCCCGCCAATCATTTTTTTTTAATTGGTGCGCGAGGGGGGGGGGGGCAACTTCCGCCCAGAAGGATTCTTGACCAAATTAACCACATCAATGTCTGGTGTGGTCCCCTTCTGCTGAACAAAATCACCTGATGTCGTAAGTCTTCGTACTTCAGGAGTCGTACTCCAAATTCCACTTACCTTTTCTTTCTTTCTATTTGGGGGAAGGGTGTCACGATGCCTCTAACTCATCAACGAGGAATCTCCCATGCAAGCACCCTTCCCAGCGCCCTGGATATCATAATCTGACCATGATTAAAGTTGAAATTACTTTCCTTAATTTCCTCAGTTCATTCACTCGTATATATACAAACCCAAGTGCACGCACTTGCAATCTTTGACGCATATAAACACTTGTGTGTAACCCAAACACACACACACACACGAACAAAGACACCCTTAGTCCATTCAGGTCCCTTCCCCTTCTCTTCCTCCTCCTCCTCCTCCTCTTCTTCTTCTTCTTTGTTCAGACTGTCACCTCTCCCCATCAAAGGCTTTGGCCACTTAAACTTCCCTCCAGAACTCTTTACTCTCTTCACTCCATCATTCCCCCCCCCCCCACTCCTTATCACCCCGAAGCTCCATCCTTAACTCCCCCTTCCCACTCCCTCCTGGTAAACATCAACCAGTCTTTTCCCTGTCTTGTCATAATTGCCCTGTCGAGGGAGGCCAACAATAAGAAGCGACCCCTTACGTGCTGGGTGCCACCTTTCCCTCAGGCGATCTGTTCATCCCCCGTGGCACCCCCATGGCACTACCGTGGCACTCCAGTCCCTCGCAAGTACGGTGGTTCTCGGACACTTCGAAGGCCCATCTTCCGTTCCAGAGGGCGATTTGATTTGTGTCCGGATTGCTGTCTTGCGATTTAATTCACCTCTCGCACCCTTTGGCGACAAGCTCAACATAAGTACAAACATGGACGCGCGCATTTGCAAACATCGATATGGATGCAACATGTACACAAGAACACACACGCGCACGCACACATACACACACACACAATTCAGCCGTGATACTTCAACATTGGAGTACAAAGAAATACATCCTGTGAACACTTGTAGACAAGTATATTTACTTGAACCTACCTCCCCTCCCCACACACACCAAAAAAAATTCAGCCGTGATACTTCAACATACAGTAACATCAACACTGTGAACACTTGTAGACAACCATGTCCATTTCCTTGAGCGTATCCTCCCACACAATATACGGCACACACACACACACACACACACACACACACACACACACACAGAGGTCCTCCTCCAACCAAGTGACACCTGAAGCTACGATTTACGGATTCTCTTTTTCCCCTTCTTGGGCCTCAAATCCAACCTTCCTCCCCTCGACCATCTCCCCTTACTTCCCTCTCCTCCCCTCGCCCATCTCCGCTCTCTTCATCCTTTTCTTTATCGGAATTTATCATTTCTCAACTCGTTTGGTGTATTCTGAGGATTTCTACAATTAGGTTCTATCTAGCCTCTCGGCTGGTCATCGTTCATAAGGGGGTCACGCCGAGAGACGCTTCGCTGCGTCATGCCTGGTTACGGGAATCGAACGCGGGAGAGCTTCGGACGAAGCACGGTCGAAATTGAGATGTTTTCAGCTGAGAACAGGACCTCGTGTTGGGCCCAGAATATTACACACACAACTCGTGGCGCAGTTAGTAGAGTTCCCGGCTACCACTACGGCGGTCCGGGTTCGAATCCCGTCCAGGGCTAAAATAATTTCATTATCGGTGCGCTGCGAGTCGTTACTCCAACTCTTGTGGACGGGGAGTTGTGTGTGTGTGCGCGTGTACGGTCATATACGAGGTCTAAGCTCTCTTCCGGGAGGGAAATAGCTGTCGATCATGAGTTCAACACGTGGTCCAAGACCATGGTGAATATCACACGTACACACCATACGTATATTAGTACCTTATGCTGAACGTGATTTTTGTTAAACAAAATTATGTTATTGCTACAACACAGAAAAATACACATTTGCAAGCGTGCTGGTTTCGCATTCGCTTAGCTCTGGGTTCGAATCCCGCACTCCCCCCCGATTCCCAGCAGTTACTTGCCCCAACATTCCCCAAAGAGCATCATAGGGCAAAGGTGACTGCTTCGGCCGCAGTTACTATCCTTACCTTGATATATTGGGAATGCTAGCGTACAGCTTGGTCATGAAGTACGAGTCTGATAATTCTCACACTTGTGACACGGAACGACCCAGTGTCAGTCAGGGACAAAGGAGGGCAAAGCGTGGAAGGGGAGGACGCGTGTCATCGGCCAACAGCATCAGGCGACGACGAGAACGACGAGGACGACGACGAGGACGACGACGACGAGGACGACGACGACGTCAAGGAAAGCTTGTGGGTCGTCCCGACAGCGCCCACCACTGCCAAACGTAATTGCCCACCATTGCAACGACCACCGCAATTATCCTCCTTTAATAGCCAACAGAATTACCAACATTTACACTGCAATTAACCCCTTCAGTAGCTGAACGACCTTTGAAGGCTTTGTTCTGGTTTGTGCCACGTGATTTCATTCAGCTCTTGGTGGGGGGGAGGATCTCTCTCTCTCTCTCTCTCTAAAGAAAAAAAAATCCTGAATAAAACCGCTTGCTTGACATTGACCAGAATAAAATGCTTCAAGGAAGACACCAGCGGCCAAACAGTTTATCCATCCTCCTCCTCCTCCTCCTCTCCTTCTTCTTCTTCTTCCTCCTCCTCCTCCTCCACCACCTCTGCCTCATTTACCACCATCTCAGCCTCTTCTTTGTTGATGTTGCCAACGACAAGGATGGCCTTTGTACTAACCCCGGTTAATTGCCCTACAAGATGGCGGCGGTCGAGGTTGTGCGGAAAAGAGTGAAGAAAATGCTGATGGTGATAACGACGATAAGGAACAATGGTTACAATGTAACGAAAAAAAAACTACAATGGCGCTAATAATGACCTCGGAGGACAAAACGATGTCAAGGCGAAGCCAGGGCTGTCGTAGCGGTGGTGGTAGAAGTGGTACAAGTGGTTGTGGTAGAAGAGGTAGTGGTTGTGTTAGATGTGGTTCTAGTAGAAGTAACTGTGGTAAAAGAGGTGGTGGTGGTGGTAGAAGTGGTTGTGGTAGGAGTGGTAGTGGTAATGGTAATGGCGGTGATAGTGATGAGGATGATAGTGATGAGGGTGAGGGTGATGAGTGTGGTGACAAGTGTGATGATGATGAGTGTGATGGTGATGAGTGTGATGGTGATGAGTGTGATGGTGATAAGTGTGATAGTGATGAGTGTGGTGATGAATGTGAGGGTGATGATGAAGGTGATACTAATGTGGGTGATGGTGATGAAGGTGATGATGATGGGGCGATTGTGGTTGTGGTGGCGAGGGTGGTGGTTGGTGGAAAAAGAAAACGAGGGACATTAAAGGATGAGAAAGATGAAACAACAGAAAACGGGACGGCGGTCCGAATAGAATAACATGAGTAATGGAGAAAGAAGAATCAACAGAGGCGGATTTTTTTTTTTTTTTTTTTTTTTTTAACAAAGAACTGTATTGTGACGTCATCGTCTTTGCAGCCAAAGGGGGGTTCCTTCGACTCGGAGATAACTGCCCCAGCCATCCCAACCGACGCCACAGTCACAACTACTTTGGTATCAACTGGACGCAGGCGGGGAGGCGACCCAAACACCGGGGAGCTTACAGCAACTGACCGGGTTTTGCCCTACCAGGGGTTTTTCACTTCCCACTTCGTGTAAGAAGTGGGTTGGTGAATTATTTTGGGAGCACAACAGAAGGACACCACACTTTCCGAACCACTAATCGCACCTCTGAGGAATGAGGCCGAAGCCGTCACCTTTACCTTGTGTGCTAGGGAGTCACCGTTGGGAATCGAACCCTTACCCCAGAGGCGCACCATAATGAAGGCACATTTCCTTCATTCAGCAGGATACGCAGCCCTCCCTAAACCCCTCCCCCCTCACAAGCTCTCCCCTCCTCCTCTCCTCACAAGCTCTCTCCTCCTCCTCCCCTCACAAGTTCCCCCTCCTCCTCCCCTCACAAGCTCTCCCCTCTTCCTCCCCTCACAAGTTCCCCCCTCCTTCCCTTCACAAGCTCTCCCCCCTAACCCCCCCACGCTCCCCTTGAGCCCTTCAGGATCCCTCCACTTGGCATAGCGGCCCCAAAAGGCGTCCTCGACTGAAGACGAGAGAGCAAGACTGAGGAGGGTGGAGAGTCAGGAGGTGGAGAAGAGGGGGGAGGTGGAGAAGAGGGGGGAGGTGGAGAAGAGGGGGAGGTGGAGGAGAGGGGGGAGGTGGGGAAGGTGGGAGGAGGGAGGAAGGAGGATGAAGAGAGGATGGGTAATGGAGACGGGGAAAGGGGAGGGGAAAGGGACCAGCAAGGAGGTGATACAGGCACAATGCAAGGGGAATAGTTTGGATGGACGAGAGAGAGAGAGAGAGAGAGAGAGAGAGAGAGAGAGAGAGAGAGAGAGAGAGGAGAGAGAGAAGGAGATGGAGAAAGAGAAAGATGTAGAGAGGGAACGAAAGGGGAGAGAGGGAGAGAGGGAAAGTGAGATAAATAGATAGTGGGGAAAATGGAGAGGACGAAAGAGAGAGAGAGAGAGAGAGAGAGAGAGAGAGAGAGAGAGAGAGAGAGAGAGAGAGGAGAGGGAGAGAGGAGAGAGAGAAGGAGATGGAGAAAGAGAAAGATGTAGAGAGGGAACGAAAGGGGAGAGAGGGAAAGTGAGATAAATAGATAGTGGGGAAAATGGAGAGGACGAAAGAGAGAGAGAGAGAGAGAGAGAGAGAGAGAGAGAGAGAGAGAGAGAGAGAGAGAGAAGGAGGGGAGAAAGGGAGAGAGGAGATGGAGATAGATAGGTAGAGAGAGAGAGCAACCAGCCGCACTTCAACTCGCCGTACTCGCATCCTGCATAAGCCACGGACGGCACTGCTTACGACGACTCACGTCCGTGACACGACTGGGGACCTCTGTGTCGGAGTGACACGACTATTATGACGCCGGAGAGGCGACACGGTCACCGTGAAGTGGTGTACCGCGATAGTCGGGAGTGGGTGTGGAGGATAGGCCAAGGGACAGGTGATCGCTTGCGGGTCGTGACTGTCCTACCGGACCCCCCGTAGTCTCTCTCTCTCTCTCTCTCTCTCTCTCTCTCTCTCTCTCTCTCTCTCTCCACACACATCCTCCTCTCCTGACCCCCCCCACCCTCACCTCACAGCCTCCTTGACCACCTCCCCCTTCTCTTAAACTTCCTCATTCCATTTCGCATCAGCAGACACTCTTATATCAAAGGAGCTCCCCCGTACACACACACACACACATCGAGCAGGGAACCCACATAGTCTTCCACGACAAAGAACTGACCCGGCCCCTCTCTCTCTCTCTCTCTTTCCCTCACATACACACACACGCCCACACATCTCTCAGAACCATTGTTTGTGCCTACACCATCCCCTTGGCGCCAAAACACGCTGGCGTCAAAACACGCTGGCGACAGCAAGTACCACCTGGTAAGGAGGGCTGTTGATGTTCGTTATTGGATCGGATCATTGATACGTACGAGAAGAGGACAACCAATGCGTCACAACGTATCATATGCTTTACTCGTTAACGTACGGAGTTGTTACGTTCTGAACGTGGTGAAACGTTCAAAGGAACTTTAGAAAACGAATGTGGGTGGTTACTGTACCCACACCGTTCTAATCTCTACCACCGTTGCTAACCTCTTTTTGTTATTTTCTTCTTCTTCTCTCTCCTCGTCTTACTTTCGCCCCTCCTCTACCTTCACATTATCATCCCTATTTCCTCTACCTCCCTCCTTCATCACCATCTACCTACCTCTCCTTCAACTTCCCTCCTCATTAGCCCCTACCTACTGCAAATCTCCCCCTCCCACTTCTCCCGCATTCCTGTACTCCCTCACCATCACAAACTATCACTTTTCACCCTCTACCTCCATATCCTACTCACCACTTATATCTCCTCCTGCTACTAATCATCTACCAGTTCCTCCTCCACCCCTGTACTCTCCTCCTCCATCCCTGTACTCTCCTCCATCTTTGTACCCTCCTCCTCCATCTTTGTACCCTCCTCCTCCATCCGTGTACTCTCCTCCTCCATCCGTGTACTCTCCTTCCCCATCCCTCTACTCTCCTCCTCCATCCCTGTACTCTCCTCCATCTCTGTACCCTCCTCCTCCATCCCTGTACTCTCCTCCTCCATCCCTGTACTCTCCTCCTCCATCCGTGTACTCTCCTTCCCCATTCCTCTACTCTCCTTCCCCATTCCTCTACTCTCCTACTCCATCCCTCTACTCTCCTCCTCCATCCACGTACACTCCTCACCCATCCCTGTACTCTCCTCCTCCATCCCTGTACTCTCCTCCCTCCATCCCTGTACTCTCCTCCTCCATTCTTGCACTCTCCTCCTCCATCCCTGTACTCGCCCCCTCCATCCCTGTACTCTCCTCCTCCATCATTGTACTCTCCTTCTCCACCCCTGTACCTGCCTCCTCCATCCCTATACCCTCCTCCTTCCATCCCTCTACTCTCCTCCCCCACCCCTGTACTCTCCTTCTCCATCCCAGTACTCTCCTCCATCCCTCTACTCTCTTCCCCCACCTCCCCCTTCTCCCCCAGCGTCGCAATGACTTGGCCTTCGTCTCTCGTGAGACTCACCCTTGTCCTTATCAGCTCCGTTTCCGAAGTTATCTTCGTCTCGGCCTTCAACCCTCCGCTCCTCCAGGCTTCAGTTTTGTAAACATAATCATGTATAAGTAGGTACATATAAACGAGACAGAACTCCACGAGCGTTGTTCTTTCTTTGTATACCATACTTAGGTAAACACAGAGGTAAGTGTGTGTGTGTGTGTGTGTGTGTGTGTGTGTGTGTGTGTGTGTGTGTGTGTGTGTGTCCCCGTGTATACATAAGTGCGCGTGAATATGTGTATGTGCATGCTAGTGCGCATGTGTATGTGAATGTGTAAACAGACAATTGCGTGCGCCCGTGCGATTTCAAGAATCTCACACTAAATATTTCAAGAATCTCACACTAAATGTATGCGTCGGTCTTATGTTGAGATTGGCCACTAGGGGGAGGGGGAAGTAAGGGGGAGGGAGGGCGAGAGGGAGTAAGGGGGAGAGGGACAGTGAGGTCCCCCACAGCAGCAGCCAACGAAACCTTTACTTCGTGTACATACCAAATACAAGAACAGCCGCGACCCAAGCCAGCCTTATCAGTGTCTCCCGCGCTATCAATACCAACATTACCAACACATACCACTGTCCACCATCACCCCAACCTCCATTCCAAACCCAAGCGAGAGCAACCCAAAGCCTCCTCCAGCCACCAGAGCCAACGCTTTGGCCACATCAGCCCCGTCGCTCCCTGGTAATCATGTTGCCGAACCTGTGTCCACCGTTCACCTCATCATCTGTAATTCTATCTGGAGCTTCGTTCTTCACCACGCCCACCCATTCTTTCTTCAGCCATTTTGTTTTCTCTATGTACACAATGTAAATTAACTCAAAATGAAACTCATGAGGCAAATTGATCATAGTTGAATGGATTATGTCCCTTCATCAGAAATTCCTCGCCGTTTATATATATATATATATATATATATATATATATATATATAATATATATATATATATGTGTGTGTGTGTGTGTGTGTGTGTGTGTGTGTGTGTGTGTGTGTGTGTGTGTGTGTGTGTGTGTGTGTGTGTGTGTGTGTGTGTGTGGTGTATTCTTGGACAAATGGATTTTAGAAGATCCGCTCCGGGATTCGAACCCTGACCTGTGCCGCAAAAATCACGAAACCAACGCGCTAGCGTCTTGGCTTCGTGACGTTCGTAGCTGATTTGCTAGCGTCTTGGTCTCGTGATTACATTGGTACAGGTCTGGGTTCGAATCCCAGGCCGGATCTTCAAAAAAACACATATGTATATCCACCTCGCCCGCAGAAACTTTTGTGGCGAACTCTTTCTCTCTTCTTTGCTCTTATTATACATCCAGCTCTATTTTACTACATTACTCTCTCCCAACGCTACGGCAGAGAAGTTTGCAGGAGTGACATGACGGGGGGGGTTGGAGGGAAGGCTGTGTTCAGCAGTGGACTGCGGATGACTGATGTTCCAACTGGGCTTCCTGACTAACTACGTAATGCGCATCCTGCCCCGCTCACAACGACTTGTTTATCATACACACTGAGCTTTCTGTATAACATGTTCATCCGGTAGTACACTCACTCACACACACACACACAATCTGAAACTGATGCTAGGTAAGATAATCTGAGCGTAAGGGACGGGACCCAACGAGCACCTTGGGATGATCCTCCTCTCCTCCTCAGCTGAATGAAATCCTCCGGCGGCGAGTTGAGAAAAGGCACAACGTAGCCGAAAGGGTTAAAGTGACGCACCGATAACGGAGAAATTCCTTTATCGGTCGACCAAGGCCACAAATCGCTTCACCTTTGTCAACAAGGACCCAACCCTCTCGCAATCGTCCCGACTACTTAAGGTCGGGGGTGTCCGTCCCTTCCTACATTTCCTCTAAGGTAAGGCACCCAGCCCAGCCCCCTTCCTTCGGTCAACCTAATATGTGTAGTGGTGAATACTGTATCGAGCGAGAAACCGCTAAGTGTTGTCAATCAAAAATTGTGATGTTGTTAGCGCACCTCACTCAGTAGTGCAGAGTTCCTCGGGACGGTTTCCAGTGGCACTTAGATGACTAGCGAAAGATTACTCAAACATATAAATCTGCAGAGAAGATTGTACATCGTTTTTTTAGTTAATGCTTCAATGATGAATAAAGTCATTACAATTTGAACCATTTGATACCTATTGCGGTACCACTGTATATTTAATCAGTCTTAATATATCACCATTCTATATTCTGTGCCAGGTTAATGGGGGTACGGGTCGATGGTCTGTTGAGGGTACGGGTCGATGGTCTGATGACTCTCGGGGTGCGTAACGGTAAAAAAGGTTGAGAAACCCTGCAGTAGAGAAACAACCTCGACTACAAAAGGAGTTCAAAGAACGTAGTGCCAAATCTGGGTGAGTGCCTCTATATATATATATATATATATATATATATATATATATATATCTATATATATATATATATATATATATATATATATATATATATATATATATATGTTCACAACTAAATAAGTCGGACGAAAGAAAGAGTTGCGTAAGCGGAACTATATATTTCGATTGCTACCTGCAATCCTCCTCAGTAGTACAAAGTGGCAGGGAGGAGGCTATCTTAAGTAGCAACCTCGTACAAAAGAAAGGGAACACGAGAAAATACAGAACATCACTGCCCCACCCCTAGTTGACTTGAGGCTGACACGAGGTCGGGTCAACTAGGGCTGGGGCAGTGATGTTCTGTATTTTCTCGTGTTCCCTTTCTTTTGTAAGAGGTTGCTACTTAAGATAGCCTCCTCCCTGCCACTTTGTACTACTGAAGAGGATTGCAGGTAGCAATCGAAATATATAGTTCCGCTTACGCAACTCTTTCTTTCGTCCGACTGTGGTGTTAGTTGTGATTTATAAATGTGTTACTACATTTCTTTGTGATATATATATATATATATATATATGTGTGTGTGTGTGTGTGTGTGTGTGTGTGTGTGTGATTATATTGTGTTCATATTGCTAAATTATAAGCTTGTACCTTGCTATTTTTTTATATACTTGCAGGCGTCTGTTTTCTATTCTCTATTCTCAAGCCTCAACTCTCTACCCTCAATCCTCTTCCTTCATTTAATACATCAAGCCTGGAAACCATTAACCTTAAGAGGTGATACCAAGCCAAAACCACCTTCATATGAATGATACATCCCAACACAATCTCTCAAACACCAAAATCAAAGTTTTGAACAAATCCATCAGCACAATCGTAGAATGTTACTTGATCAATGGAAAGATAATAACAAAATTAATCAAAATAAAAGAATATATATATATATATATATATATATTCACACATATATATATTATATAATATATATATATGATAATTTTATGACCGTACGATTTTAAGCATCAGTGGTCGAGCGGTGTAAGGCGGCAGTCATGGGGTATATATATATATATATATATATATATTCACACATATATATATTATATAATATATATATATATAAATATATATATACATACATATATACATATATATATATATATATACATACATATATAATTACATATATTCATACATATATACATACATATATACATACATACATATATATATTCACACATATATATATTATATAATATATATATATATATATATATATATGTAATGATAACCGTGAGAGATTTCACCAATTCCTAGTTTAAAATGTGTATTAGGTATTTCTCACGCTGGTGGCGATTCCCAAAAGAGACTGTGTGTTACCAGCCCTAACAGTCCCTTAAGCCCATAACACGGCAAAGGTGACGGCTTCGGCCGCAACTATTCAGCGCCTCCTGGCGTAAGCTCCTCACCTTCCAGAAGGCACAACGAACAACTCATGCCTACCCATTTACACAGTTAAACGGTTTGTCAAACACGTGTTTGAAGTGATGTTTGGCCGTGTGAATACAGTTGTCAAACACGTTTGTCAAACGTGTTTGACTACCAAATACCCATTCACACGGCCAAACATAACTTCAAACATTTGTTTGACAAATCGGGTTTGATCGTGTAGTCATTAAGACACTGGCTCCTCCCCACACGCCGGAAAAACTGTCCAGAATTGGACTAATGTCCGGTAGATCCGGCATACATGGGTCCGGTTAATCGAGGGTCAAGCTTACGTCTTTCTTATCAAGCTAACCGGGAAACCCACTCAAGGAAGCCCCAAACAGGGGATAGGCTTAACTAAGACCCTCGACAAAGCCACCTCGGTTAACCATCCACGTCACAACCTGGCGGTTTCTTCTGGACACGTGCCGAACATTTCTATTCGGCTGAAACGGGCCCCAGCCTCAAGAAAAAATGAAATAAAATATAATAATATAAAATAAAATAAAATATAAACATGTTCTTCTTCGTACAGATTGTGTAATCTCGACATTCTTCACCAGGCGATTCCAGCTTCCACCCTCCTCCTCCTCTTCTCCCTCCCAGTCTTCCTCTTCCTCCACTCACCAACACCACCGCCTCCTCCTCCACCTCCTCGCCCAATAACTCAAGTGTCAGTACCATCACCCTCCACTTAATCCTCATTTCGTCCCTCCTCCTCCAACGTCCACGTAAACTCGAGGCTTACGGCTGTAAGCGTCGTGTCCTACCTAGGGCTTCGAACCGATCCACTTTGTTAAAAAAAAAGGTGTGCAGTGTTCTGCCTACAACTAACGACAAAGGTCGACAGAATAATATTACCAGCACACATACACAAACACACACACACACCAAAGATCCTTTCCCCTAATAAGGGGATGGAGAGAAAGAGAAAGAGAGAGAGAGAGAGAGAGAGAGAGAGAGAGAGAGAGAGAGAGAGAGAGAGAGAGAGAGAGAGAGAGAGAGAGAGAGAAGGGTAGATATGACTGAGTCAAATCACACACCCACATCATAAACCCATCGGTCATACGAGCTCTGAGCTCATCCGGGAGGTTAATAACTGTCAATCACAAGTCCAACACGTGATTCAAGATCATGGTGAATCACACACACGCCTCTGGGAGTTGAAGGGTCTCCCTGCCCCCTCCCCCAACCTTACCACTAGGTCGAAAAGCAGTGCAGAGAAGCACAGTTCCTCCACAGACAGGCACGACAGGTGAAGCTGGTCTACCCCCACCGATTCATCCTACAACGACCTCCCATTCTTCATCCATTCAAAATAATTTATGAATGGATGCAACAATCATCTCTCCTTTCATTCACAGCTCCCATAAAATATTAATCAAACACACTGAATGATTAAAAATTAATAAACGAATAATAGACAATAAAAATGAAAAATCTTGACGGAATAACCACCCAGAACACAAAGACCCTGTTTGAACCAACACGTAACCTTGTCACAACGGTGAGACAAAATCCCACCCAGAGACGCTGGGCTTTGACAGACGCCGTCACCTTTGCCTTATGTGCTAGAATTGAACATAGGAATGAAAGCGATTGCAAGAGGCCTAGACTAGGCATTCCTATGTCCATTACCACCTGTCATGGTATGAGGCAGCCGCTGGTAACAAATTGTTTGAAACTGTCAAAAAAAAAAAAAAAAAAAAAAAAAAAAAAAAAAAGGAAAATAATATATTACTGATAATACACACACACACACACATACAAACACACGAGACCATGACAAACAAAACAACTACAACCATCCCACACCCCAAAGCGGCCATTTTGAATTTCTCCCAAACTCGCGTGGCAAAGACTGTGGATCTTTTTTCCCGTGGCTTCCACCTGGCAATTCCATTCAGCACGAGACACCCCTTCCTCTTCCCTTCCCAGCGTCGTTCTTGGTTGTGGGTCTGAGTGCACTAGGAAATCTACTCAACACCCAAAGACTTATTTGCATCTTCCCCGACACAAAACATAGGTCAACTCCTAAAGACGGCAACGATAAACGTCACAACGTGACGTAGGGCGTCTGGCGTCAACGTCAGCGACGGTGACGCCTACAAATGTTATAATGTGGGTGATACGGCCACGTCACACCTCGATGTAATAACGTGACGTCGAAATGTGATGCAAAATGACGACTGGCGTTGGTGCTGGTATGACGTAATGATGACGTCACCGTCGCCTCCGCCAATGGCAGCAACGCGATACTGATCAGATACGGATTATAACGCAAAAACATTACCACAAGTGGCTGGGCTGTTGGGAACATCGTGTCGACCAGTGAGGGCTGTGGAGACATGGCTTTAACATGTCTGAGGGGGCTGTGGTGGGGGGCGGGGCTGTGGTGATGGGGCTTCGGTTCGTTACATGGGGCTGTGGTGACGTAGCTGTGGCACATTAAACGGGGCTGTGGTAAGGAGAGGCTGTATGATGGGGCTGTGATAGGGACGGGGCTGTGATATGAACGGGACTGTGGTGACGCAGCTTTGGCACGTTAAACGGGGCTGTGGTAGAGAGAGGTTGTGAGACGGGGCTTTGGCGATGAAGTATTGGTACCTGGCTTCACACTGGGCCAATTATCGTCGACTCCGGTTACAATCTTTCGTCTTTCGAATCTCCAAATGTGAAATTAACTTTGCCTCGCATACCGAGGACCAGAATGGCGAATTTAGAGACGTTAAAAATAGACGAATGTTAGACACGTTTTATAATTGGTCTTAGGAAAGCCTAGAATACTGTAAGCAAAGTCTTTTTCTAGCTCTTCACAACCACAACAGTTGACGAGAAGGTGCTCAGTGTGAAGCGGTGGTCAGTACACTTAAGGTAAGGGGAGGGGAGGGAAGGTTGAAAGTATACAAATTGTGCCAAGTGAGATATCCAAGCTGAGCGATATTGGACAGAATTTTGTGTGTGTGTGTGTGTGTGTGTGTGTGTGTGTGTGTGTGTGTGTGTGTGTGTGAGAGAGAGAGAGAGAGAGAGAGAGAGAGAGAGAGAGAGAGAGAGAGAGAGAGAGAGAGAGAGAGAGAGGGGGGGAGAACCCTTGTAAATTAGTTTGGTGGGGTGGGGGATGGGGGTGGGGGATTCAACGATTAAATCCCACCCAAAACCCACGCAATTTCGTGGTCCAGTTTGAATTCTAAGGATAATTCCAGAAAGAAAAAGAGAGAAAGAGAGAGAGGAGAGAGAGAGAGAGGAGACCTTTCTCATCCCTATTGCAGCCATGTGCAATACCTCAGTCTCCATCTACACCTCTAACACTCCTCCTCCACTTTATACTAACACATGCCTTTGTCAATACCCAAAGGACAACAGACCCCCCTAATAAAAATAAATAAATGAATAAATATATGAATAAATAAATAATAGCAGATAGAATAAAACAAATACACGAAGAAATTAACGAATAAATAAAATGGTATAAAATTAAAAAAATGGAAGTAAATACTAAACTCCTGCCCATTTCAAGTCGAGTGAAGGAGCTGCGAAATGCAACCTAACCACAACCCACTGGGTGTCGGCGGAAGCCATTCATCAACCTACAGGTCCCGAGTCACAAATCAAGAGAAAAAGAGAGAAAAGAGAGAGAGAGTCCATACCCTCTTCTTCCTCCTCTCCCATCCGTCAACCTCTTCATCTCTTCCCCTTCACCTCCTCTTCCTCCTCCTCCTCCTCCTCGGAATTTGCATGTACACACTCGCTCCCATTGCTGAGAGTCTTTCAAGCTCCCAAAAGCCGCCAACGCCACTATACTCGCATCTGAATCCCACTTATTTCGCGCTCTCAACCATATCCCTACTCCCTTTTTCCCACCCGAATCCCACAATCACCCCACGTCGTCTCCCCTTCTCTCCTTCCGTCCCAGCTGGTCCCTTTCCCTTTCCTTCTGAGGCCGCCAGGTGATTTCAGTCACGAAAACTTCCCCTTGGAAGAAAACTTTTCACGCATCAGTTGATTTTTTCAATATATTTTTTTTATTCACCTCCGTAGTAATACACACACACACACACACACACACACACACACACACACATATATATATATATATATATATATATATATATTACTGCAAATTGTCTCGAATGAAGAAATTGTGGTTTCTTGTTTGCCTTTGCCAACTAAACGATAACTGACGCACACTTAACTCACAATCCATCTGATATCAACATATCCAGGAAATCCTATTCCATTTTCCCATTAAATGCTAAATGACAGACACCAACACCGGATGGGGTTTAGGGGGTTAGGGATTTCGGGGGTTTAGAGGCTTGGGGAGATCCAGATGGTGAGTCACTCCCTAACCCCCCCCCCCTTTCCCTATACGCCCCATCCGATCCCTGAAGCAACCCGGAAAATATAACGGATCTGTCCGGTATTTCCATCGGTTATAACGGATCTTCGGATATAACGACACACCCGTGTCCCTTTATCGTCCGTTATATCGAGGGTTTACTGTATGACCTCAAGATGAAGAACAATGGACGTTGTAGTTATCTTAACCTTTCGCGGATTTGAAGACGGGAGGATGCGTTACTTCGGTGTTAATTAAGTTACCTGATGACGTTTAAATTCGTTGGAGGAGGAGGAGGAGAATGAGGAGAATGAGGAGAATGAGGAGAATGAGGAGGAGGAGGAGGAGGAGGAAGGGTTAGTTAAGGCCGAGTTAAATCGCTTGATGCCGGTCAGAATATTAGAACGGGGGAGACTGCAAGAGACCATAAGGCCTACACTAGGCAGTTCCATGTCCATGACCACCTACCATCCCCATCCATAAAATTGTCTAACCATTTCTTAAAACAACCGATAGTTTCAGCGCTCAATGCGTGGTCTCTAAGTCTATTCCATTCGTTGACCACCCTATTAGTAAGCCAGTTCTTGCCTATTTCCTTCTTAAAACTATATTTATCCAATTCAAATCCATTACTGCGAGTCCTGAGCCGATGTCTTAATATGATGACCCTGTTTGCGTCACTCTTGTTAAAGCCTTTGATCCACTTGAACGCAGTTGCACAAGTTATGAATATAACCTGAGTTCTGAGTAATCATTCTGTTCGTACACCATGACCCGTGATTCATATCCATTATCATCAATCAAGATAAGAACATAAGAACGAAGGAGACTACAAGAGACCATAAGGCCTACACTAGGCAGTTCCACGTCCATTACCATGTCAACTTCATGGATGGGGATGAAAGGTGGTAATGGACATGGGTCTACCTAGTGTAGGCCTTATGGTCTCTTGTTTCGGGCTCGCTCATGGCGAGTGTTTCTCCCGTGAGTGGAGCGGGTGGATCACGTGGAGCGGGTGGAATGAGGAGAGAGTGAATATACAGCATGTGTATAAAGGCCAAAGGAAACGTTTGGCTTTGGATAGAGCTCCATACTCAACAAACTTTAAAGATTTATTGCCACCTCATCTACCTATGTAGACATATGTACATACACACACACACACATATATATAGGTACACGTGCGCAGTGCACACATATGTTCGTCACAACTGTTCGGAATGAGAGAGTATTATGAGGATGATGGAGAGAGGGAGAGGGGGGAGAGACAGGATGGGTTACAAACTGAAAACCAAGATGGAAATGAGGGAAATGACGTCACACACTACTGTGGTCAGCCCCTACCAGGCCACGGTGGGGAGCCTCAGGGAGGGGGGGGGAAGCACCCACCCCCTGGGGCCCGAGGGGGGGGGCCCTGTCCAGAGGGTATCTTTCCCTCCCCCTTGTGCCTTCACCCGGACATGCCGGAGTACGTCCGGGTGGTAACTTTGAAGGCTTAAGTGTAGCAATAGTGTATGTATATAGGAATATGTTGAACCCGGTTTGGTTTGTGTGGGTGTATGTATGTTTGTATGTATGTTTGTGTGGGTGTATGTATGTTTGTATGTATGTATGTATGTATGTATGTGTGTGTGTGTGTTGTCTGGACAAGGCACCAGGCGATCCGGACAGGGCGCTAACATACTCGGTGATTACATATGAAGAATTACCCCTGCCGTTATTTTTTTATTTTTATTTTATTTTTTTTTTTTTTTTGTCTCCTCCCACCCACCCACCCAGGGATTTGATCTTGGGGTCATTCTCACAAGCGCAGGGATTTGACCTCGGGTCATTCTCGGGTCAAACGAGAACGTTATTCCTGAGCCATCCGGGGCGGGAAAGAAGGCGAGGTCCATGCAGTTTGGTTACTTTCTTCAACACGTCAATCTCCTTTTCGTTCTAGTTGTCGCCAAGCGATTTTATTCATCTCCCGTGGAACCCTTCCTTCGAGTTAAGACTTTGTTCGCAAACTAGCGTTCCAAAACTAGTTTGGTTCTCGAAATCAAACATCGTATCCATGCAGAAATAATAAAAAAATGTTCCCAAGACTCTCGAGAATTATTTACAAACATATGAAGTTGAAGCCGTTAGTTAAACGAGAACTTCGATTCATGAACACACTTGCAAAAGACGAGGCTGAGCTCAATTTGCACACAATATTCTTCACCCCAGAAAACTTGCCCCCTCACCCCACCCCCACCCCCGAATGACGTAGGCGGCCACAAGAACATGCGCATATGTATGCACGGGCGTATACACGTGCGCGCACGCACTCACACACACACACACACACACACACACACACATTTCAATCTCTCATGGGTGTTTTTTGGTTTCATTCAAATGACACGCACGCACGCACGCACGCACACACACACACTTACTTTTATCTCATGTAGGTGTTAACTAATCTTAAATATACCGTAATTCAAACTATAAACACGCACACATGCACTGCACACATGCACTGCACACACGCACACGCGCACTGTACACACGCATACATGTACTGCACACACGTACACATGTACAGTACATTCCATGATTGTACTCCTACTGACGCCCGAGGTACTAAGCGAATAGATCTTTCTTTATTGAATATTTACAAAGGCGGAGGAGCATGCCGACAAGAGACCTTTTGGTCCATAACTAGGTTGGTTGCGAAAAAAAACTATAATGATAAATAAATAAAAATATAAATAACAACAAATAAAATAAATACACAAGTACATTATTTTTATCCATAAGCATTTTCTGGTAGACATGATAACACACCATCGTAAGACACGTTTACATATTTCTGACGCATATCGTGGGTCAAGGTTGAATGTCCGCCCCCCCCCCGGGGGGACCCACTCCCCCCCCATATCAAAATCATCCCCGAAAGCCAAGTACTCCTCAACCGCTCCTCCTCCTCCTCTTCCTTCAAATACATGGTCGGGGTGAAGAGAGGATGAAGGGGTGGAGGAAGCGGATGAGGACTTGGAGGAGGACGAGGAGGAGGAGGAGGAGTAAGCGAATGGGATGGAGGTTGTCACGAGGAACACAATGGCAGAGTCAATGACACCTGAAAGAAATGTTCCATCGTCACCAACACAGCATAAAACAGGACAAATTTCGAATTTAAATAACAAGAAACAAAAAATAAATTGAAAATTATAAAATAAAACAAAAACAAATAAAATAATACAAATAAAATAAAAATGGTGATTTTCAACCTGTGTGAGAGAGAGGAGAGAGAGAGAGAGGGAGGGAGGGAGAGACAGAGAGAAAGAGATAGATAGAGAGAGGGGGGAGAGAGAAGAGAGAGAGAGAGAGAAAAAAATAACGAAACACTTTCCCAAAGCAGAAACATACAAGCACCTCAATACGCAACAGCCAATGACCTAAGTTTCCAAAACACTCTTATCCGTCCCACCCTAGTGGCACAGTGCCATGCTAGTATAGCTGGCACTACGTGGCACTCTTGGGGTATTCCCTTGTTTCTATCTCGATGCTATTACTGTAAAGTAAACGCTTGGGTCATCCGACTGTCCATCTTCATTTGGTCCCTGAGTTATGCGAAATTATCTCTGAGAGCGCGTGCGCACGCACACACACACACACACACACACGCGCGTGCGCGCGCACACACACATGCACATCACTGAACGCGAAAACGTGTCAGCCTCATATGTCAGCACTGTACATACTGGTAAAATCTACACAAAATTACTCCACAAGTGCTCTATAACATAATTCACATATCACTAAAACTTTATATCCCACCAGCAATCCCAAACGTTTCACAAATACAATTAGCGCGATATATATATATATATATATATATATATATATATATATATATATATATATATATATACATATATATATATATATATATATATATATATATATCCACATACATACATACACACACACACAGAGTTCAAATAAAATGTATAATCTAAGGTACGAATACAACCACAGTAGGAACTACATCTGGATAGTTAATTCCAATGTCCCAATCCAGGCAACTTCCCCGGACGCCAAGTCCGGGCCGCCGTCGCCGCAACTTGTCCGGAGGCTCCAGCGGCGTGGCGACAGTTCCGCGGGGGAGGGCGGGACTGGGTGTCACAGCACAGAAGAGGAGGTGAAGAGATCGCAAGACCTTACTACGAAATCTGAAGGATCTTCAGATGCTCCTGTCCGGTTCAGCCAGAGGCGGACCTAGCCCGGCGGCAACGCCGATCTTGGCGCCGGCAGAGCTCGTCCACCTCCGTCACTAGCGGCCGCTCCTGGCGCCGCCGTCTTTAACTTTCTCTCTCTCTCTCTCTCTCTCTACTGCCAAAGGGACCTTCGGCGTAGCGGTGCTTACGAACAATAGTACATCACCATCATCGTCATTATCATCATCGTTGTCGGTAAAATGAACAAGGGGGGGGGGGGGGGTTCGCGCCCCCAAAACTCGCACTTAATCAGAAACATGCTGGTCGCTTCGCTGTAGATTCGAATCCCGCACTCTCTCCAATCCTCAGCCGTGAGTGTTAGTTACCTGCCCTAACCATCCAAACACATATCGGGTCAAAAGTGATTGTTTCGGCCGCAGCCACTCGGCGCCTCCTGACGTAGGCTCCTCTCAAGGCGGCGCCATCCACCGCGTCAGGGAACACAAGCGGAGATGTGGATCGTTTTGCACTTGAGATCTTCTCCAAACGCAAGAGTCCACTCCTATTTCTTGTCCAGGGCCACGACGCACGCACGCGAACATACACACACACACACACATATATATTATATATATATATATATATGTGTGTGTGTGTGTGTGTGTGTGTGTGTGTGTGTGTGTGTGTGTGTGTGTGTGACGTAAGTGGGAGTGGGAAACACAGGAGTCTTAGACTGAGTTTATTCCCATGACTTCTGCTTCCTATTCCCACTTATGTCAATCTGTAAGAATGTCTCAATATATATATATATATATATATATATATATATATATATATGTGTGTGTGTGTGTGTGTGTGTGTGTGTGTGTGTGTGTGTGTGTGTGTGTGTACAACACAGAATGGGTCCCAATGAATAGCGATACATTTTTATCAACCACAATGCACTTTAATTCTAAGCCACCAACATCGGGAGCCCCGATGTCGGTCAACATTCGGAAATCGAAACGCAGTACGGCCAAGGACTCGAACCCCGGTTAGCGCGTGACAAATGCTAGGGACTTAACCGACTGCTCCATCAAGAACAATCGTTTAAGTCCCAAACACTTGTCACACGCTAGCCAGGGTTCGAGTCCATGGCCGTACTGCTTTTCAATTTCTGCATGTTGAATCGGGTCTCCCGATGTTGATGGCTTAGAATTAAAGTGCATTGTGGTTGATAAAAATATTATTATATACATACATATATATATATATATATATATATATATATATATTATATATATATATATAATATATATATATTCATACACATAACTGTGTAACAACGGTAGTAAGAGAAACCCGACAGCACGAGAAATAACACAAGTCTCTGAGGTTTCGAAGTCTCGTTCACACAAAAAGTTCGAAACGTCGGAGAACGTCGACGAAAGGTTCTTTCCTCTGGCCCGCCGCTCACGACGAAGGCTCGTGACTCGCCGACTCTTGAAGTCCTTCCGGGCGGCGACAACGACGACAAGCCCGGACCCGCCCAAATTTCGGCAAGTTTGTTTCGTCCCTATCTCTTAACAAAATGGCGCGTTCCCTAGAACTATCGCTATGCTAAAATAAAACAATAAATATATAAGCAAAACAAATTCATAAAACAAATTATTTAAACAAATAAAAAATAAATATAAAATTTATGTGCTACCCATATTCACTTAACCGGACAACGATTGGTGACCCTTGGAACCCGGCTGCCCGCGGGCGGGGCCCCACGAGGCCAAGGTACCCGGAAGACCAACACAATACCCCCCACCCCCCGGAAGACTGCGGTCATTGTTGTTATTGTTTTTTTTAATAGTGTAATGAATCCTAGAACAATTGGAGAACAAGGATATCAAAAGGTAGGACGTGGGATCCCCCTTTATTCGAACATCAACAAAAGGTCTTCTTATCTGAATACGGGGAAAGTGAAAACTCAATTAATTTAATTAATTAATTGATCAGACATTTGGACATTTAGTCCTGGTACACGAAATTATCGTTTCAATAAAACATAGCCTTAATCAGGACGATTTTAGCGCGGCAAACGGACAATTGATCAATTAAACGAACAATAAATAATAATAAATAATAAATAATGCAATCTGATATTTGTTTCTGATGCAAGACATATTATTTAAATTTAAAAAATATATTAATTCATAGCAACGGGAGTGACCTTTTGAGGAACATCTGTCCAAATATGGAAATAAGCTATTACACAAGAGCATAAGAGGGAGACTGCAAGAGAGTATAAGGCCTACACTAGGCAGCTCCATGTCCATGACCACCTGTTATCCCCTTACTTAAAGTTGTCTAACCTTTTCTTTAAATCAACCGATAGTTTCAACGCTCACTACATAGTTACTAAGTCTATTCCATTCGTCGACCATTCTATTGGTAAACCAGTTTTTGTCTATTTTCTTCTTAAATTTAAATTTGTCCAATTTAAACCCATCACTCTATTTTGTCCAAGAAAAACGTTTGAGTCCAATGGCACCGACCTCGGGTGTCGAGATGTAGACCACGACGCTATCGCCACGAACGTCTCCCACCCCACCCCAGCCCGGGGGATTCTAAGACCTTTGAATTGAATTGAATCAGGACAGATATCGCCAAATACTAGCTATAACTCTACAAAATAACGCCATGCCGAAGGCACAAGATGCCAGACGGTTGACATACGGGGCCATAGTTCGGCTATAATTTAGCCACATTTGCGGCGGTTTTCACTCGTAACAAGTGTGCGGGTCACTACGCCACTAGTCAACACACACACACACACACACACACACACACACACGCACAAGTGTCACTTAATTAGGTTCTTTAACCCTTCGCCTCGAGGTCCCCAATATGGTTTAGTCTTTGATGGACGACCCCGGAGTGAGCCTTGGTGCTCCCTTTAACTATTAATCTATGCAATATTTTCGCTCTTCATTTTATTTTCGTCATTTATTCACTTCTCTATTAATTCATTTATTTATTCATTTCTTTAGTTTATTTCCTGTGGAACATTTCTTATCCTCCAAAGCATTTTTCCCTTCCTCCCCAAAACTAACGTGTGTGGGTTTGCACATACAAAAAATGTTTTTGGTATTTGGTATTTTCGCTTTTTCTATTCTGATTCCTGATCGAATGCTGCTTACTACACTTAAGCCCAAATACACGACTATTAAGCGAGTTCGTTTGAGTATAAACGACTTCGGTTACAATTTATTTTTCGAATTTCCTAAAGTCAAATCACCTTTGCGTCATATATTGAGAACCCGAATGACGAATTAAAGGAAGTTAAACCTATACGAATATTAGACACACTGTTGAACTGTAGACTTAGGGAAGTCTATAACACTGGAAGCTAAGCTGTCTTGCAGGTTTTCAAATTTACAATATTTGACGAGAATCTAGATCGTGTGACGGGCTGCTTCTTATGCTTCATAATTCTAAATCTTAAAACATGTCAGCGACCTACATCAATATTCATTCCTAAACAAGCCCTCTGAGACACTACATATTCTTGGCCTATCCTTCACTACACGATAGTAGACACACAAGGAAAATTTGTACCTCAACTATTGCCAAGATGGTTCTCAACGAAATTTGGTTTTCTGTCCTGACTTATTTTTTTCTATTTTAACTTAGCTGATGTCCCTGTATAGCTTAAGAGCATAAGAATGAGGGTGACTGCAAGAGACCATATGGCCTACACTAGGCAGTTCCATGTCCCCTAGTACCTTTAATTCCTATACATGAAGTTATCTCACCTTCTCTTAAAACAAACGATTGTTTCAGGGCTCACTACATCACGGTTACTAAATATATTCCATTCGTTAATCACTCTGTCGATAAACCAGTTCTTGCCTATTTCCTTCTTAAACCTAAATTTGTCCAATTCAAATCCATTACTGCGAGTCCTGCCCCGGTGTCTTAATATGATGACCTTGTTTGCGTCACTCTTGTTAAAGCCTTTGATCCACTTGAACACAGTTGCACAAGTTATGAATGTAACCTGAGTTCTGAGTAATCGTTCTGTTCATACACCATGACCCGTGATTCATATCCATTATCATCAATCAAGATAAGAACATAAGAATGAAGGAGACTGCAAGAGACCCTAAGGCCTACACTACGCAGTTCCCATGTCCATGACCACCTATCTTAATATGTGTGGAGTGATTTCCCTTACTCAGTACTCCCGAGTTCTTTTTCTTATTGGTGAACTTCAGCCTCTCCTTGTACGAACCAAAAATGTATCTTTCCCTCTCAGCCTTTCTTTGTATTAAGCAATAACGTGTCTTTACTTCTCTGCCTCTCCTTGTAAGAAGCATAATGTATCTTTACCTCTCAGCCTCTCCTTGTGCGAACCAATAATGTATATTTACCTCTCTTCCGTCGTTATTTACATGGTCACTGTTCTTCAAAGCTCGATAGCTGAGAATTTTCGGATTTTTTTCTATACAATTACCTTTTGCAAGAGTCAACCAGTAAGCTGTCTTTCTTTCCTTCCTCTGGGAGGCTCTGGAACTATCTTCCCACAGATGATTTCCCACCCGTTTATATCTACATCGGCACTTTGAACTGGTGTATTCTTTATTTTCTTTTCTAAACTGCCCCTTTTTCCCCATTTCACCCCCTTTGGAGAAAACGCACACACACACACACACACACACACACACATATATATATATATATATTTTTTTTAAGATCTCATGTGGCGGCAGCATCGCGACAATTGTTCCTGGCGGGGTTGCACTTGTCATGATTATCTTAAATTGTTGGCAGTATAACCTTCATCTATTGTTTCTACCCCCACGTTTACAGGAAGTATCTTCACCCTGGTACCTTATTTTCTTGAACTTGTGTGCCCGTTGGACTGAAACATTTATACATACATACATATTATATATATATATATATATATATATATATATATATATATATATATATATATACATGCACACGAAGTGCTTCTATACATACACAGTATGTAATTCTTAATAATTAATTTTTCATTTATCAATTTATCTAAATTCTATCTATTTACTTATTTTATCTTAGTTTTTATTTTATTATCATTGTCATTATTATTACTACTACTATTATTATTATTTTAATTTTTTGACAGCCTATTCACTCATGTCTCTTTTATTTCCTAACCGTATTCTAACATCGGGAGGGAAAGGTCGGGACCATTTTCACGTGAGATCCCGAAATGTTTAGTCTCACGATCCCCAGGAACATTTCTGCAAATCACAGACTATCAACAGACCCGACACAGACTGTGGACCCTCACAGCCCATCAACAGACTATGCACGTCGTTTATATAAACCGAGCAAAGATTTTCTAAATTGCTGTTATGCCAATTTTTGGTTTACAGTTCCCAGATTTTGCAGCAATATTTTCTCTAGTTTATTCTATTGTTCTAAATCAACCTCTATTTGTCCAAATCGGGCAAATATTTTCTAATTTTTTGTTGTGCCAAATTTAGGTTTACAGTTCCCAGATTTTGTTGAAATAATTCTCTCTTCTATCCTATTCTATTCTGTATCAATTTCTACTTTATCTTTGTGTAAACAAATGTGATAAAACTCGAGTTAAAACAATTGTGTAATAATATTCGCATATATTAGTCTCGTTTGGACAAACGAGTTACGATCATAGCATACATTAGATGCATGCATGCATATTTCTGGTAAAATACACACATGTACATACACGGACACACATACACACACACACACATTTCGAATCCCGCCGGAAACGCTGGCACTTGCTACAGTGCCATCAACGGCACTTTGTTAACGAAAGAACATCAGCGACAAGGTTCCGATGCCCGTCTAGGTGGCACTCAACATGTCGGGTCTCGGTGCTACAATTTTCACCTCATCGACAGTCTTCGGCTGTTCTTACGGACTGAGTCCACCAGCGCTTCTATCCCTGGGTCTGGGACTCCGCGTTGGAGCCCTCAAAGTCTTGGTTCTGGCCATCGCCAGCCGGTTCTATTCAGCGTCCTGATCGTCAACACACATACCTCGTTCCGGCTAGCGTCACTTGATTCTTTTCAGCAACGAGGCGGCCCTCAGATGCGTACCAAGGGGCCAACAAACACGTGTTATTTCTGGCCAGGTGATTTTTAACCAAAAGGCGCTACACCTTTAACACTCACGAGTTTATTACGTCCATACCACTGTATCTGACGCCGTTCACTTGCACTATTGCTCAGGCGCCAGGGAGGGAATGGAACACATTCCCCTTCCTCATACAACACAGTGATCACCGGGCCTTCGTTATCACAAACGGCCACAGACACACAACACAGACAGCCCGGATCGCCGCGTCCATCCGGACTAAAACTCTGAAAAGCCGCGCGCTCCTCCCGGAGTCCGGACGCAAAATAGACAGACAGACGGGCAAGTCGCCGCTCTGTCTGGAGGACGCTGTCGCGGCGCAGACAGGAGGCCCCTGTTAACACACCGAATAGGGCATCGCGACGATGCCGGGGCATGTAGCCAGCACCGGGGCCATCGAATGTTCCTCCGGTCCTCTCTTACACACACACACACACAAACTAGTCGAGCATCGGGTCTTCCACACACACGATCGTGACTCCGCCACCGCGGTTGCCAACTAGGCCATTCCACGTCATTACGTCACTTGGCCTCCCCCCACCGCGCTCGCCGGGGCCCCTGCCACGCTGACGTCGCAGAGGATGGCCGGGGGTACCGGAGGCGTTGACGCTGGGCCCCCTGGCGCCGGCGACCGGGGTCCGGGGCTACCGGGAAGGACGGGGGAGGAGGAGGAAACGTCCCGACGATATGCTGCAACTCGTTTGCAGCACAAACGTTTAAGCTGGACTCACGAGAATTTTCGATGCATTCCGACCGTTCCCACTGATAATCGGTCAACTCGGGGGCTGGCGGCGGCGGCGGTGGCTGCCCCGCTCCCAGCCCCCACCAGTACTACCTACTCGCTTGCGACAATGCAGACTGCCAACCCATGTTGCAGTTTATGCAGGCACACACACACACACACACACACACACACACGAAGTACCCCTGAAGCCATCGCCCAATTCATCTTGAGCAGTACTACCAGTTCCTACTGCCCAAAGAACCAACCAGTTTCCCTCGCCAGTAAAGGGACGAATACTACTGCCGCCTCAAGCACGACCTCCGGCCGCCAGTACTCCCTCTGTTGAATCTTTTACTATCCATATAGTAACTGTCAGACTCGACAAGATTGTACTACGTACTATCATGACTTACTGCTCCAACCAGCAACAATGTACTTATCTCTCTTCCACCAAGCTATCTTATTTACGACGGAATCCATTTATTACGTAATCACATATGAGCACCAAGTATACAGTATATCTTCCTTGTATACTACAGCCATACCTTCTCATCTACCTACCTACCTATCGACACCCCTCCTTTCCTACCTTACACGTTACCACACACACACACACACACACACACACACACAGAAACTACACGTGCGCACAGGACATAAACACACAAACGTACGCATGCACACACGTACAAATATTTAATAGACCCTACATCCACAAATCCATACAAATATATACATATAAGGCAATCCCCTCAGTGCGCGCGCGCACACACGTACACACACACACACACGCACACACATACACACATCAGCCAAACCGAAAAAGGTTGGAGGATCTGCCTTCGGGGAAGAGGGGGGGAGGGGGAGGGTGGGATTGAGCAAAGGGAGCGAGGGTGGAGTGGGGGAGTATCCTTTGCCCCAAGGACCAGCAGCCGGCCGCCATGCCCAGGCAACCACAATCCAAACCACCGACTTAATTGACAATTCCAATTTTAACCAACACTCAATTGACACTCGCAGTCTTTGACCACAACCCGCTATATATTAACTACAGAAACTGTGTCAACTTTTTTTTTTGAGGGGGTGGGGGGGAGGGTCAGACAAAACGATACGCCATCTGATGAGGGCGATTATCCACCATTCCCCGTTAACACGGTTTAACTTAACTTTACTCAGTTCTTGAGGTAACCTCTAAACCTCTACCCGTTCCAGAGTTATTCCCTTTGGGTCATACCCACGGCTCACCGCAGACTTCAAAGTGTATCCGGCGATTTCATTCACCTCCAGAAACGACAGCGAGGGAAGGGGGGGGGGGCATGGTGTCACGACCGTTGGGGACTTCGTTCAAGCAGCGGTCGCTACCATCTGGGTTCGGGGGATTGGGGGGGGGAGGGTGCGAAGGCAAGGGCTTCAATCAAATTGCCTGGCGGTAGCCAGAATAGAAGCAACAATGCCTCCCAGGAAAGATCCAAGACTCTCCCTCCTTTGGAGGCTACAACCAGACTTCTTCGTCCGCCTCCGTGGACGCGACCCCACCTCCCCCTCCTCTGTTCTTAGCAACATAAGAACATAAGGATGAAGACTACAAGAGACCATAAGGCCTACACTAGGCAGCTCCATGTCCATGACCACCTGTCATCCCTATCCATAACGTTGTCTAACCGTTTCTTAAAACA
>NC_134800.1:45466844-45496844 GCF_046742065.1 Oratosquilla oratoria
ACCCACAATCGCATGTCTTGTTTACATATGAGTGTGCATATGTGTGATTCACCATGGTCTTGGACCACGTGTTGGAGAGAGCTCAGAGCTCATATGACCGATCTATGGGTAATACTGTGACCTTACACGCACACGCACACACACACACACACACCCAACTCCCCGCCCACGAGAGGAGTAACAAATCGCAGCGCAGCGATACTGAAATTATTTCAGCCCTGGGCGCGATTCGAACCCGGACCTCCATAGCGGCAGGCGGAAACTCTACCAGCTACGTCACGAGTGTGTGTGTGTGTGTGTGTGTATGTGTGCGCTTGTGTGTGTATGTTGTGTACGTGTGGTGTGTGTGTGTGTAAGTCTAAATGGTGTGTGGTGTGCGTGTGTATGTAGTGTACGTGTGGTGTATATATATATATATATATATATGTATATATATATATATGTGTGTGTGTGTGTGTGTGTGTGTGTGTGTGTGTGTGTGTGTGTAAACCTAAATGGTCCAGTCTGGCCTACCCCATGATGACAGCCAATATACCTCACCCTGGTAATGTACATGTTAACTATTGTTAGTGTTGAATTGTTGCCTGTGCGGATACGAATGGATTGGGTTTCTGTTGTGTTATCTGTGGTAGGGAGGAGAATTTTGGTTATGGCACTTGTGTCCACAAAACAGATGGAATGGATCACAAAACAAACACCAGCAAATTGTACAAAACACTCAACAGCATCACACTATCCAACACTAACACTACACGCTCTCACGCAGCAATAATCACAACAACAGATAATCTACCCTCAAACAGACAACAAGCAAACGCACTCATACGTCATTTTGCACAGACGAGCCATCTTACATCTCACCCTGACGACCGACGCACCATTCGACGTAAGAAAGACTTTCCCACAGACTCAGACTATACACCCTTCATAGACAGTCAGACAAAACTCATATTGCATAGTCTCAAGCACTCATCTGCCTGTGGCCCTGATAACATAAGCAACATACACCTAAAACACATTGGACCACAAGGTATACACGCACTCACAAACATTGCAAACTACAGCTATTCACACAACACAATACCCGACATCTGGAAGCATGGTAAAATAATCACCATTCCAAAACCGAACAAAGACCCAACAATCCCAACATCGCACCGCCCAATCACACTTCTCTGCACCCCCTCTAAAGTCATTGAACGCCTAATACTTAAACTTGTCACACCATATATTCCCCTTGCTGACTCACAACACGGTTTTAGGCCACTACACTCCACAAACACTCTTCTGACAAACCTCACACAAAGAATTTTAGATGGCATCAATTCAGATAGGCCCCACCACAGAACACTTCTTATAACATTGGACATTAGTAAAGCTTTTGATGCTATCCCCCGCCACAACCTAACAAATAAAATATATAACACAGACATGCACAATAACACCAAAAGATGGCTGGCCAATTATCTGGCAGGCAGGAATGCTCATGTGTCATATAATGGCCAATCATCGCACATCAGAAACATTAAGAACGGAGTACCACAGGGCTCGGTTCTATCCCCCACATTATTTAATCTATACATGCATGACTTACCCACGCCAGACACCTCAGAAATACAAATCTCTTCCTACGCAGACGACATAACAATCACATGCACACATCGTAACACAGACAAAGCTGCAGAAATAATCCAGCCTTACCTTGACACACTCAATACATGGTTCATCACAAACAGACTCAAAATAGCTCCAACCAAATCTACAGCAACACTTCTCACCAACTGGACAAAAGAACACAAATACATACCTCATCTCTACATCAACAACACTCTAATACCACACACAAACACACCGAAAATTCTTGGTGTAACATACGATACATCCATGTCTTTCAAACAACACCTCACAAACATAAAAAACAAATGCACACCTAGACTTAACGCACTTAAGTCAATCACTGGAACAACATTTGGACAAAACAAAGAAACTAATATAACATTATACAAACAATGCATACGCTCAGTGATGAATTATGCGAGTCCTGCATGGGCTCCTAATCTCAGTGAGACACACCACAACACCCTTCAAATCATACAAAACAAAGCCCTAAAAACAATTACAGGCTGCACAAATACATCACCTACAGACCATTTACACCATGAAACAAAAGTCCTCAAAGTCAAGGACCACCTCGACATGAGAGGCACACAAACACTTGCTGCAGCCACCACAAACACATCACACCCGCTACACTACATAGCAGAACACCCACACACACCAAGAAACATTAAAACTACACCCAAAGACCTTTATTACACACAGATACTCTCTTCTCTTCCTCCACAACCACCAAATACCAGCCTCCGGAAACATATTCATAATCATATCACTCACCGCTCCATTAACACACTGAAAGACAACACACTGCTGCATGCCAGACCCCCTGATATCCACCCTTCTGAATCCTCTCTCCCACGTAAGGACAGAGTCCACTTGGCCAGACTGCGATGCGGTCACCACCCAGCACTTCTAAGCTACCAGAAGAGGCTGGACGACCGTGTTGTGAACAGCTGCCCAGGATGTAACACCTCACCCCATACCATACAACACATAATGGAAGACTGCATTATACACAATCATGCACGCAAACAACACAACATACACTCTATAAAGGATTTGTGGGAAAACCCAGTTTCGGCTGTGGCCTTCCTTGGGGAGACGGGACTGCTCGGACAGACAGTCTAGGGAACGACAACAACAACAACCTCACCCTGGTAATGGATACTGAACTGTCTGGTGTAGGCCTTATGGTCTCTTGGGGGTCTCATTCATTCTTATGCTCAAGTGTTTTATGTTCTTATGTTCAAGTGTGAACAACATCAACTAAACCTCAGGGGAAACATTAACATCTAACCAGTTCTGCGCTTCTTAACCTTATTCCTTATTCGCACCCCCTTAAAATCAAAACCCGGTTCTGGCAACCTCTTCTAGATTTGATAAAAAGAAACGACATAGATATTATGTGTCAATAACAAAAACGTCGTGTTTTTTTTTTTTTTTTAGTCTTTATTCACGTAACCGACCCCCTTGGAACCCATCAAGGGTTCTCCCTACGATTTTCATTTTCCCCCTAATCCCCATGGCCAGCAAAATTTTAGAATATTTAAACCACCCTTTGTGAACATTTCGCCCCTGGACGTTTGGGCCAGTATTCTCAACCTTTCCCAGTGTTCAATCCCCCACCCCGTCCTTCTTCTCCTCCTCCTCTTCCTTCCCCCCCTACTTCTTTTCTCTCCCCGTTCCCTCCTTTCCCCTTATTTAATCTTAAGCATATGTATCTCAACTTGTACTTGAAAAAACTGTAATAAGCGAAACGCCGTACAAATAAAGGCTCCGTCCTCATATGGTGTTTAACTCGTCATTCTCCCTACGAACCCATCAAGGGTTCCTCCAACGAACCGATTTCGCACCCTAAGGGGATGCGAACAACCCCGATTAAGAAACACTGAACTAGTTTAACACGAAACTCCATTTTTCGCATGCATTAGAAAATCTAACTCATCTTTCTTTCCTTCCCCACATTAATCCAGTTATTAAACTTAACCTCACTACCTCTTCCGCAACCGAGTTTAGTTTTATTCTAGTTAAGTCCACACGGTTCTAATCGGCTGTGTGGCAACTCTCGACAGTGGTTAGCGTCCTCGGGTCACCTACCCGTAGTCACGAGTTCGAACCATCTTGCTTCCTCAAAATGACCCTCCCCTCGTTCTTGCCGGACTGACCCGGCAAATGCGAATTACCAATGGTCAAGTGATACACCCTTCACAGGAACGGCTCCAACGCTGACGTAATGTTACATTGTGTTTGTGTGTGATTCGCCATGTTCTTGGTTCACGTGTTGGATTCGTGATCGACAGCTATTACCCTCCCGGATGAAAGCTCATAGTCCGTACATGACCGATCTATGGGTAATGCTGTGATCTTACACACACACAACTTCCCACCCTACAGAGTTGGAGTAACGGTTCGCAGCGCATCGATATTGAAATTATTTCAGCCCAGGGCGGGATTCGAACTCGGGCCGCTGTAGTAGCAGCCGCGAACGCTACTACTGCGCCGTTGAGCCGTGTGTGTGTGTGTGTGTGTTACGAAGGTCAGTTACAAACAACCTAGGGAAGGTGTTGAATGTTTCGAGTGTCATTTCGTCTCAGGTCCGTCCTTTTTAGCTGTGCAAAATCGACTGTCGTTAGATGAAACAGTCTTTTATGTGTGCCACACATTCTTGTTCGTATCGCCTCTTTTCCTTCCATTAATCCGTTAAAGGGGTCGTTAAAAAAAAAAAATATATATATATATATATATATATATATATATATATATATACATATATATATATATATATATATATATACTGTACATATATATTCCATCTTATCAACCGTACTTAATTTTTCCGTTCTAATTCCTTGCAAACACGCATATTCGGAAACTGATACGCTGTCGGGCTAAAAACTCGAACCTAGCCGATATGTAACAAATGGACAGTGACTTTACCAATTGCGCAATCAAGAGGGACTGCGCAAGTTCATGTGATTGTTAAGATGAAAACTATGTATTGGGGATTCTCTCGCTCTCACCCTTTTCCCAGTTTCTCTTCCTTTTCTTCTGTTTTCTTGTTCTTCACCTTTCTCTTCCTCTTCTTTGTCTTCTTCTTCCAGTGCTGAGGTTGCCACCTAGTTTCTTTCGAGACTGTCCGACATACTCAACTTTCCAATTCAAAGACCATCTTATAATCTTAATTCTTGGGACAATGTACATCACTATAACGAAAAAATTAAACCTTTACAATACACACTGTGGGATTCTTTACAAAAAGAACACTAAAACACCATGTCATTGACATTGGCACCAAACCTTGGCTTCACAGTGATGTCCTTCGTCTTGGGAGCCGTGCGTCCACACTTGTCGCCAACTTGTTCCCAACATGTTATGACATGTACGCAATATGTTCATGACATGTTCGCAACATATTCATGACATGTTCGCAACATGTTCATGACCTATTCGCAACATGTTCATGACCTATTTGCAACATGATCATAACATGTTCATGACATGTTCGCAACATGTTCATGACATGTTACTGAGCAGTATGAACATCCCTTTACGCAACTGCATTTCCATCAGTTGTACTCACCTGAAACGAGAAGAAATGAGACATTAATTATCTGATGTGTAGACTTCTACACCATATATAAAATACATAACGAAAAGGAGTGTAAATGTCTAGAAACGGAGGGGACTGGGTAAGAGTCTACCTGGGAGCTTGGTAAAGATGCTCCACAAGTGGGAGACAAATGCGGCTTTATGACAGATACATCTTAGAATGAACGAATGCATATAAAGGAGCAATGAATAATACACAAACAAAATATATAAAATAAAAATGTTCACATATACCCAAGGATCACCACAACCCTAACAAGTCAATACGAATTAACCATTTCCATATATAAACGAACACCGACGAGATTCCACTTTAGGGTCGCTCAGTGCAAGACAGACAACGTGTCCTGTGCATGCCAATCATGTAGGCAGCCCGCCTTAGAATTGAAGGATGTATCCTGGGTACACCGTGTACACAGTAGAGGCATAAACACCGCCGCCGCCCCCTTGCGATTATCACAGTCGTTAATTTGGCTTTCTAGAGAGGCGCCTAAACATGCCCCGGTCCCGGTGCAACCGGATATCGCCTCTCTCTCTCTCTCTTTCTCTCTCTCTGTCTTGCCTTTCCAGTATTTTCATTCAATTCTCCTATACTCCCATCTAGATTTTTTTCTTCATAATTCAGTAAATAAAATTATTTGACATGCTCTTTACAATATATATATATATATATATACATACATATACACACACTGACACACACCTTTGGAAGGCATAAGTACACTACGTATTCACCATCTTTTAAGGACAAAAACTCGGTAACATTCCTGTAAACAGGGTACAGCCCCATATTCATCATGCGTTCCACACGACTGGCGTAACATGGCCAAAATCAATGTATCAACCTTTTCGCTCAGTTTGATTTTAATCGCCATTCTCTATCTCCGTCTCTTCTCTCTGTCTGACGCCAAGCGATTTAATCAACCTGAATCAAGATACATCTTCGCTGGCCCTTTCTCTGTCGCACGGCCGAGGGTTCGAATCCTGTAAAGAGTTATTTATTCAAATTGTTAATACGCGAAAATCATTTAAGGCAACCACGCCCTCTCCAAGTCCGGAACTACACACGCTGTTTACGTGGAACGCGTTCATAAGAATAGAGGAGATTGCAAGGGACCATAAGGCCTACACTAGGCAGTCCCATGTCCATTGCCACCTAACATCTCCGTCCTTAAATTGATCTAATCTTCTCTTAAAATAACCAACAGTTTCAGCGCTCAGTACATGGTTACTAAGTCTATTTCATTCGTTAACCTCTCTGTTGATAACCCAGTTCTCGCCTATTTCCTTCTTAAACCTATTTTTTTTTAAATTTAAGTCCACTACTACGAGTTCTGCCCTGATGTTCGGGTCTGTATTGTCAAGAAAAGTTGAAGGATTTGATCCCAGTAGGACGCACGTTGCAACCCGGTTTCTGAATCCGGCCGGCCGCCCCTGGAAGGACAATACATTATTTTCACAACAACCTAATTGCGCTGATGACAGGAATTCCCCGGCGAAATATAATGGGGCCAAGCATGCAATAGTCATCTGACTGAACGCCCTTTACCCGAAAACTCTGCAACGCGGGAAAATGCCAGGTTCGCTTTAAAACTGACGAGGTTAACCCGTTTCCCCGACCCGCCCTAACTTGTACAGTGGATTTATTCTTTAATGTAAGTGCCTAAGTCTCTGTCTATAATATAGTAATTGTACAAGTATACTGTAACTTACATAGTTTCTATCTTCAAGAAACAATGCACAGTATAGTTTGTAGATTGGCCTGTATACTGGACCATACTAGCTTTAAGAACGTTGTACAAAGTATTATGTTGTATATTATAATTTGGTCAATAAACTAAACTACATTTCTTATGGTTCTTTCCAGGCGAATCCATTCAGTCCAAAGAGACTCACCCATCACTTAGCTTGAGGACACGCCTGACCCACCAAAATCCAGAGTCCTCTTTCAACATTCCTTTCGCCTGACGCCAGACGATTTTATTCAACTTAGATCGGGGTGTGTGTGCTCATGTATGAATACTTTGACGGAGCCCAAAGGGATTTCTCCCAGTCTTCTTTTATTTCTGCATAAGGGGGCGGAGGGGGGGGGACGCCGATTAAGTGAAGCGGCCTTGCTGTGGATGTAATGTGTCTTGCTACATTGCTTCTGACCCAGGGCAGTGGGCGGGATACAGGGATGACCCGTCATCCACGAGGAGCTAAGATGAGAGGGAGGAAAGGGTGGTGGAGGGGAGTGGAATAGGTGGGAGTAGGTACGTGCCTTTGACTTGGCTACCTCCCTTATAAGGGGGAAAAAGCTCTTGGTATATTGACAGGGGCCGGGGGGGGGGGCTGAGTAGGAAGAGGAGGAGTGGGGGGGGGGCTGAGTAGGAAGAGGAGGAGTGGGGGGGGGGCATTTGACCCCACAGTCGCGGCGTGGTGCTCGGGTTCTTAAAGTATAATTGCCTAATTTCAGGGCTGATGTCCCAAGGCATAACCTCCTACCCCTTGTCCACTAAACCTCACCATAATTGGCACAGACTCGACTCGACTGAACTCGACTCGGGTCGGGTCGATTTACTCGGGTGACGTTATCACAACAAAACGACACAATGTCCCACTTAACCTCGTCTAGAAGAACCACTGACCCCTTCCGCCACATAAAAACACCTCAGCTCTGCGTTCTTCACAATATTAAAACCTTTTGCACACAAATTTATTATTATTTTATATATTTATTTATTTTAAGGGAATGGTTCATTAACTTTCACGCTGCAAAGTCTTCTATATGGGACACTGTCCTAGCCTCCTGATAGGTGAGAGTTTGTGACGTTAAATTAAATCACTATCATTACACACATACATACATACACACACACACATATGTTTGAGAGAGTGATAGGTGGGGAATGGTAAACGAAGATGGGCTAAGAATACATTTATTGTCCTAACGTTTCGGTCTCTATAACCTTCTTCCGACGGTCATATATATATATATATATATATATATATATATATATTATATATATACAATAAAATTCAGAATATACATACAATAAAATTCCCAAAGACATCCCGAAACGAATTGGGACGATATATCCAGGGGAGAGAGGGGAGGTGTCCAGTGGAAGGGGGAAGTGTCGGGGGAAAATGTCCTGTGGGAAGGTATCGGGGGAAGATGTCCTGTGGGAAGGTGTCCAGTGAAAGGGGGAGGTGTCGGGGAAAATGTCCTATGAGGTGTGCGGGGAAGATGTCCTGTGGGAACATGTCCAGTGGAAAGGTGTCCTGTGGGAAGGTGTCCGGTGGAAGGGTGAGGTGTCTTGTGGGAAGGTGCCCGGTGGAAGGGTGAGGTGTCCTGTGGGAAGGTGTCCGGTGGGGGGAGGTGCCCAGAATTTCCTCTTCGAAAACTCCAAAGCAAGACAAGCAGAGAAGTACGCGTATCAAGGAGAAGAGTTCCCGAGCCTTCCAGCGGGTAAAGTACCATAACCTATGGACCAGAGTATGAACAGTTAAATAAACAAAAAACACGAAAGAGAGGAGAGGTTAGAGGTGGTGGAGATCAAGATGGCCCTAACCGCAGTCCTTAGAAAGCGCTTGTGAGTCTAAGGGTGTTGGTGTATGCAGTCCTGCTGGTGGTGGTGGATAAATTGGTGGTAGATGGAGTGTTCGCGCTGATAGCTGAGGCTTGTGGGCGATAGTGGGAGACACCGTGATTATAATGGTGATGTCTGGTGGTAGCAGATGGCTGCGATAGTGGTGATAACATTGGCTGAAGTGTTGTGGTGGGAGGGATGGTGGTAACATATATTAGTGACTGGGTTGGTGGGTGGCTCTGGTAATACAATGGTGGTGTTATAAAAGTTGTTAGGTACATAAGAACATGAGAATAAAGGAGACTGCAAGAGACCATAAGGCCTACACTAGGCAGGTAGGTAACAACAATCTATAATTACATTATACTACATTTTCTCCGGTGACCACAAAGTACTTCACGAATCCAAACATAAACACGCCGTTGTCGAGTGTACTACATTTGTGAGCGTAATCAATACCTAAACTAAATATTAAAAAAGGGGGAGGAGGGGTCCAGTCTGGAGCCAAAAATATAGGCATTTCCTGCCAAATCTACCAAATGAATTATGATTATGTTAATCGGTATTGATTACCCTTAAACCCTCTGTAATTTTGCCCGTAATCATAAAATTGTAATCATAATCGTTATTGATTGCACCATCGCCCCTGCAATCGCCCAACATGCCTGTAGCCGAGAGTTGTGGTGCTACTGACCATAACGGTGATAACGATGATAATGGTATCCTGGTGGGAACGGGGGAAACACAAGCACACGCATGGACAAATACACACAAACTATTCAAAACGTTATTTGACCGGAAATGAAGAGACGGGATCCTACTAATATAGTTCTTATTCAGCATATTACTTAGAAAATCGTGTATAGGTAAACATATACTGTACACACACACAGGAACAAACAAGCTACAACAATTAAACAAAATCCAAACGGCTGAGTCACGGGAACAGCGGCGGCGTCGACTTGACGCTAAACGCCCCGGCGACATCACACAACCCCAAAACAAACACTTGACGAACTTGGCGTCCCAACAATGACGAGGCAGGTCCGGCCCTGACAAAGACTCCCACAACAAGACGGTCACCACAGGTACACGTCTCCATGTCGACAGGCACGTCAAGATTTACCCAAACATCAAAGCATGCAAATACTCACCTTGAAAGTTTGTGTGTGTGTGTGTGTGTTCGTTCAACGCACATGTCAGTATTTCGTCAGTATTTCTTTTAGACTTCCTGATAGTTTTTACTTCTTTTTTCCTGGTCTTTTTTTCCAAATCAGTTTGGTTCATTATATAACTCCGATATTACATTTTTGGGTATTTAGAACGCTTGAATATACCCACAAGTCTTCCTCGTTTTGGAAAACTTTTAATAAACCATTTTGGACGAAATGGTTTCGCTAGTGACCTTTCTTTACGTTATTCTGATGAAACATAACTATGAACATTCAGCGTCTGTCTCTTTAAACATTTCCCACACTTACACCATTTGCTCCTCACCTATTTTGAACACTGATCGAGACTTCTAACCATTCGGTGTAAATGGTGATAACTTGAAAAAATAAAAACAAAAAATAAGCAAAATAAAACCGAGTCAAATTGACTTGACGCGACACAACGCAGCTCAGGCTCGTTTCACACATATCGACTTTTCGCCGTGCGCCGTCCACGACACGACGTCGTGTTCTCAAATAACCATGGGTGTCTATGGACGCTTTCACGCGTGGTCGTGACGTGTGAAAGCGTCTATAGACCCCCTTGGTTATTTGGGAGCACGACGTCGTGTCGTGGACGACACACGGCGAAAAGTCGATACGTGTGAAAAGTGCCAAAGGGTCATACTATAAACATAACGCACACAACGCCACGTTTCCCCTCCTTCCGGTTGCCATCTAGCGAATACATCCATCCCACCCCCAACCTCGCTGGCGACGGGGGAAGGCCCCGAGAGGAGTAAGCACATCCAGTCTACGGCATTCCGCTTTACTTTACCACAGAGTCATGTAAACATGAGTGGGGAGTGGGAAGGAGAGTGGGAAGAGGAGGGGGTGGGAAGGAGAGGGGGACTGGGGGAGGAAGGGGGGGGAATGGGAGAATAGAAGTGAGAAGGGGAAGGGGAGAGGGGATGGGAAGGGGAGAGGGGATGGGAAGGGGAGAGGGAGTGGGAAAGAGAGAGGGAGTGGGAAGGGGAGGGGGAGTGGAAAGGGGAGAGGGAATAGGGAAGAGAAGGAGAATGTGAGGGGAATTGGGGATGGTTAGGGGAGGAAGAGTGGGGGTGGGAAGGGGAGGAAGAGTGGGGGAGGAAGGGGAGGGGAGGGGGAAGGGGACGGGGAGTGGGGGAATGGGAGGATAGGGGGAATGAGAAGGGGAGGGGGAGTGAGAAGGGGAGGAAAATGGGAGGGGAGGAAGAATGGGAAAGAGGGGAAGTGGGAAGGGAGTGGGAGTGGGGGAGGAAGGGGAGGAGAATGAGAGGGGAAGTGGGGGTGGGATGGGGAGGAAAGGTGGGAAGAAGGGGGAATGGGAGGGGAAGTGGGAGTGGGGAGGGGAGGGTGTCACGTGAGGCTCCCAGCTCGGGTCAATGGCCTTGACTCCTGTATGAATCCTTTCTCGTACAAGCAAGACGACGAAACTTCGGCTTTCATTAACCGAATTGTGGCCCCGGAAGCTTGCCCCCAGACCCTTCCGTACCGGATGGCACATTTCCTTCCTCATCGTCTGTCGCCAGGCGATTTCATTCGTCTCCGGGACTGACCTCGATTTGACCTCAGTCGATTTGATTAAGTATATTTGGTTGGATTGGGTTGGATATAGGTTGGATTTGGATTGGGTTTAACTAGGCTTATGTTTGGTTAGGTTATTTGAAGTTACATTAGGCTACGCTAAGCTAGGCTAGGCTACGCTAAGCTAACCTATGCTAAGCTAGATTAAGGGATTATATTAGATTAGGCTAGGCTGGATTAAGTTTGTTCAGTCTGTATGTTTATGCTTGGTTATCTTATCCTTCATCAACTTTCGCGGAAAATCAAGCTATTCTTATGATTGAGTTGATCAGATCAGATCAAATGATGATAAAAGGAAATTACGCGTTTGGTCTCAAGGTGCGCATGCGCAATGGCGGACGAAAAGAAAAGAAAAAATAATGCAAAAAAAATAAAAATAATGAAAAACAATGAAAAAATAAAAACAAAGGAAATAAAAATGAAGAAATGCATTAAGCTGTTAATTTTCTGAGACTGTATGTCCTTTGAGAATGTCCTGGTAAGGACGAAACGTCAGTGAATAAAACTCCAACTGTTCTCTGTGTTTAGCTCACCGCCCTTCCACTAATAAATACATTACATAAATAAACAGATAAAAAGAAAGGAAAAGAAGTATTGCGTTCAGGAAGTAATTATAATTACTTCCTGAACGCAATACTTCTTTTCCTTTCTTTTTATTTGTTTATCGCTGGGATGAAATGCATATCCCCTCCTTTTCTTCAAGTGAATGGGAAGAATCTGGTGCAATCCCTTGAGAGAAAGGGGGGAGGGAGGGAGAGGGAGAGAGAACGAGAAAGAGAATGGGAGAGAGAGAGAGAGAGAGAGAGAGAGAGAGAAGAGAGATAGAGATAGATAGAGAGAGAGAGGGGGGAAGGGAGGGAGGGGTAGAGATAGAGGAACGGGGAGAGATAAAAAGAGAGAGAAATGAAAATTAGTTTTTATCTTCATAATGTGATCCGTCAAGCGACTCTGTATCTGACCAAGACCCTTTCGACGTTCTTCTGCCTGGCGCCAGGACACGATTTCCTCCAGCTGACTGGAACCCATCTCCCCTTAACACAGCAACGTTTTCCTTCTTCAGCTTCTTTCTGTCTATCGACAGGAGATTTCATTCAAACAGTTTCGGGCCTCTGTCCGCATTCCCCTTCCTCCTCTCCCTCCCAGGAACGATCCTGTGAACAGTGCGTTTCTGTACTAAGAGGTTTACCCCCTTCAACATGGCGATGACCTTTACATGCTTTGTCCTGATGAAGTAAAATGAAATTTATTTAATTTCAGGAGACGGACCCTTGATTGAATGATGTCTTCAGCGATCGAGATTCCATTGAGGCCTGAGTTCATGTCCTCAAATATATAAAAATTGTATTTTTTTTCTTTTTTCTTGGGGGGGGGGGGGCTAGAATGGAATCTATCAAGGTGGGCAATTTGAGAACGCGTTATTAACAGTGAATTTTATTTTCTAGTGAGTCCGTGTGAGTATGTGTGCGCGAGTTAAAACGTATGGTGCATATACAGTTTGCATACGTAAAAATATTTGTTTTTATTTTATTTTTATTTTTTTAATACGAAGAATTATATGTCCCAGGGAGGATCAGGATTTTAGAGATGCATATACGGTGCATATACAGTTTGCATACGTAAAAATATTTGAGTGTTTTTATTTATTTATTTTTTTTTTAATACGAAGAATTATATGTCCCAGAGAGGATCAGGATTTGAGAAATGCTTAGATGGGATAAGGCCAAAAATAAATATATTTATAAAGTAATAATAATAATTAATGAATAAATAATAAAAAGGTAATTAAATAAATAAATAAAAATAAACTGGGAACCAGTGGCTTAGTGCACATTGGCCTACACCAGTTCCGAGCACCGGAAGTAGTGCAAAATTATCGTTAATTCTCAAAGAATTATTAACATAATGCAGTCCCAACAACGCCCGTGGGAGTCAATCTATTATACCAACAACATAATAGCAAGAAATTTAATAGAGTGCAGTTTGATTCATACCACTAGTAATCAAAATACCAACCTACATAAAGGCTTGTACAAACTTGATAATTTCATTTGTCAAGAAATTAGTAAGATAATATCATCTAAAATGTAATCCAACAAATTGACTTAATGTCGCCCTATATAAGTAGTAGAAACAGTGACCCTTGGCGACTGTGACCTGATGTCGCCCGACCATCGTAAGATAATTGACAATGACCTTCCGCTCTCTTTGGCGACTGTGACCTGATGTCGCCCGACCATCGTAAGATAATTGACAATGACCTTCCGCTCTCCTTGGCGAATGTGACCTAATGTCGCCCGACCATCGTAAGATAATTGACAATGACCTTCCGCTCTCTAGGGGGTAATTGGTCGGTATGCTTATTCAAAACTGTCCTGGTTCCTTTGTATCATGTATATAATGTCTATGTATTCCTATCACTATGTACTTGTTGCACTGAAGATGTAATATACGAAAGCGCTCTGCTTCGTTAGTTTCTTTTTCCAAGTGGTCTACTTTGCATATATATATATATATATATATATATATATATATAAATATATATATATATATATATATATATATATATATATATATATATTCACAAACCTACACCCCCCCATTCCCCGGCTCCTATCCTTACCCCCATAACCCCCATCCCCGCCCACCAATTTCCCCCCTACCCCCCAACCCTCATGACGTCACGGGAATCTAACCACGGGGTCTCGGTCGCTCAAGACAAGAGTTCCGCTTGGAGGTCTTGTCGTCCTCTCATTTATTACATTTGTTTACTATTTATCATTATCTACTGTATTTATTCTATTTCTATATATTTGTTCATCCGACCTGGTTATAGGCCAAAAGGTCTCCTGTCGGCACGCTGAGTGATTAACCACAAAGCTTAAACTCGTTTTTTTAACAGGAAGGTTAATGTACCACACCACACGGTTCAACGAACTGGTTTTGTGATACTCATTCAAGTTTCCAAGCAGCTTCCATCTAGTTCATTGCCCAAACAAAACAAATAACGGACATTGATACATTAATAATACTACCAATAACGAAATAATTATAATAACAAAGAAGTTATAACTACTATTAAGAACAACAATAACAGTTTCTCGTTAACAAAGACAAACACACACACATATATATATATACATACATATATACAAATATACAATATAAATACATAATACATATTATATATATATACATACACATATAAATACACACACACACACATATATATATACATACATATATATATATATATATATATATATACACACACACAAATTTCCATCCTTACACTTCCTGTCCCTATTAGGGGTGCTTCCCCCGCCCATCCCAGCTCGCCCTCACTCCGCCCCCAGCTCGCCCTCGTCCCGCCCCCCAGCTCGCCCTCGCCCTCGCCCCGTCGCCATTCTTTCATGAATATCACTTTCCTCCACGTCTTCCATTCCCCCAGACTATCATCATCTTGTTCAACTCTCTCATCGCGGTCCTTTTTATTCGCCTAATACTCCGCTCACATTTTTTTTTTCATAAATTATTTTCTCTGCTTTTCGCACAATTCCCATTATTCTTAGTCCTTTCCGTCTTGTTCACGTTCTCCCCCGCTCTGCCTCGTTCAAGTGAACTTGCGCCCATTTTCTTACTCAATCTTCCGTTTTCTGTTTCACTTTTCATTTCGCCTGCGATGTCCCGTTTTCTTCTTCTTGCCCTCCCCCACCCCTCCAGCAAGATGCTCAACGTCTTCCGTCTCCCCACCCCACCCACCCACCCACTCCCGCTTCAGCAAAACATTCAGAGTTCAGACCTCCACCTTCCTTTCCTACTCTTTTAGATTCTTTTCTTTTTTTTCTTTTCTATCCCGTTTGTGCACCTAACGCACACACGCACGCACATACACACACACACACACACACGCACACACACAGTGGAACTTGTGAAAGTGTAATGAATTCGTATTTATTTGTGGTCAAGGAAAGAGAGAATCGGTCGATTAGCATATAAACACAGGCAGTGGGGAGTGTTACAAACACAAACACACATACATACACACACACACACACAGTGTGCAGTGGTGGAGTTCCCGGCCACCACTACGGCGGTCCGGGTTCGAATCCCGCCCAGGGCTGAAATAATTTCAGTATCGCTGCGTTGCGAGTCGTTACTCCATCTTTCGTTGGCGGAGAGTTTGGTGTGTAAGGTCACACCATTATCCATAGATCGGTCATATATGAGCTCTCTTCCGGGAGGGAAATATCTGTCGATCACGAGTCCAACACGTGATCCACACACCATGGTAAATCACACAGCTTGCTAGTGTAGCGGTTAGCGTTACACTTCCTCACACAAGCGATCAGAGATCGCGTCCTCTGAATATCATTACTGGAATCGAACAAGAACCTCTATGTCGACACGATGTCAAGGTGACGGCTCTGATAACGTGGTCAAGGGAACGGCTACGCTGACTGGCTAGATGAATAGCTGGCACCCCACATGGCACCAGTGACGCGTTGGCACCCACACCAAGGTCTTCCTTCACCCCAAGGGCCTGGGGGATAGAAATTCCAAGAAACTCCCCCCCACCATCCCCCCAATGCCCGTGAGTATACAAGGTGTGACTCCGAAATCGATGTAAAGGCAGAGAACCCAGCTATGATCTTGTTCTATTTGGCAACTGCTGCGCGCAAATTCTCTCGTTTCTTAGCCTCGGGTTGCCCGCTCTTTATTGCTATTTGTACCCAAACAGAGCAAGAATCTACGTTAGAATTCACACAGAGTCTGCCAAGGAAGATCCCTGTATCCTCTAACGGTGCAGTTATTATCTCTTGTGTTACAGTATCTCTCTCTCTCTCTCTCCTTGAAAGACTTGTGCTGTAAATATTCTATGTAGAGAACCATGTATGCTACAGCACTACATAAGCGGAGAGCCACTGTGGTACCCAAAAGTGAAACTTGCTGTACCTGGAACAAGACAATCAATCAAAGGCGAGCAGTCCAACTCCCTCGGTGTGTTCTGCTCCGTGGGATGTCAGACTTCACACGCAGACCGGCCGGGGAAGCGATGCTGTGGCCTGTGTGTGTGCGTGTGCGTGTGTGTGTGTATGTGTGTGTGCGTGTGTGCGTGTGTGTTATACTAACATTTCGGAAGTTCTGTATTACTATTACTACTGCTGATGTTGATGCTATTACTGCTTTATCCAAAACTATTTTATGAGATAAAAAATCTTATTTACCCACTAATACTGTTATATTGAACTACTATCTGACCTGTAACGACCAGTACTCGCACTATTACTACTACCACGACTACTACTACGACAACGACGAAGACGACGACATCGAAGAAACTACACGACGAAACAACGCTGACAAACTAATGAAGACGACGACGACGATGATGATTACGACGACGACGACGGCAAACCAAGTCGCTGCGGTACGACTCCAGTTGGTGCTGCGGCGGTGCGACTGGCCCAGGCTGCGGCTGCGGCTCCGCGGAGGCTGCGGCGAGGGTTCAGGCGCTGCTCCAGTTCGTGACGCTGGGCTCGCCGCGTCGTGACCCGCAGCCACGAGCGCTGGGTCAAGCCTTACCTGCTGAATGTCTGCTGGCCTTACCTGCTGAATGCCTGCTGGCCCTACCTGCTGGCCAGCCCAATGCGATCTAGCGCTCCAGTGAGTCCCAGCTGGGCAGTCAAAGATGATCTGCTTCCTCTGCTGAAAACCCAAGCATCTGCTGAGTGCCTGCTGAATGCCAACTGACCCTGCCTGCTATCCAGTCAACATCTATACTCGTTCGTGAGGGACCATCTGCTCCCTCTGCTAAAGACCCGCACATGTGTTGAATACCTGCTGGCTGACCGGTCAAACACATACATCATTGTGCCGAGTAGCAGATGTACGGGCACATCTGCTAGCTCTGCTCAAGACCAAACAATAACCCCATCGACCTAACCGACGAGAGCAAACCAAACACCTAACTAGCAGTCTAACTACTACTGAAGTCCTAACATAGTGCGCATAGCTGAAAACACCTGCTACCTGCTTAAATACTATGTGCATTGCAATGACATACATACATACATACACTCTACATACACACGTATAACATACGGATCTTTCACCTTTATAAGGGGAGGGGGTGGCAGAATCAAAGCACATAATCACCCTTCAACCACACCGTCCCCCATCAGGTGTCCCTTTCTTAGCTCCTCGTGGATGAAGGGCCATCCCCCTCACCCGCCGCACCGCTCAGGTCAGAGTCAAATCACCAAGGCACTTGAATCAAAATACCCACCGAATAACTAATGTCTAATACCCCCTACATATCTGCTGGGTTGACGAATACCCATAAGCCTCGATGAATTATTTTCCAAATACCCTACGACTATGGAGAACATACTATGGGTACATCATCTTTCGAATACCCTGTGAATATCCCCGATACAATGTACAACTGGTCTTTCAAATACCCTAACAAGGTCTATTCTAGTGGTATTTTGTCGTTCAAACCCCACAAATACCCCCTCTCGCAACTCATCTTTCAATTCTCTTTCAACTATGCCAAATACCCAAGCACCATGGCTTCCAAATAACCTGACACTATGGGAAATACTACTCGCATTACTCTACCGTTTGAATATCCGAGATTATTCCAAATATCCGCAGCATCAGCTGGAGGGGAATGGGAGGTGAGGGGGGGAATGGGAGGTGAGTGGGGGGAAGGGAAGGTGAGTGGGGGAAAGGCGAGGTGAGTTGGGGGAAGGGGAGGTGAGTTGGGGGAAGGGGAGGTGAGTGGGGGGAAGGGGAGGTGAGTGGGGGGAAGGGGAGGTGAGTGGGGGGAAGGGGAGGTGAGTGGGGGGAAGGGGAGGTGAGTGGGGGGAAGGGGAGGTGAGTGGGGGGAAGGGGAGGTGAGTGGAGGGAAGGGGAGGTGAGTGGAGGGAAGGGGAGGTGAGTGGAGGGAAGGGGAGGTGAGTGGGGGGAAGGAGAGGTGAGTGGTTGGGGGGGGGGGGCAAGAACTCATCATCCTACCCCCGCCCGCCCGGCCTCCCCCGGCCGAATACCTTGAAACATTTCTGCCGGCCGGACGGACGGGCGAGTGAGCAAGCGGACCGGTCACTGAAGTGCATGCCGGCCCCCTCCCCCCCTCTCCCTTCCACCAGCCCCCCCATCGGGCCACACTTTCTCCACACAACTCACTACCTCCTGAAACGAGGGTACCCCCCGCTCCAGCCACCGCATAATATCACCTCCTCTTACTTCCTTCATGGAACTGCCTAGTGTAGGCCTTATGGTCTCTCGCAGTCTCCTTCATTCTTATGTTCTCGTGGCACTTGTGCCCTTCTCCCCTGGCAAAAGAGTTCTGACAATTCGCGATTTTTTTTCTCTCTCGTTTGAAATGGGAAGTTCACGTATGCACGCTCTGAGACAAACTGGTCTAATAACGAAAAAGAACGATGTCTTTATAAAACCCTTCGATTAAAACGGACAAGACACTCGATGGAATAGGCCTTATGGTCTCTTGCAGTCTCCTTCACTTTTATGTTCTTATATTAAATGTAAATTACACTGGACAAGACAACCGACATTAAAAGTAAACAAAAATAAATAATCAAATAAAACAGACAAAAAACAAAAATACAACAAAATAAAATAAAAAACAAATTAAATAAAAACACAAATGAAAGTAAATTTAAAATGAAATGGAACAAAATGGTTGCCTCCTGGCCAGCGGGCCTAGAACATGTCATGCATCGGGAGAGCAGAGCAAGAGGGCCAGTCTCCCCCCCTTCCCCCCTTTCTCCCCCTCCCCCCGCCCCCAACCAATGAGGTCGATCCTACAGAAAGAAAGACGGAAGCAACTAAAGAACAGTATACAGACACTGAGCAGGCAGCAGGTGAGGAGTACACACTGAGCAGGCAGCAGATGAGAATGAGCAGGTAGACAGCACGAAACGGTTAGAATAGGTAGACACTGCAGGTAGTACGTGAGGACAAGTCTACCCTCAGCATGTAGCAGGTGAGTATATAGACACTGAGCAGGCAGCAGGTGAAGAAGAGCAGGTACACACTCAGCACGTTGCAGGTTAAAGAAGAGTAGGTAGACGCTCAGCAGGTAGTACGTGAGGACAAGTCGACCCTCAGCAGGTAGCAGGTGAGGAAGAGTAGGTAGACACTCAGCACGTAGCAGGGTTAAAGAGGAGTTGGTAGACTGTAGGTAGCACGTGAGGACAAGTGAGTCGACCCTCAGCAGGTAGCAGGGGAGGAGTAGGTAGACAGCAGGTAGCACGTGAGGACCAGTAAGCAGACCCTAAGCAGGTAGCAACAACATGTAAGAAGTAAGGAACAGGAGCAGACACTAAGCAGGTGAGAGAGAGAGAGAGAGAAGGAAGATGGAGGGAGAAATAGGGGGAGAGAAAGAGAGAGAGGGAAAGTGAAGGTGGGAAAGAGAGGGAGGGTAGAGAAGGAAAGAGGACGATGGAGAGAGGGAAAGAGGAAGAGGGAGAGGAAGGGAGAGAAAGAGAGGGGGAGAGAGGGAGGGAGAAAGAGGGAGAGAGAAAGGGAGGGAGAGGGAGAGAGGGGGGGCGAGAAAGAAGGGGAGGACAGGAGACTGAACAGTCGCGACACAGGACCAGGTTCCCCCTTGATGCTATAACACTCGCCTATTCATTCGCTTATTTATCTATTTTCCTATTATACAGTATGGCGTAGTACTTTATTCGTTTACTTATAGACTACCTCATCCATGAGGAGCTAAGACATGAGGGGGATAGGGTGGTGGAGGGGAGTGGAATGAGTGGGAGTAGGTACGTGTCTTTGACTTGGCTACCTCCCTTATAAGGGGGAAAAAGCTCTAGGTATACAGTCAGACCTTCCATCAAGCCCCCTCTCTCTCACCGCCATTACGAGGTCTAATGTGAGAAAGAAATAATATAAATAAATAGATAAATAAATAAATTACCACATACGCCACCTACTACTATCCATCCGTCCACCCAGACAACCTGTCCACCTTACTGATCCTAATCCATCCATCAATGCGAGTGACCACACAGTCGACCCATCTATCTCATACCCGATGTCACTCCAGTGATCCCCCCCTCCCCCTCACCCCAGCTCCGCATCAATACCTCGCCCTCAAACCCACACAATCCCCCTCCAGGTATTGACTTCATGTTTTATACACTAGATACTTTTCCGATCTAAGTAACATCACTTACGGATCAAGTTCCTCGGGATTCCGCATCCAAGTTATGGAACAAAGGGTCCCCTGTCGGCATGGTCTTCCTTTGTAATTATCTTTTGTAAAAATCCCCTTTAACTTCCGCTATTTTTCCGTTTCGATTCCTGCCTCGGGTCTCCTTTACCAATGCTATGAGATTCTACCTCTTAGGAACGATGTTGGTCCCAAGGATAGAAGTCTCTCGCACATTTTGTGTATTTGCACAAATTAAGAATATTCATAAAATATGCAGTACCAACAATGAATTCATAATTGAGAGCACAGGTAACGAATCCATTAGACATGCGCACATTATGAAGATTCATAAAATGTTAGGTTAGGTTAGTTTAAGTTAGATCAAGTTAGTTTAAGTTAGGTGTGGCACTTCGGTAATGTATGCATGTCTAATGAATTCGTTATCTGTGCGCCTAATTATGAATTCATTATTGGTGCTGCACATTTTATATTCATAACATGTGCGTGACAGAAGCACTGATTATTGCTGAAATACGAATCTCCTCCACACCCTCCCACCCTCACCAGTCACCACCACCACCTCTCACTCCATGCCCTCCACCACACACTTTCCTTCTCACATTCTTCTTCCAATCTACCGCCGCCATCACCACCACTAGCACCCACCGCCCTCCCCCACCGCCGCCGACCAGCCACCTCACCATTAGACGACATCTAACCCACCGAGGTACAAAGGGAGAGGCGTGGTTGGTCCTTCCGTGGGGTTGCACGTCAACCCCAGCCCCTGCCTCCCCTCCCTCCCCCTCCCTCTTCCCCGCCCCTCCCCCCTTCCCTGCCTCCCTCCTTCCCCACCACACCGCCCCAAGATCATGTGAGAGCCCCGGACCACTCTGGTGAATCTGGTCATCTGGGAGTGGTTATCCATACCCCAGGGGAAGGGGCGGGGGAGGAGCAACGGTGGTAACCTCGGGGAGACAGAGAGAGAGAGAGAGAGAGAGAGAGAGAGAGGGTAAAGGAAGATGGAGAGGGAGAGAGAGCGAGGGAGAAAGTGAGAGGAAAAGAGTGAGGGAAAGCGAGAGCAAGGGAAAGAGAAAGATAGGTAGATAAAGAGAACGAGTAAGGAGAGTGAGAGCGAGAGAGTGGGAGAAACAACCTTGGAAAAGAGTGACTTCAGAATTAGCAATTAGTCTTTCGCGTCGTGTTCAGCGCCGACAATCTTAAGAGAACGTAAGAATGAAGGAGACTGCAATAGACCATAAGGCCTACACTAGGCAGTTCCATGTCCATGACCACCTGTCATCCCCATCCATACCGTTAGTAAAACCGTTTCTTAAAACAACCGATCGTTTCAGTGCTCACTACATGGTTACTAAGTCTATTCTATTCCAGACTCTCATCCTAATTAAGAAATACTCCCGTCGCAGCACTTTACAAATGTACAGTTACTCAGGATGCTGACAGAAAAAAAACTCGTTCAGAAAAAAAAAAAAATATATATATATATATATATATATATATATATATATATATATATATATATCCTTATAATTCGAGTACACTGCATCACTGTCCGAGGTCGGAACAAGATCAGTTCTGTTCTCACTCTGGAAAGACACCCAGCGATATGACGTCACGTGGAAGCGCGAAGATGCTGCAACTGGAGCCACACCTCCTCATCACGTCAGTTCTTTCGTTAATTTCTTCCCGACGTGAACTGGTCTATTAATTCTCGCTACCTTGACTTATGATACAGGCGGCTTCAATAACAAGGAACACGCCAGTATCGACCCTGAACAAAATATATATACTTACGCGCGCGCGCGCGCACACACACACATTGTAAAACTTAGACTAGGCGTATTACTCATATAATTACTGTATTGTATTATTGTCACTATCACTATTTCAATAAACCTATTATCATTATTATTACTATTATTAATATTTTACACACACACACATATTGTGGTATAAAGTAGAGACAGATGAGTGGAAGGTGGCAAGAGGCCGCAGGGTAATGCAGGAGTGAATATTCTCTAAAGTTTTGACGGATGTTGAAACTTTAGAGAATATTCACTCCTGCATTATCATGTGTCCCCTTGCCATCTTCACTCATACTATATGTATATATATATATATATATATATATATATATATATATATATATATTTGTGTGAGTGAGTGTGTGTGTGTGTGTGTGTGTGTGTGTGTGTGTATATTTTGGTCGCAGGTTCTCATGAATACAAGCTAACTAATATTCTTTTTGACAAAAATGAGAGCATCAGAAAGAAGATTAATAATTGTGAGAATGCTATTGTGTTCAGCTCAGCTTGTGTTATATATATATATATATATATATTATATATATACATATATATATATATATATATACACACACACACATATGAAATAAAGTCACATCATAAAAATTATCCTTTTCAATCCAATTTAGTTGCTACAAAAACCTACTTCCATAAAAGTGCCTACGAACTTGTTCGTCCAACTGTACAGCCCTTGGTGGCCTGAGTAATCGTCGTCGTCGTCGTCATCATCCTCCTCCTCCTTCTCCTCCTCCCGCGGGATATATCATGGCAATCGTGTGTGGTGAATGTGTCAGACGCCCAGCGATGATATGCCAAGGGTAAGGCTGAGGGTGACTCGGGGGGGGGGGGGATTATGAATGCCAAGGGTGCTGTGGTAGTGGTAGTTGTTGCGTTGAGGGGCGTAGTTGTCCTTGTGATGGTTGTAGCCATGGTGGTATTCGTTGTGGTAGTGAATGAGATGGTGTTAGTAATGGTGGTCGTTGGCAGACGACGAGTGCAACCTACGTGGTGATGTCAATTATATTCGCCGTGTGTGATAGTGGAGGACGAAGGGGAGGGGGCAGACAAGGCTGGAGGGTGGGTATGGAGATGGAGGAGGGGGCAGGGTGTTGGAGGAGGGGGCAGGGTGCTGAAGGAGGGGGCAGGGTGCTGAAGGAGGGGGCAGGGTGGAGGAGGGGGGCAGGGTGCTGAAGGAGAGGGGGCAGGGGGCAGAGGGCAGGGGGGGGGCAGGAGGGCACGTCAGCTGCCGTACAAGGCGGCTGACTGCATGGGCGTGGATGCACAAGGCTGAAAGGGTGTGACTGCCCTAGCATATGGTGGCAGCGGGGGGCGGGGGTCGTTCTCAACCCAAGTTAATGAGGCCAATATACACTGGAAATTAAATGCACGTGTGCATGCACGAGTGCGCTCGCACGTGTGTGTGTGTGTGTGTGTGTGTGTGTGTGTGTGTGTGTGTGTGTGTGTGTGTGTGTGTGTGTGTGTGTGTGTGTGTGTGTGTGTGTGTGTGTATGTGTGATTCACCATGGTCTTGGATCACGTGTTGGGCTCAAGATCGACAGCTATTTCCCTCACGGAAGAGAGCTCAGAGCTCATATATGACCGATCTATGGATAATGCTGTGACCTTACACGCACACACACACACACAGCTCCTCGCCTACGAGTGCTGGAGTAACGACTCGCAGCGCAGCAATAATGAAACTATTTCAGCCCTGTGTGTGTGTGTGTGTGTGTGTGTGTGTGTGTGTGTGTGTGTGTGTGTGTGTGTGTGTGTGTGTCCGGGTTTGAGTCTGATTTCAAGAGTCATCTGTTGTATGACTTATGAACTTCGAAGGAAGTATACAGGGAAGGAAGGAAATTTCTAAGGAGGTAGGGAGGGTGGGAAGGAAAGAAGGAAGGATGGAAGAAGGGAGGGAATGAAGGAAGGAAGAAAGAAGGAAAGAGGAAAGGAAGGGAAAGAAGGAAAGATGAAAGGAAGGGAAAGAAGGAGGGAAAGGAGGAGGGAAGGAAGGAAAAAAGGAAGGAGGGATGGGAAGAAGGACGGATGGAAGGAAGAAGGTACGGGGGAAAGAAGGGAAAGAAGGAAAAAGGGAAGAAAGAAAGGAAGGTGGGAAGGAAGGAAGGACGAAAGGAAGGAGGAACCTGGAAGCTTTAACCCCAAATAGTGCCAATGAATGATGGTCAACATTTACAGGGCGTTAGACAGGATCATCTCCCCCTCCTCCCTGTGCCAATCACTAAAGCCCTATCAACACCCGAAATCCACCCAGGGTGCTGGTACTCCGTGTCCGGGGCATAAATCTTGGGGAAAAAAAAGGGGGGGGAGGGGAATCTATAGACGAGCCCGCGGACCGCTGCCGGGTGTCGCGGGGCTTCTGTCATGAAACACTCTGGGTGACGAAATAAGTTACACGTCACCATTACCTTATAAGTAACTTAACGTAACTGGGGGGGCGGGTCAGATTCGGCCATGCTTGGGGTCACTTCAGGCTGAAGCCCCCCCCCCTTGCCCCGTACCTGAAGGTGCACGAAAACCACCCCATGAAGTGCATCACGATACTCAAAATAGGACTGAATTGGTTCTTTCTTTCTTGTCTAAACGATTTCGTTCGTTATCGTACCACCAATTCGAGAGAAAGAGATAGAGAGAGAGAGAGAGAGAGAAAGAGAGTGTAGAGGCAGACAGACAGACACAGGGAGGGAGAGAGAGAGAGAGAGGGAGAGAGAGAGAGAGAGGGAGAGAGAGGGAGAGAGGGGAGAGAGAGAGAGAGAGAGAGAGAGAGAGAGAGAGAGAGAGAGAGGGAGGGAGGGAGAGAGAGAGAGAGAGAGAGAGAGAGAGAGAGAGAGAGATCCTCTCAAAGTCCCTCAACGTCGACATTTCAGTGGTGTGAGTGGTATGTCACGCGCATATCGAGTCTTGCACGCACACGCAGGTTAGCCCTTACAAAATCTCAAATACACGCCCTTATAAGGATTACACATTCGGGTGATGGGGGCGTGTCCTCGCGTATACAAATTCGGGCGGTGGGCGTGGTCACATTACACAGGATGAGGGTGCCAGACACGCTAATACGTTGTTTACTCGTCATTTAACCCCATATACGCTCGTTAAGGCCGCTTCACACGGGGCAATTTATCGTCGACTTTTGTGTTCGTTTGTGCAGAAACGACTTCGGTTACGATTTTTTGTTCTTCGAATCTCCAAATGTCAAATCAACTTTGCCTCATATATTGAGGCCTTCAATGACGAACTTAGGAAACATACACTTAGAGAAATGTTAGGCCTTTTCTGAATGTCCTTAGGGAAATCTAGAAAAGTAACACCGATGTCTTCTTCCAGTTATTCAAATTCACGAAAGCTGACGAAAGGCGGTCCAGTGTGAACCTGGCATTAAACCCTTTAGTTTTTGTGTCTAAGTTAAACCCTGAGGATTTCTTCATGAAGAAGGTAAAATCGGAGCAATAACTGGGTTATAGTTTAAACTCGGTCTTAAACCTACCCGAGTTTCTATTTTAGTTAACGGTAAATGAATGGTTGCGCACTTAAGGCTCCAAGTTTCGAGATTCCATGGGATAAAACCTCAAACGTGGATAAACTTGGAAAGTTTATCAATGCATAAGTTTGTTTGTTTAACCCTGATTGTGTTCAGTTTATTAATTCATTTTTTTCACTATACTGTATTTAATTTATCAACATTTTATCATCATTATTTCTATTAGTGGTGGTGGTAGTAGTAGTAGTAGTAGTAGTAGTTGTAGCAGTAGTAGTAGAACAGTAGTGGTAGAAGTATTAGTAGCGGTATTCACTCGTTTTCTTAATCAATGTCTAATTTATTAATTAATAATTTGATTTATTCTATCTACTTATCTACTTCTTTATCTGTTTTTGCATGCGTTCTGTGACTGAAGGTAACCAATGCAATCTACGGCAACAACGCGGTGCAATCTACGGAAACAACACAGGTCAATATACGGCAAAATACAGGTCAATCTAGGGCAACAACACGGGTCAATCTATGGCAACAACACAGGTCAATCTAGGGCAACAACACAGGTCAATCTATGTCAACAACAGAGGTCAATTTACAACAAAATACAGGTCAATCTACGCCAACAACACAGGTTAATGTAGGGCAACAACACAGATCAATCTAGAGCAACAACACAGGTCAATCTAGGGCAACACAGGTCAATCTAGGGCAGCAACAACATAGGTCAATCTACGGCAACCCGGTGTGGCAACTGTTTGCCGGGGGGGGGGGGGACAGGGTCAGCGGTGGTGGCGGAGACGAGGGTGTGGCAGAGGAGTACAAAGGGAAAGGAAAGTTTAAAGGTGAACTTTACTGATGCGGACTATCGTGCGTGCCCGTCCCAGATGCAGCAGCAGCTGCTGCCGTGGTCCACGGGGCCGTGAGCTGTTCATCACAGCAGCAGCAGCTGTGGGTGGGCGGGAGGGAGAGGAAAGGGGAAGGAGGGGGGTGAAGGGAGAAAGGGAAGGGGATCGGGGGAAGGGAAGGGGAGAAAGGGGGGAAGAGAAGGGGGAAAGGGAGGAAGGGAAGGGAAACGGGGGAAGGGAAGGGGAGAAACGGGGGGGGGGGAAGGGAGTGGGAAGAGAAGGGTGGAAGGGGAGGAAGGGGGGGATAGAGAAAGGGTGGAAGGGGAGGAAGGGGAGGAAGGGTAGGGGGGAAAGGGAAAGGAAGGGCGGACAGATCCTGTTCACTTCTTCCGTACCTTTCAACATTATTATATATATATATATATATATATATATATATATATATATATATGTAATGTGTGTGTGTGTGTGTGTGTGTGTGTGTGTGTGTGTGTGTGTGTGTGTTCGCGTGTGTGTATGTGTGTATGACGTAAGTGGGAGCAGTAAACACAGGAATTTTTGCCCGAGTTTATTCCTAACTAGTTTCGCAGGTATGCTTTCTCAAAGGAGAAAGCACACCTGCGAAACTATTCTGGAAAAAATTCAGACTAAGATTCCTGTGTCTTCTACTCCCACTTACTTCAACCTGTCAAAATGTCTCAATATATATATATATATATATATATATATATATATATATATATAAATATAATGTGAATAGCTAGCTAGCAACAGCGCATGTCAATCAAATAATTTCCGACAGCCACCCGAGCGAGACCTGGGTTCAAACCCCAGGGCGATTGTCGGAGAGTAATTTATATATATACTGTATATATATATATATATATATATATATATGTGTGTGTGTGTGTGTGTGTGTGTGTGTGTGTGTGTGTGTGTGTGTGTGTGTGTGTGTGTGCCAAGATAAGAGGGAGGGAGGAGGGTGGACGGGAGTGGAATATGTAGGGAATGGAATGGGGTGGGAGTGGTTTCTATGCCTTTTTCTTTTTGGCTATCCCCCGTGTAAGGGGAAAAAAGCCTTTGGTGTGTATATGTGTGTATATGTATGTATGTATGTGTGTATATGTGTGTTTTACTATGGTGCACTGTCAGGTACACTATACAGAATCACACACATTCTCAAGGCCTTCCCTCAAAGGAACCCACACTAGCAGCTGGGAACCGCGTCAGCTGGGCAAAGGGCCGACGCGGCGGGTTGATGAAAGAAGAGTTGATCTAGAAATCCATATCCCAAGATTCAGCTTCCCAAGATACAACCCCTCTCCCGTTTTTTGTTGCAACTTACCCCCTCTACCGTTTTCGATTGCAATTCATCCCTCTTCCGTTTTCTACTGTAACCTACTGCAGCTTACCTCTTCCGTTTTCTATTGCAATTTATCCCTCTTCCGTTTTCAACTGCAACTTACCCTTTTTCCATTTTCCCTTTTTCCGTTTTCTATTGCAATTTATCCCTCTTCCGTTTTCAACTGCAACTTATCCCTTTTCCGTTTTCTACAGCAACTTACCCCTCTTCCGTTTTCTACTGCAACTTACTCCTCTTCCGTTTTCTACAGCAACTTACCCCTCTTCCGTTTTCTACTGCAACTTACCCCTCTTCCGTTTTCTGTTGCAACTTACCCCCCCTCTCCCGTTTTCTATTTGCCTCCGACCTTGCTGCGGATCGAAATGCCTCCTGCCGGTTGTGATTTTCCATCAATTTTCATAATATGAACTCTGCACCGCGGCGCGTGATAACACGAAGCTTGGCTGTTCCTAATAAGTGCACAAGAGGATGATAATCAGGGAAAAACAACGACGCAAACTTTCATGCAAAACATTGCGATGATGTTATTGAGCTGGAGAGGGATGTAGTGCAAGTAGTGGTGCAAGTGGTGGTGGTGCAAATGGTATTTGTGGTGGAAACGGTTGTGGTGGAGCTGGTGGTGCAGATAGTAGTGGTGATGAAAGTGGTGGTGGAGCTGGTGATGGTGGTGCAAGTGGGGTGCAACTGGCGGAGCTGGTGGTGATGTTGGTGCAAGTGGTAATGGTAGTGTAAGTAGTGGTGGTGGTGGTGCAAGTAGTGGTCATGGTGCAATTGGTGGAGCTAGTGATGATGGTGGTGCAAATGGTAGTGGTGGTGTAAGTAGTGGGGGTGGTGCAAGTGGTGGTTATGGTGTAGATGTCGATGATGGAGGTAATGAGGGTGGTGATACTGGTGGTGATGATGGAAATGTTGGAGGTGGTGGTGGTGATGGTGGTAATGATGGAAATGGTGATGGTGATGTTGGTGGAGGTGATGTTGATGGTGGTGATAATGGTGATGATAATGGTGAAGGAAGTGGTGGTGGTGGTGGTGATGGTGATGATTATGGAGGTTGTGGAGAATCGGTGGATTCCGATTAGGATGTTACGAGCTTTCATCAACGCCAATAGCAAACGACCAACCACTAGCGAGAGTAGTAGTGGCAGTAGCAGCAGCAGCAGCAGCAGCAGTAGTAGTAGTAGTAGTAGTAGTAGTAACAATACTAACGATAACTACTGTCATGATTATCAAATCACGACTACCCATAGCTTCAAACTACCATCACGAACCACAGACCACCCACCTCCGGCACTCTGTCCGCCTTAAATTCGCTATGGCAAACTATTTTGTTTTCTCAACAAAAATTACATAGAATGTTATTTGACATCCTGGAGGAAAATCGTCTTCCTCCAGCACATCAGTTTCCTTTGTCCGAGAGTTGCGGGCTGCAAATCTGCTCCAGAAGTCGGAGGAAAAATAGCCCAGTTTGACAAGGTCCTAAAACTTCAGCAGAGGCAATCACCTGTTACGCTAAACCAGTTCCCGTTTGACTAAATCTGGATGTCAGCCTTTTCATCACACACCATTGATGACATAATAAAATATTTTCTTAAATGAATATTAATTGATGATTTGTGAACTACTATATTAGTGTTCAGCCTCCGTGACGTCATCGCGTGCGCTGATTAACAGGTGACGTCACAGCACGAGGTTCGAACTGGGGTACTGTGGTACT